>NC_043746.1:28185407-28537907 GCF_902148845.1 Salarias fasciatus | reverse complement strand
ATCAGCTGTGAAGTTTCCCTCCTCTCCCGGGCCATTTCTCATCCCATAATCCCTTGCTGCGTCTCCTCCTCCTGGGCGAACCGGACCAATTGAAGCCCCTGACGGGGTGAGTGATGGGGGGTGGGATGAACCAATTACCGCGGCGATGACTGAAGCCCCCCCTACCAAGAGCCAAGTCACTAAGTCGTGGACTTGTTGCTCAGTGGGAAGCGAGCGGCGGTGGATTAGCACCGCGGCAAACAGGCACAAGGGCCGGCGTGGCGGGGGGCCGTGACCCCCGGGGTGGGGGGGTGGCCACCTCTCCATGTGAAGCTCATAAAAAACATGCCATCAGCAGATAAAGCAGAGGACTGGCACGCCGGTGCGGCGGGCCGCCGGTCACGACCCCGTCGCCATGGCGCTGAGAGGTTGACAAACCAAAAGTAAATCCAGCAGCTCAAAGAGAGCAAACTTATATATAGACTCAGTCTGGTCTCTACTTTAAAGTCAGCGTCACTGGAATAAAGCGGAGCGTGTGTGATCACACACACCGAAGTCCACGACAAACACCTCCTTCCTCCACCGCCTTCACCGCTTCCTCCGGCTTCCCACGTTCCTCAGTCAGACGACGGCAGCAGGTGTGCGTCAGGTTCACAATACCTGGCGTGAATCAGCGCAGCGCGCACGTACGTGCACTGTGGAAGCAGTTTACTGGAGTCACTGCTTCTGACTGGCATGCTGTCTTTACATTCACACACACACACACACAGTCTGTGGCGTAATTTACTTCTGCAGCTTCCTCATTTCAATGAGCAGAGACTAAATGTGAGCAACAACAATCATAAAGCGACGGTTCTATTCACAGAATGAGCAGTTAGAAGTGTTTCTAACACACAGTGAACACTGATCAGATCAAATCTTTTCCTATTTTCTTCTTACAGTCATGAATAAATCCAATCTCCTGTTTCTAATTCGTTCTGATGCTCTTCAGGTCTTCTGCTCTGCGATCATAAATATTTCTACACTTCTTTCTCGCCTCACATTCTTCAAACCGGCTCGTGACGTCCATTAAGATTGCATTAATCTTCAACCTGAATACAGTTTTACAGTTACAGTAGAAGGATCGGAGCGGCTGATCGGAACATTTCTGCACTCTGAAGGTTCATTAGCGATGGCTGAAAAGCCAGGCTTTGTTTTGGCTGAAGTTAATAGTGTTTTACATGTAATCCGGTTTAGCAATCACCTCTTTCAAATTTAGAAACAGTTTCTGACCAGCTCTGCTCTTAATTCTTCCTTCAGATACATCAAATAATGTGAAATTCAGTTTTCTCGAGCTATATTTATTACTACGTTAGCGTCATTATGAAGTTAGCAGCTATATACGGTTACGTCAAGCTTTCAAACTAATTGATTTAATTTAATAAACATTGCTTTTCTCAGTATTTTCATACCACATGCTGATTTATATGAGACGACAACAGTGAAAACTTTTTAAAGACGTTCGCATGTTTTAACCAATTTAGAGATGTAACTGTAAATGTAATGCTTTACAGATTCTATAACAAAATGATCAAATTCAGTTGTATTTTGAAGATTAACTCCTGGAAGGTTTGCACCACAATGTAAAGGAAGTAGGTCTTGAAAAATTCTTTAACATCGCAGAAATGTTGACATGGTTAAAAAAAGCTAATGTCAAATCTGGAGATTTAGAACTCTGCAGTTTGTCTGCAATGCTTGCTGCAAGCAGTTATAAATAATATAAATAATGTGTTTAATCTGCATGTTTGTCTTGTTGCCTGAAGATATAAGAATGTAAGAGGAAAGTTTTGGATTGACTCCTGTGTGACCAGTGTTCCAACAGAAGAAAAAAAAAAACTTTAAAAAAGCATTCTAAACTTTTCAAATGGTTTGATTAAATATATCTGCGCTTGATTGAGGTTTTTCCAGGAACTCACACTGTCTTCATGAGAACAAAGGGTGTTTTCTCACTACTTCATTGCTCTTATAAGTGTTTTATGGATATACGCACACACTTTTTCTCCACTAATACACTCCTCTTCGCACACTGCTGCGTGACTCTCCACACAGACAACAAATTACAGCGGGGAAAATACCTATCAGGGTCCATGTAAACAAATTGCCATCAAGCTGACTGGAGGAGACAGAACATTTAAACAAGCGGAGAGATGTGTATATTACACACACAGGCTCACATACTCTGTCAGTCTAATGACCCCTGCACAAGATAACTTGGAGTGAAAAATGGCTTTATATGCATAGATTATCATGCAAACTGTTGGGCGCTTTAAATCCGAGGAGCGCGTTGCGTGCAGCAAAAACTCCCGAACGCGAACAATTAGTGAAAGATCAGCTGTGCAACAAAGACAAGAGTGTGAAAGTGTGAATTCGCGTGTCTGTTCTGCGCAGTGTGAACCCTCTGGGTGGCTCTGAAGCGGAGCGGACCTTCCACTCTGAAGACCGATGGTTGAATAAAAGTTTCATGTCGGGTTGAACCCGTGCTGTTTCCTGGATGTGCTGGTGACCGCGGCGAGCCGGGGTCCCTCTGTGACTGAGTGGGTGATAGAACGCCGAGCACAGAGGTGCCGGGTCGCACTAGAGGTTAACAAAATCAAGGAAGGGAATTTACGAGCGTCCGTGCTTCACAAGCGACGTCGCCAGCAGTCGGGGGGGGGGGGGGGGGGGTGTAAAAGACGAGGGTGGATAAGAGGATTATGGAGTCTGTGTGTGACTGTATGTGTGTTTGCGTGCGTTGGGAAGTGAGATTTTCGCCTACTTTGCAAGTAATACGGAAAGATAAGGGAGCTTTGATGGGAGAATGTGTTCATTTCACACACTGTCGGGGCTGAAGTGAAGCGGCGAGCACAGTTTGAGCACGGGAAGGCCGACACCACGGAGGAATAAACTGCGGGATCGTTCAAGTTCCTGCATCTATTTCTTCATCTTGTTTTTGTTGACCAGTTTTAATCTTAAAAAAAAAAAAAAAACTTTTTTTGGCAAATGTAGTCACTTTTTTGGACCAAAACTTAGAAAATGCAGAGATTACTGTAATGTGTCATTTTTTGTGAGGCAGACAGAAACATCCTGACGGTGAAATCAAAGACTTTTTAACGTTCAGGACTTAAGTTTACACAAAGGCGTAAAACTAATGGCTCTAAGCCAGAGGGGTCAAACATAAAGAATGTGGACCTGAACTGTCCCACAAGAGGATAAACCCACTCACAAAACTGGAAAAGCTGCAAAGAAAGCATTGAATCTTTAACAGTTTTCTCCAGAGTAGAGGACACAATAACAAGACCTGCGCTGAGATATCAGTGATAAAAACTAGCATCAGCCTCAAATGCTGCCGCATTGTGTTTGTAAAAAAACTGCAGAATGCAGCAGCTGGAGGAGACGTTGTTTGGATATTTCACTGTATTTCGCAAAAGATGTTTTTGATTAAACTGGTTTTATCTGATCCACAGAAGATGAGATTGGTGTGTATGTGTTTGACACGTCTGAGCGAAGCAAACTGACGCTCCGCCCACCGCAGCAATGGCTTTTATTTTGTGTTTCAATTTTTCTTCCTATAGACTTCAGCTGTTCATGTTCTAAATCTTCTCATCGCCAAAACTTTCTGTAATAATCAGACTTACAGCTATGATCATTAAAGGGACTTAAGGCGGGAGTGTGCACAAACACTTTTTTTTTTACTCACGAGAAAACGCTGATAAAGTTCTTTTTTTTCTTGGTGGTGGCGCTTTTTTGTGGGCTTTGAGTGGATGCAGGTCATTTGATGGCTGCTGAAGAATCCATTTGTATCCCAGCAGTGTTTGAGTCCGCGTCCACGGCGGCCATGTTCTTCCTGTTCCAGAGCCGTCGGCAACGCGCATACAGCGTCAATTTACGTCACATCCCCACGATTGCGCGGGAAATTCGGATGCCGAACTGCAGCCAGTTCTGTGGCACACAGCCTGTATAAGGCAACAGACAGATACGCGGATTGGCCTGTTATTTTAGGTTTTTGATGCTTCACGGCCCATTAGCATTGAATAAACTGGAAGTGCACATGTAGTTTCTCACAAATCTTGCCTTAAGTCCCTTTCACAAAAGAAGTGTTTATTGAAATACTCATCATACCTGGACTGCTTGAAAACCTTTTGTTCTTGGTAAATTAGATTATTCTATGATTTTTGTCCAGGAATCTATTTTTTCATTGATGTATCTGTTGACAGTCTGATGATGTTTTTTGCAGCAATAAAATTGTGATTTAAAGATGTACTTCCTCTCCATCTTCATTGGGTGTATTTCTTTGTTTAACATTTTAATATCTTGACAAAAAAAAAAAATTGAATAAAAGTAAAACCAAAGTTTGGCGTCTTTTTTTTTAAGTCTATTCTTCTTTTCCAAAACAAATCAATTTAGATAATCTATTGCTTAATTAAGAATTCAGTTGAATTCTGTCCAAATGTTTTGTACAGGTAAACATTATGCAGGTATTTTATATTTTTGCTTGTAAGCAAGAACAATTTCAGCAAAATAACATTAATTATGCTCGACTATTGGCTTTTCCATCCTGACTAATGCTGATGTGCTTCTCCAAACAAAGCCAGAGGTAAAATAAGCTCCGTCTAGATTAAAAAGCATCGGCTGCAGCTTTGCGTTGTTGCGTTTGAGATTCAGTTTGCAGTGATTTTAGGTGACTTGTGATGAAGGACTTTTGAATTTCTGTGGGAAAGTTTGTAATGTCAAACGTCTCTGACTCACTGAAGTCACATTTTAAGGATCTCTCAAGATTAAACCATTTGGAAAATCGCTCCACTAAAAATACTCTCCAGCAATAAAGATATGGGCAGACATTAATATGAGGACATGGATTCCCACCACACACACATTCTCTCTCACACACCGTCTGCACAGATAAGACGCTCGCTGGTGTTTTGCGGCTGTGTGTAAGTCGAGTCGAGGCCCTCGGCTTTGGGAGACAAGCGGGCCGCTCTGGGCTCTGATAGCTCCGGTCTGTCTGGAAGACGTTACGCTGCGCGATAGTCTGGCCGACCCTCGAATTTGTCTCCTGGAAGCGGCGGGATCTCGTACAGTGTATCGAGTTCTAGCGGCATGTGGTTTCAATCTGATCCTTCATTTCTCTTGATGAATGTCGAACGCCGCTAATGCTATTATTCTACGCATTATCAAAGTAACAACAGATGATATAAGCGGCTGATTTTCAGGCAAGCGAAAGGTTGCGGGTGGAACGTGCGTGCTTAATGTGGCGTCGCGTTCTCGGCTCCTCGCTGGCATCTTCTGGTCCTCTCCACATGCAAGCTCGTTCATCATTTTCACTTACAATAACAGAGAGCGTTGGATTTCCCTTTTTTTTTTTTTTTTTTTTTTTCTTTTGTAGTTTTACAAAGCTGGCCCTGGGCTTAGCGCGCAGTGGGCATCAGTCTGCCCGGCCCGTCTCGCCGCCCGCGGCGCCGATGGCTCGTCTAATTCAGGCGGTTTTTAAAGTTTCCCCAAAGCCGTGGGGGGAGAGAGAGAGAGCGTCTGATGGCTCCACCCCGGGCTGAGCACCATCCATCTCTCCCCCCTCTGCCCGTCGCCTGCTGCCCGTCTGCACAGCGCCGCCCCACTTGAGATCCATCCGGAGAGCATATTTGCCAGATGACAGCGCGCTCTGTGTACCATTCATTACGGCTAAGGTAGATACATTGTCATCAGCGGCCGCTCGCGCTGGCATAAATCCACGGTCAACAGTAAGTCTGGGTCAAGTGATTTATACACAGGGCCGCGTACGGCCGCGGGCTCGCTCCACTCTCCTGCAGACATATACACGGAGGCGCGCTCCACACGGTGGAAGCCTGTTACTGTACTGGCCAGGGCTGCGATGGGAGGCTTGTTTAAAGTACAGAGGAATCCGGTCAAAGTCTGGACCGGCTCACTCTCTGAGGAAACGCAGATGCGGAGCCAGTGAGTGCTCGCAGTTGTTCGCCTCTTTGTACGGGAGCGGGAGGTGGTACAGTGTGAATCGCACAGGCACGCTCACACTCGTGCATTTCACACATGCATGCATGCGGCGGAGAGCGGCGCGCAGACGGGGGGGGAAGATGAAGTGCTAAGTGGGTTGACTGTACTTGACCGTAATCTCTGGATGAAATTGAGGAGATGCAGTGTGTGTCCTCGAGCCACATGTAACATGTCTGCTCAAGCCCTCGTAATACTCATGAGCTGCTGCTCTGCAGAGAGGAGAGTCTTACTTCAGGCCATCGAATTGTTCCCGAGGCCACAGCAGGGTTAAATGAACACACAGCCACGGAAGAATCGACACGTCGGGTCAATAAAAAGCTGCTATAACTCACAGAATATTCACTATAATGACGGCAAAAAAAAAAAAAAAATGCCAGTGTTGTGGCCTCGATCTGGATTCGAAATGGCTGAATAATGTCATTTCCATCGCAGCAAACAGACAAATGTGACGAGGAGGCTATTGGGGATCAGTCAGAGTCACACCAGTGCAGGAGGAGCCTGATCCGTCTGATAGGACCCGCCGTCTCCGCCGTGAAAAATACAACTGACAGTTGCTTATCTTAGGTGTAGTCCTCATGCCCCCCCTGTTGTACATCATCAGACTTCAACAATATTGACTTCTGTTGAGGAGATTAGCTGTCAAGCGTTTATTTTGTTAAGGGATCAAGGTCCTTCATGTTCTTACCTAAATATAACTTTACTCCATCGCAGGTTTGAAATTGCTTGTGCAGGTGGTATTTCATTTATGAGCGCGCTGGAGACCCAGAATGCCTGGGCTTGACCGCCGGGCTTTGGAGGGATTATCTGATGAATTCGTGTTTTACAGCAGCTGTTAGTGAGAAGTCACCGGGGGTCTAAAAGTGGATGCGCACGCCCTCCGCCAATCGTGCCATATGGTCACTTTCATTTTTCACTTGTCTTAAAACTTGCCATTACCTCATTTATTTTAAAGCCCCGTTTTGTTCTGACCGGTTCTGGACGTTTAGGTGTTTGATTGTGAGGGAATGGAAAAAAAAAGGCATGTGACATGGGGGGGGTGGCGCTGCGTCACGGTTTCGCGTATCAAGCTACACCCAAAATTAAACGTCCTTAACCCTGTCTCCGAGAGCACGGAGTTAATCTTGTGCATGTCTGCATCGATAAGGATCTCCTGCAAGACAGCTATGCAGCACCTCTCCGGTCATTGGAGATTTTGATTTATGAGGCAGGAGAGGCCAGGATTGACAAACTGCTAATGCTCGCTCGGATGCTTGGATTGCCGGTGCCATTCGCAACGGGCCGGCGGTCCGGGACTAAATGAGACCGGGCTGGAAATGTCACCTGCGTGCTCAACCTTTTACGCCCCAGAGCCCTTCTCAGAACTGTAAACTCTATCTTACACGCCTCCGACCACTTCCATCGATAGCTTATGGCAGAATCCGAGTATCGACACCACCCCCCCCTCGTCTCACTGTAAATCAAATTTCTATCTAAAGCAGCAGGACTCAGCCGCGCAGCGCCAGTCAGCGACATCTGGGAAATCCCCAGCGCCGCACTGGACGGCCAACAAGATCATAAAGGTCAGAGGTCACGCTCGGTAAACTGCGTTTGGATTTTTGTTACATGGTGTGCGAGCAGAGAGGAAGCTGAGTACGACCCCCGGCCCCCCCCCTTCCCCGCTTGTTGACAGAGTAGGAGTAATTGAAAGCCGGTTGACTTCGTGGATGCATATTGGGTTTAACGAAGCTCGACTCAAGTATTTCATCAATGCTGCTTTAGGAAATGTGTTTATGGCCTCTAGCAATTAAATGAACTTAAATAAAGGGTGCAAAGTGGTGGATTTTACCTTTTAATGGGAAAAACCCTGCTCAGGAGTTTGCATGTTCTCTCTTAGCATGTTGAAGTTTTAATCAGGTGCTCTTCGAGCTGTCTAATAAACATGCATGTGAGGCTAATCCATCTTGAATCTGCCTTTTCTGTGTAAATGCAAGACTTTCCTGAAATAAAAAGACAAAAACGATGCATTTTTACTTGAAACGTTCCATAAATGAGGCCTTAGTTTCACTGATGATGCTCTAAACCAGCAGTGTTTCAGCATTTATAGAATAATACATGTAAATGATCTGCTTTCTGCACATATTATTCCGTCCTTTCTCGTTCCGGCCCTCGTTTTCCCCTGTGGTTCCAGGCTCTTGTCGGTGCCGCTGCTCTTTATCTGTATTCCTGGACATGAGAGACGTGGTTTCCCGCCTGCGGCCGTGATGTGTCGGTGGCAGCCGGCCTCTTCGCCGTGTCTGCATCTCCACATGCAAACCGCCATCTTCTCGACCCTCGTCACACACGCCCTCCCCCCAGGGAAGTGTCCTCTGAGTAATGAGACGTCGCCGGGCCCATGTTCAGCGTCCCGTCACTTAATGTGACATGAATCTCCTTCGCTACGTGTGATCGATCTATTTATTACCCTGTTTATGTAAAGCCAAGCAAAGTCTCCTGATGCCGGATTTTGTCGGGCTGAAATATCAATGGCCATCACTCACTTTTTATTGCTTTCTTCGTGTCCTTTCTGGGCTCGTGGCATTTGCTTTGTGGTGTATTGAGGACAGGATGTAAGATATAGAACAAACGCCGCAGCAGATCTGCAGACCAACACGGGTCTTCTATTAAATTCATCACATCTGCAAACAGCTCAGAATAGAAATCTTACATTTAGTGCACGAGATCACAGTGTGTAGTTGAGATTTTATCTGTTTTGTGTCTCAATATTGTATAAAAACACATAAATAGAGGAAGTGAGTAGAGACTATAACTGAGGAAAAAGCTCAATATCGATTGACTGAATATTTTTATTCTCTAATGTTGTTTTCTATCACCTAAACACCAAGAAAATGCTGCTCACTATTCAACTATAAGACAAACTTAAACCAGAGGTGTCAAACAACATTTCAGTTCAGGGACCACATTCAACCCATTTTCATCTTCGACCAGTAAAATTGTTAGAATTAAAAATTAAACTTTAAAGATTTCCTTTGTCGTGGCGCAGAATACATGTGATCAAAATGTCTGTATTTTCACCAAATCAAATAATGACTGCAGAAAAGGACGACAGTCTCAACATAAATTCAGTTTTAATTACATTTTCTGATCGAAAATACAGTGAAATGTTCTAAAAATGTTCTCCTGTAGCTGTTGCATTTTGGGTGTTGTGACAAACTCCCCCAGACAGCAACGCTTTGATGCTAATGCTAGTTTGCTAACTCGGGTAACTCTGACTGATATGCTTACTATTCAAGTAAAGTCAATAGCTTCTTCAGAATTCTGGCTATTTGCTTTGTGGTTTGGCCGGATTGGAGCTTCTTGTGTACCAGTTTTGGCCCACAGGCCTTTTGTTTGCCACCCCTGGGTGAAACGTTCTCCCAGCTCTCTGTCTGTTGGTGGATGGTGGTGTTTCTCCTGCAGTTAATGAGTTGATCCAGATAACTCTTGGGGCTCGTGCGGTCTGTGGAGCCCTGCAAAGTCAAAATCCAAATGTTTATGCTGCGGTCGCCTGCTTAGTTTTCAGCTTGTGGGAGTCACTCAAACATCTGCTCTTTCTTTTCCCGATCGTCTTCAGAGGTGAGCGGCGTTGCATCTGTCCAGAGCTCCATCCAGACCCGCTGTGAGCAGCAGCTCTCCGCTATCGTGCAGATGCCAGGCCTCGCTAAGAGGGCTTCTTGGGGGCAATCCGAGTTACAAGCTGTGGTGTTAACCTGCTGGAGGACTCTTATCAGCCGCATGTCATGTTCCCATTTTCCCTGCAGGTCCACCAACCCTCTCGCTGTCATCTCGACGCTCTCCTAAGCTCCACCCTTGAAGGCCACTTTTATCTGCAGCTCTAAAGTGGCAAACATATTTGTCCAGAGCTTTCCCACAGTCGAGGGAGTCGGAAAATGGACAAAGCAAAAGCACTGTAAAGCAGAACAAAGGCCAGTAGATCCACACGGAGCTCAAGGTTTCAAGAGTGCCACTGGTGTCATTTAGAGGGCTGGAAACGATGTTTTAGGACCTCAACATGCTGCAAAATGAGCAAGAACTCCACTCTCTCTTCTTCCAGTGCTCATAATTACAGATTATATGGCACTATTGGTGTTGCTTTCCGTTATTTGAAACAACTTGCACGGATTTTATAGTTGATTGCAAACAGTGGATCCACTAAATGTAGCTAAATTGATTTTTTTTTTTAAACATGGAGACTTTCTTCGGTGATCAGCTTAACGTCTTGCGTGCTCAGAGCTCTCCTGATAATGCTGATTGACACGAACAAAGTGGGTTTCTGACTCTGATCCTCTGCTGAGAGCTAAAAACCAAGAGACCAGCTTCTCACGGGCACCCCGCCGAATCTGTTCATTACAGGGGACAAAAAAAGCCCTCCTGACTCAGCCTTTCTCTCTTTCTTCTGTGGTGTCATGTCCACTCACCAGTTCCTGAAACTTTGGCTTTTGTTGATAGGGGGAGTTGGCTTAGCTCGCCTCCCTTTGCCTTTCACTACAGTCGAGCCTTTTATGTTCTTCCTGTGGATTTTGGGTCATTGTTGGGGGAGACTGGGAGAAAAGGCTGTGAAGGAAATTTAAATGTGGCTCTGCTGCAAAAAGGCTGAAAGAAAATATTGATTGGCTGGATTTCTTTGGGAGAAATACAGAATTTTTGACCTGAGTTTACGGGAGTTTGACTCCGTCTTTGATGCTCGGGATTCATGTAAATGAGATGTGAGTATCTGCTTTTCCATGTATCATGTTTTTTGGAAGAGGGTTATATGTAATTATGGACTTTGATATTAAAGATGATATCGTATTTTATCCTGCGGTGCAGTTCTTGCCGTTTATGCATCCTTTATTGCGTCCTCTTGAATTGGAAAATGTTTGGAAAAGTCCTGCACTGCAGGGACACCCGTCTCTGCCTTATCTTGGCATCTTTTTCCTTCCTCGGGGATTAGGAGCTGTCAATGGGCCCCTCTGCTCCACATGCACGCTCATACGCTGCACACACTGCAGTAGCTACTCAAATCTCTAGTTCTTAGGGTGCTGTGTATGATAGTGACTGGGCAAGCCTGGGGCTTGATTAGTGCAGTTAGCCCTTCTAAGGCTCTGGCTGTTTACAGTGGATTACAGAGAGGGAGGCAGGGGTTAAGTCTACCCAGGCACAATGCCCCCCGCCCCTCCTCCCCACAGGAGCCACTGCAGCAGGGCTGGCAGCTCGTCTGGGCTCCACATCGCAAGGCCAGGCTGACAGGTAGCGGGATTTGGCAGAGCACTTTGCATGAGAGCCAACAAGAAAAACTGAACATGGCGGATTAGCTCGGGATTATGTTGTCAGAGTTAGCCTTGATGGACAAACTGCAGAGGAATAAATTGCAATCTGTTTGAGGAGCATGCTGCCACGCAAACAGGAGAGGCGTCGGCTCGCTTCGCAGCCTGTCCAAAATGACAGCGACGAGGGGAGGGGAGAGAAGAAAAGAGAAATCATTAATAATTTATAAACAGGGTCCACGGCCATTGCTGACGTCTGGCCACTCGGCCCGGACAGGACGTCGGACGGCCTCACCCCAAACACCAGGAGCTGGTTCATGTTAAAGCCTAAAAGCAGAAGTGACAGGGAATGCATGGAGATAAGAGAAGGTTAGGCCCAGACAGACTTTTCAAATGAACTGCTCACGTCTGTGATTTAAAGTCTCTTTTATCGTTTCGGAGGAGCGGGCAGGAAGGTGCCGTTTGGAAATTTCCTCTAATATCAGGTTAATATTCTCTCTCAGTAATTGTAATTTTGGCACGCGCCGCCCAGAGAGAGATTTTAGCAAAGCTGTGGAAATTAGCTAAAGTATCTTTTATGAAGCCAAGGAGACTAATAAATAAATCCGAGCTGGTGTGCACAAGCAATAATCTGTTTATTCTTTCCCCACATTGAAATTTATAATTTTATAGGTTAATCATAGGTATTATTAAATTCTCAACAAGACTCTGACTTTCATCAGTAGTTCTACTTTTGTTTCTCAAGTGACATAGTTTTGCCAACTGTTTATAAATTCATATTTTTCTTTCTTTGTTTTATAAATTAACTACATAACAGACTTTTTTTATTTCCAAGTGTAGAAGATTTCTCTCTTTATTGATGAATATATTTCAAAATCAGACATTCATAATGGAACCTGGGATCCTTTACATCTAAATCACATGAGAACTGTTCACATTTCCTTAAATTAGGAGGAAAAAAAACTCACCAAAAACAGTTAAAAGGCCAAATGTGTTCATTAAAGTCTGATGATAAGGAATAAAGTTGAGAGTTGAGGAGCAACAGCTTGAACCATGTGAGACAAACCATGCAAACACGAGCAATAATAATAATAGAGTACAAATTTACCACCGACAGAGTACACACACTGCAGAGGCTACATTTCATTTCCCTCTGTTTTTCCTCTCACACTGCTCCTGCTCGGTGTTGGTGGACTGAATTAGTCCAGCTCGACGGCGTGCGGCAGCCGCCTCCTGCTGAGGGCTGACTGGCATGGTAAAAGCCATTAATGAGCTTTATTGCATTCTACTCTTTCCTACATCATTAGGAATGCATGTCTGTATGTTAAACATATGAATATGCATCGGCAGAGAGCATTTGCTCTCAGAGTTAGCAGCGAGCCAGCGTTGTGCCTTGAATAATAATCTAGCTGCAAAATGAACCGCATTTGCTTCTTTGCCTTCACCTTGTAATTGAGTCAGAATGATTTTATTTATTTATTCCATTATTATAATTGCAAAAATGGCCTTCATATCAGCTAAATGATGTGTTAATAGATGAAAAAATATGAAAAAAAGTAGTTTTTATCGTATCTTATAAGGCAAACAGCAAACAAATGTCGCGAACTGTGTTCTAATGAGAGATATGAGCACATACATCAGACTGGGAACGCTTTCCTTCCTGTCGTTTTGCTAAACAAATCCAGTGGAGTGTTCCTCGCCACACCGCGAGGATGAGGGTGATCCGGAGGTCAGCAGAGATCACTGGATAAAGGTTAACAAATTACCACCATGTCTCTCACAAACCTGATGGATGTCGGGTGGGGGAGGGGACGTGTGGAGGTTAGGTCAAGATAAGGGAAAGCTTACAGCTTTGCTTTACAGAGATATACGAATTGTAATAGAGATTTTCCAAAAAGAGGTCGTTTTGTCAATGGAGGCTCAGTGTTTATTGTATAAATGTGAAATCGCAGTCTGGAAATGGAGCTTTTCTGAGGTCGAAGTACTTTTTCCCACCTGTGCTTCGACTTCAGTTCTCATTCGCCCCCCGTGGAAACAGCCGGTGCCCCTCACGAACAAAGACATTATCTGCACACATCAGGCAGCATGTTGGAAGAACGAGTGACACGAAGCAGTGAAGTGAGGGAGGAACCCAGCCTACAGATTTACTGACAGGACAATTAGAGGGAGCAAATCTGCTATCTGAGCCGAATATTCCAGATAGGGTGGGCATGCAGCAGGGTGACGGACCCTCCAGGGACTCTCCCAGCTGGGCGCCATGTGGGTGCTCGTGTTGACTGATTTATCTGGGGGAAGGTTAAAGACTGGCATGTGCTCAGCCGGCGTCCAAGCAATAAGTAAAGTATTTGCTTCAAAAATAACTTTCCCGAGGAGCAAAACATTCAATATCTGAAACCCTCAAAGATAAAAACATCAAAGTGGCTTCAAGGATTTCCAAAAAGTGACTGAGACCCAAAGTCAACTTATATTCCACTCGTCTCCACTCAACGCAAATAAATAAAGTAACTGGATCTGTACGTGCAGTGTGTGACCTGCGGTGACTCCACTCCATGGAAATTACAGTTTCCAGTGTTTTATTTGATTTTCAAACAATATTATGGTTGCTCTCAAGTGAAGGGAGGGTAAACAGAAGCTGTGGAGAGTCATATGTCTCTTTAAATAAACTGCATTGTATGATGATGTTTTAATGGGCAGATCTGGATCCCGTGGGGAGCGACCTTTCTGCGTGTGTCACAGCTATGTACTCTGCGCAGGGCGCTGGGATGTAATTACTATGTACATACCAGGCTATCCGCTGGCCACACTGCAAAAAATATCACACTGAATGAATGTGTGATCTGCAGATTATTGCAGTAACCACCTTTTTTTTTCTAACTGTTGTGTTCATTGGACTTAATCAAACTCTGATTATGTTTCATGAGAGCATACACCAAACAAGTATGCACTGAAATACATCTTTTTTATTCCAAAATGACAATACCTGTGCTTTTGTTGGGTATTTTTTGGAAGCTGGTTGGTTGGTTGGTTGGACAGTTGGTGGATGGGCTGGTGGATTGATCGTCTGGTTGGTTGGTTGGCTGGTGAGTTGGTTGGTTAATTGCTTGGTGGATTGTTTGGTGTTTTGGTTGGTTGGTGGATGGGCTGGTGGATTGGTTGGTTGGTTGATTGGTTGGTTGGCTGGTGGATTGGTTGGTTGGTGTTTTGGTTGGTTGGTTGGTTGAAAAGTCAAATGACGGTACCATCAAAACTGTCCAGAAGATTAAGTAATTTCTGTGTACACTTGTTTGTTAATAACACTATCTTCACATGTAATTGAGCACTATATTAGCAAAATATTCGTTTCCGTAGTTTGCAGTCCTGTGATTATGTCTGTACCATGCGGTGACTTTGCAACTTCGATTCGCCCTGTCCATAATATGTCGACGTTTCCTCGAGCAAGACACTGAACCCTGAACTGCTCCCAGTGGACGGACTGAGTGCCTTGCATGCCAGACACATCCACTGGTGTGTGAATGAGTGTGTGAATGGGTGAATGTGATGATCAGTGTAAAGTGCTTTGGGTGTGAAAGTGCTGAGTGACGTCGATTGACCATAAATCTATACTAGACCTAAACCTACAGCTGAGTGGAGCCATGCAGGATGTACTGACATGGGTGATGCATCACATTTGTAGCTCAGCAAAAACCTATCATGATTTTCTATAAATGTACCCAGGTCTTGCGTACTGAAAAGGTAGTCTGATACTTTTTGTAGTGGTGTCTGCCAGCACATAATGATCCTCCCAGCTTGTTCCCACTTGGGGGCCCGCTTCCAGTCAAAACAGCGAAGGCTTCCACAGAAGAGGCGAGACGTCTCTTACCAGAAACTCCAACACCCTGCGTCCAGTCAGCGGCACACTGGAAAGAGAAGATGACAAAGAGGAAAAAGATTAAATGACTACGAGAGGGGAAAAAAATGAGGCAAAGTACTGCGACTCCTCCTTCGTTTTTCTTTTCTCGCTGAAACTAATGAATCTTTGCAGGGAGAGGAAATACTTTGGGAATAGGTAAAAATTTCATCAAACAGTGGATGTGTGCTCTTGATTAGTAATTCAGACCAAAGCTAACATGGGTGAGACAATATTACAAGAGGGCTCAAGGAAATGGCTAATGAGCAGCTAAGCTAACTTTGTCTTGTTCCAGAGCATACAGTCATCTGATTTTCTAGGCGTCGGACCCTAATTGGATTGTGGAGAAGTGAAGAGGACAAAGAACATCTATCTTTCACAATTATAAAGAATTCATATCTTGGGCAAATTTGCTGGCTTGCATTACCATTTCATTAAATTAAGTATTGATGAGGGACCGATGTCTATTCAGTCTCGCAACCTTTTACAGTCAATAGATGAGTCTGATTTTGGAGATAACTTTGGAAATTTGGATTAGTCTTATCTGCACTTTCCTGGTGTGTTTTTCACCAATAGCGATACCAGTATTGGTATCAGTGACTGTAAATTGTGTTCTGCCAAAAATATTAAGAGCCAAAAGCTAGTTTGCAACTCAGTAACCAGCAGACTTAGCCTGATGTTGCTCATTAGTTCAACTGTTAAGACGGTAACGATTCTTTTAATGAAACTTTAGAACACAACCTTTCCTGCACCAGGGGCCAGCATCATTAAACAGCATCATTTTTCCACGGACCGGCAGGACAGTGGATTATAAAAACCACTTAACAAGAGCTTAATTATGTGTGAAAACGAATTGACGGAGGAAACTGCAGGAAAGCACTGACAGAAGTGGCACAGTTTTCAAAATGAAATTCAGTGCAGACTTACAGACATGTAAATGTGTAGTTTAAAAAAAAAGTGTTCATTCTATCATTAAGCTGATCCACGGACAGTTTAGTCTCACTAACAGCTGTTGTTTTTAATAGTAATCTTCCCCACATTAGTGCTAATAAAGATGATTTGTTCAAAAAAATGTGTTCAACAGTTCAAATTAATCTCTTTTTAAATATGTTTTTTTAAAAATCTTCTTAAAAAAAAGTCCGAAAATACAGGTAACAATACCGTTAAAGAATCAGATCAATAAGCAGTATCAATGTAAGTAGCAGTACCATTAAATTCTAAACACTACCCATCTGTAATTCAGGTGTGACTGACGCTCTAACAGTGAACTGGAGCGTGTTGCGGCACACAGAGAGCTCAGTCCATCAGTTTACAGTCTACAGTAGATACACACTACGTACCACCTAGAATGAGAGATTTTATTGCTCAGATCAAGATTCAGGAATTTATTGATGGCTTGTTTTAATGTATTTCTTTTATTTATTTGCAAAGCTTTACTGTTTTACTTTGACTTCTTCATTGAACACTCTGAATGGTGCTCTCTGAATAAACTGGCCTTGCCTCATGTCGGCTGTACGGCTGTGTGGAGGCGCTTCACTGCAACGCACAGCCTTCATGTATCGTTTGAATATGGAGTATAAATTAGACCTAATGGCATTTTTAAGAAGTGCTGGTTTTGATGCTTGGTATCAGCAGGTCGCTAAATATTCATTCTTGTTCTTTAAGAAGGCGTTATCGGTACATCCCTCGCAGGATGTTTGATACAAAGCAGAAGCCATTTTTCTTTCAGTCTTCTGATCCAGTCACTCAATGGATGATGCTGATTTTGGATCCAATGATTCTACAGACTCTCCCCAAACGCTGATCTTTTCATTCTTATCAGTGCTCCAACCGCTTGTTTCTCCTCTGTTCCCTCAGCACCTGTCTTGCGTTAGTATTAAGTGACCACCTCTTGACTCAGGGCGCACAGGAAGCCGCGCAGTGACGTGTGGGATGGTCTGGAAGCATCGGCGAGCCCACGCGGAGGCAGCGGCCCGACGGAGACGTAAAGTCATCATCCCGGCAGCACATGAGGTCAGCCGGTCCCTCTTTACGGGCAACATGAAAAGAGGTTCGAGCACCGGTCACGAGACAGGGCTGGGTTCATCAGTTCAGACAACACGGCGGTGCGAGGTGGCTGCTGCAGGCCCTTTTTAATGCGATTAGATAATATCGCGTGCGTGCACTGACATCTGCAGACACAAACAATGTTCAGAGGAGAACCATGGGAAATGTCATACTTCCCCCGGGGTATTTATTTATATCTTCATTTTTTTCAGCTTGAGTCATGAGGATCAGTTTTTTTTTTTTTTTTTTTCTTTCTCAACTGTTGTTTCACAGTTCAAGGTCACGGCGATATTTTGTCTACCGTCAGGAGCAGAAAGCAGCAGAATGAAGCGAGACGCGTTCTGTCTGTGTTGACACTGTCCTCGAGTCGGGGTGCCAATTAAACCCAGATGGATGGACGAGGTGACGCGAGGTTAGTCACCGTCACGTCGGTGTTCAGGCTCCGGACGCAGGCTGGCGGCGAGGATTTCAGAAGCAGGGGGGTGGGGTGGGGGTAGGGGGGTCCAGAGGGTTCGTGCTCAGGCCTCTTCTGTGAATCATGCAGCCTAGCGTGCGATCGGCACACTGCCCTCCTCTTGACTCCCTCCTCAGCTCTGTTACAATAACACACTTGCCTTTCACTCCGGTCCTAACCCCGAACCTCCCCCCACCGCCACTAACACCCCCTGAAAAACACAGAAAAAAAAAAAGGTTTTAATTCCAGCTGCTGACGACCTTCAAGGCTCCTCTGATGCCTGAGATCATCTGTATCGGTTATTCCTAATATTATCGTTACCATTCCCCGTTTCTAATTAACGTCTCCCCCGGGTTTGGAGCAGAAACCCGGGAACAGACGCTGGCCGCCTCCACGCCGCTCCGCTTCACCACCAAGTGCAAGTCAAGGTTAACAGTGCCATCTACAGTAAAGAGAAAACCAGCCCATCATGTGGACGCTGATGAAATGTGAAGACGAGCACGTCTCTCGTCCTGCTGGGGTTTTTATCCAGACTGACTTCAGAAAACCTGCCCGGCTGACGCTGGAGATTCTGATGAAACGCAGTAGAATAGAATAAAGGTATTTTCCATTTGCACAGTACAGTGGAAATCCTGAGTTTTGTTAAGTTGTTACTCACAATTTTAAAAAAAATTACAAAAAATATATATGATATGAAAAAGATAATTTATGTAATTATTAAACAAGCCAAATAAATATTTTTAATGAAAGAAAATTAGTAAGTATTGGATATAATTATTTAAATGTTTATGTGCAACGTGCTAAGAAAACAGCTAAAACAGGAAACTTTTTGTCATATGATATATTATTCAAATGTTTGAAAATAGCTGAGTAAGTTGTCTCCGGTGTTCTGTCTTTCTAAGCATTTGTGCAGCTTCCTCTACCGCTCCACTCCCACTGAGGATGTGTTCTTCTCTGAATTTACTCAAACCTACAACAGTGTTACAATGATGTTGCAAAAAAAAAAAAAAGACATCTCAGCTTGTTTTAACATTATCTACTTTGCTGGAATATTCCTGAAAAAATGTTTACTGTTGTAATCATTTAAGCGGGACTAAAGCTTGTTGAGTGACGTGAACTAATTCACAGCTGACTAATTTAGCTCATCAATGTCAGGGACTCTAGGAGGGGATTGGGAGATTTAACCGTGCGCCTCGACAAAAGGGAGAGAAAAAAGAGGCTGAAGACAAACCATTACTGTTTATCCTCAGCCTTATCACGACTGGCGATGGGCTTGTAAATATTATCCTATTCTCCTTAATCCACTGCGCGACGCCGTGCTCACCCACTTACCGGAAGCTCCGACATTTACCTCGGGATTTACCGGGACTTGGGCTGGAGTGGCTGTGAGTGGGAAAGTGCTAATCTACAAGGCAGATTCGGGATTAGTGCGGTGAGCCAGGTGACCCCAGGGCCTGAGATCTTATTGGCCACGGGAGACGCGGGCCGGCGGTCCGTGGCGGGGGGCAGCCGAGCCGCTGACGGACGCACGGAGGGCAGGGAGGCCGGGCCCA
Source organism: Salarias fasciatus (assembly GCF_902148845.1). NCBI lineage: Eukaryota > Metazoa > Chordata > Actinopteri > Blenniiformes > Blenniidae > Salarias > Salarias fasciatus. The sequence goes on along the minus strand of NC_043746.1, from coordinate 28,518,704 downwards.
ACAGCTCATCTGCCCTCCTTTTTTCTCCGTCTCACTGGCCGTCCCTCTTCTCTCTCCTCTGCACTCTTTCTTTCTCACTTTCCCTCTCTCAAGGAGCCTTGATGAGAATTCCACTAATCATCTGAGGATTAACAGGGACTCAGACAACACTACATCTAATTCCCCCTTCACCGCCACTGGGGCAACGAGAGGCCTCACACAGCAGCGCTGCACCGAGCAGCTTCCCCTGCATCCCATAATACACACCAACACAGCATCCATCCGTCAGAAGGGAAGAGGCTGGAATGAACTCACCGATTCTGCATTTCAACTGAAGAACATGCAGACTGTACATCAAATTAAGATGATCAGCTCACAACCCTGGAAAATATTGATTGAAATTAACTCAAATGAACACAGCTGAGTGATTCTCGTGTATTTTAGAAATTTTATCAGTCAAAAGTCAAAATTGGGACATCTGAGATGATCTGGAGAATCCAGAACCTGATATTAAAATACCTTCAAGCCCTCATATAATTAAAATCATCTGTATTTTTTTTTCTGCATGACTTTGTTTTTCAATATTGCTTTTTTCTCACGAACATAGTGCTTTGTAAAAATTTCCTTTTTTATTTTATGATTTGAAAGATATGTGAAGTAATTACATTTTCAGTTTAATGTAAATAAAAGTGTTTTTTTAATTATTAATTTATACACACAGTTAGCTGTTATGACTTGGAGCTATAATCGTGTTTTCTTGCAGATATAAGCCCTAAAACACATGAACACGGTTTATTTTTTAATTATGTGGTCACTTATAATTTTTGACATGATTCTAACCAGATGAAAAAGTAAAATTCTAATCTTAGTTAATTTACGGCTCTTTAAATCACTTCATATAGTAAATGTGTTTCAGCTGAAGCACAGCGACGCTTCAATATTGTTTTAAAGGGTCTGAACAGACGACTCAGAGCAGCAGACGTCGCAAGAGTTCAGTGTTTTCTTTGATATTGAGTTTTTTCATGTCTGAGACGAGAGTGGAGCTGCACGGCTGCTGCGAGCGTAATCTCACAGACTTGGACAAGAACACGATGGTCAGCTCGGGTTTTTCATGTGACACTGCCATCAGAAACTCATTCATTTTAATGCTGAGACTCATTCACTTGCCAGGTCATGCCGGGCCACCCACAAAGCAAAAAAAAAAAAAAAAAAGAAAAAAAAGAAAAACACACACACACACACTGGTATACGAGTCTGAACATCAGGAGTGTGTGTGGCTTCACACCCTGCAAAGTTGGATATGAGATAGATTTTTTTAAGTCAATATTTCTGCACCGACTTAATATCAGCACCTCAAAGTGTGCGTTGTGCACAATTCATGATAATATAATGGAGGCATCAGGGCTAAGTGGGCTGCGTTTTCAGTCTGGTTAAGTAGATTCTGGCAGCGGTCCCGTGCTATCTCGGAGACAGGTTGGCTTCCCAGCCTCCCACAGTTCTGCAGTAATGAAGGAGCTGTCTTACCCAAACAAACAGGCTCTCTGGAGATGTACCTCAACTACCTCCTTAATCCAGGAAGTCTCTCTTATCTCCCCACAAATGGGCCCGTGGCGAGGCGCAGCACACTACAGTGTCATTCATCAGCCGGAGCCGGGAGCAGGTACGGCGGCGTCACGCTGGGAAAGTGAAAAGTGACGGCAGATAGCGCGGTGGCAGAGATCAGAGGGCCGCGGCTTCACTTCTGTCCACACGGATCAGCTGGAGCCCGCTTGATGGACACGGCATCGAAAACCGTCCCACTTCATTCGCTTTCATGTTGGTCAGCAAGAACATCAAGCTTATTTCATGAAATTTAGAACTTTTCTGTACAATCAGTGACTATTAATAAAAAGATTTTCTGTATAATGAAAAGTCCCACCTCTGGCTGGGTGCCATGATTTGATTTAAATTTATTACTTAGATTTGTTCCATTCAAATGTGCATTCAAAGGAGGAAAAAAAGCCCTAACTGAATATTATCATGGAAATGATGAAAGATCTCCACAGTTTCCTTTGTCAAAGTAGATTTTAAAGCATCTGCATAAAACAACATAAAACATTTAATCATATCTGCAAAATAAAATTATCAAAAAAAAAAAGAAAGCTCTTCCCAGCATCATCCCCACGGTCGCATTTCTTTTTCATTCACTTATTCCTCTGGCATTAGTCTGACGATAATGGACTGAAATATTCATATTGTGTGTCCAGAAAGATTCCCAAAGGTGTCGACAAGTGAAACAAATGGCGATCGAAGCTGTGGAGGAGCTGGGAAAAGTAATTTGTGGAGGAGTTGTGACACTCGGCGCCGCTCCTGAGACAAGTTCACGAGGAGCTAAAAGCTTTGCTCCTCCGGATGAATCCACTCCCACAGAGAGCTGAGAGCTGACCGGGCCGGGTCAGGAGACACACGGCTGAAAACAACACTCACCGTACACACAGTCTGGACTGCCCGGTTAAACATATGGACACGAATTTAATACCATTTTAGTTTTTTTTATAGTTCATAATGAATTAAAGTGAAGAGCAGGATTCGTATGTTGTAGCGTTACACACACTCACCTTTTTATTTTCTGAGTTGCAAAATGAAATACACAAAATTAAATTGAAATGATTGAATTCTAATTATGAGAGCACGTTTCCTGTTTTTTTCCCCCCCAAATTAAGTCATTTTTAGGCGTGTGTCTATTTTACTTTCTCTGTGCTTATTTTTGCATTTTCATTCTACTATTTGTACATAAATTAAACCTGAAATGTGAACATTTGTAACCCAGCAGAGAAATACACGACGATCTGCTCTTTCGCACTAAAATAGTTCTAGCTTTCAGTTTTGCGTCCGGTATATATTATTGCTGAGTCACTTCTGTTTGAAGGAAAAATGTGCAAATATTCCTGATATGTTGGGCTTTGACTGCATTGTTCGCTCTCCTCCTGTGTTAATATGTGTATGTGTTAAATTGCCAAGCAGTTTCCCATTACTATCAGTTACTCTGAGCAGGTTTTTGAGCCAGTTGCTAAGAGCTTTCATCCAACAGTGTTGATCGTTAATACTGATCTGTACATTTTCCCAACCAAAGCTCTTATAAAGAGCTAAGACCATAAGACTGTGTTTGCGAGTTTAGTGACTATGCCAACAAGGCAACAAGGAGCTGGAGAGAATTGGAAACCGAGCACGCAGCCGGTTCAGAAAGCCGAAAACAGCTGTGTTTTTACAACCACTGAAACACAACGCTAGAAAGGATTTTTTTTTTCTTCCTTCCATCGGCTACCCATACTGCACCTGCCATTTCCATCACAGCCATGTGGTCACAAAGGGAGCAGTATATCTGTCAACAGGATCAAGTCCTCAATAGACCCTGCAAGCCACTCAATCCTTCAAGACACCCCCTTCAGCGGCCCCAACAAAGCCTCCAAACCCTTCAACCTGGCCGTCTCGGGCCCGCTCGCTCAGGATATCCTCCTGTTTTCGGGTAAGGAAGATACTTCCTTCACCTCTCCAAACCGTCCGAGGGGACCAGTAAGTCACGCAGGACAGTTCGGCAGCTGTTCCTAAAAACCCACAGATCTGTTTTTCAGCTTATCGCCGCATTTATTCAGGAACACTTGAAGAATAAACTCTGCTTCGCAGGGATGCGCAGCTATAGTTTGCAGCATATTTATATATAAGGAGGAAACTCGATTTCACCTGTCACGGCGACATTATTTACAAGTGTCAGCAAACAAGGATACGGAGGATAAAAACTCACTGCTTCTCGTAAAGAAACTTGTCATCGCGGCTGAGCTCTGAACTCTACATGGGCATTAAATAATGAGGGTCTTGAGTGATGTCCCGATCAGTGCGAGGTACAGATGCCCTCCGAGCGAGGAGCCCGGAGGAAGACGAGGGAAACGCCGAGACTGGGTCGACCTCCCGGGGATTAAGGAGAGGTCACAGTGAATCAGCTGGGTCTTCCTCTCCCACAGAGAAGGAAAAACAAATATTAATCACCTCTAGCACTTCGCACACAAAGGGCCCCAAGACACAAGTGCAGGAGGGCGAGCCAAGAAGAAGACACAGGCCTCAACAACTAATGAAAAGCCCCCTCAGGATGTTTGCTGTGCTGAGGCCGCCGCTCTCTGTGGTGTGTGAATGTGCTCCTCCAGTAGATTCGGTCGGACTCAGCGGTGCAGGTGAGGCGTATTGTGGCGTTGGTAAATCTGCATTAAGTGCGTCTTTATGTCTGCGGAGTGTCTATACGTTTTGGGCTCTGAGCGCAGAGCGAGAAGGAACGGCGTTCTGGAGACAGAGAAGGAAAACGAATGTGTCTGACGGAGAAGGTGATTGGAATGTGTCTTTGTTTACTCTGCTCCGTCTTGGCAACACGCTCCTCTTCCTCCCACAGAGCTCCCCTCCCCATCCTCCGTCCATGAGGCATCTCACGAGTGGCAGCGACGAACCCCACCTGGCATCCTGGTGCCGGTGCCATCTGGTTGCGGCCAAGGCTCGCCATCGGGCCCGCAGTCAGTACCCACAGTGCCAGTGTGGTATTGTTTAATGAGCGCATATGAGCAAACATTTGACTGCCAGGTGGCGTTGCAGCCACGCCATGCAGACCAGGCGGGGTTCTGCCATTGCCGTTCAAACCCGGGGGCATCAAAGGGGGGCCTTGGATTTCCAAAGTAACTAAGCCATAATCCACCCCCTTATTGGTCCCATTCATATTGAAATACATGATCAGAGGAGCTGCAGAGGCCCTAATCTTGCCAATGAGCGGTCCGGCACAGCTGCAGGGATAAAGTCAAAGTATGAGACCGCCAGTATATTAGAAAACCTCAGGCCTTGCTGATTGGATTAAGGGAGACGAGGGGAGGCGGGGGTCTCGGGGGTGAGGAAATGTCATCTTCCAGCGTTATGTGCGGCGCGGTGGTCTCGGTGTTGGCGACCGAGGATCAGGAGGTGGGGCAGACACACTTTGTCCCAGGGTTTGGTGACCCACAAAAGAGGAATCGGAGGGGGCGAGACGAAGAAAAGAGACAACAAAATGGGAAGCAAAGGCAGGAGAGTGTGGAGTCAGGCCTCCATAGCACCTCCCAGCTTCCCAGCGTCAGCTCATCTGGTATTAAGTTGTAGCATGGCAGTTCTGAGGAGGCGAAGAAAGAGAGAGAGAGTGGGAGAGAGAGAGAGAGAGAGAGAGAGAGAGAGAGGACTAAACCGGGCATTAGCTGTCGACTTAAAGGTTTGTTCTGGTTCCTCTGGTAGGAAGAGCCGCCCCGTTTAAGTGTGATTGAGCGTGGCTTAGATGGGGATCAATGGTTATCCTCTCGACTGTTTTGTTTTGAGGTTTCTTTTCTGTATTTACTGTGAGGAAAAGGAGAAGCCATTTTGTTTCACAAAGCAGGAGCCAAACATTTCCATAGTTGTATGTCTGGCATCCACAATATGATTTATTCATTGAAACTGGCAAATATGTCTCAAGCTCAAACCTCCCTTTTTTTAATACTGTTGCACACGCCTCGATTTTCCTCTGTCGTATATTCTGTAATAAAAACATCCAAACTCTGAAGGCTGGGCGCATTAATCCTGCGGCAGCTCTCGCAGCACCGCTTCATCAATCTGAAGCGCTGGCTGGGTGTGGACGAGGCTTTTCACGCTCTGAGAGATCTGTGAAATTAACCTGCTGACACAAAATGTCTCAAAAGCATTCAAGATATCATATCAGATATGGATTATAAATCCAGTATATTGCTTTTAGAACAATAGAAATAAGAAATTGATGTCAATCTGTACATAAATAAATGGAAATGTGGTAGTTGTATTGTGGAATTTCAGCATTGGAAAGAACTTTTCTTTAAAGCTTCTATTTTACACTCCAATAAATGCATATTTATAACTTGTTTTAAAGTATAGTTGCTGTTTTTTTGAACCCACTTCTGGCCAAGTCTCATAACCTCAAAAGCAAGTTGTTAAGAAAGTGTGGTTTTCTGTAACCATCTCCGGCGCCTTCGATCATGTGTCTCTCTCTGTAATGCCGTCATCAGTGTTGCTGTCGGGGAATTATTTGCTCTGGGTGATTAGACTGATTCTGCTTGATTCTCTCCTCCAGACTCCACAGTTGGAGCAGAGGCGTGGAGTCGCTCAGCCTATAGACGCTGAGCTGACGCCGGATCTTGGGCTCTTTCTACACCTGGACAAGATATTTACACTGGATTGACTCCTAGCCTGTGGTTTGGTTTCCGTCATTGGGAGAGATTTGAGTCGACTTCACCTCCCTGCAGAGTTTTAACATTTTATTCTAAAGATATCAGACAAGTTTGAGTCAGATTACTTAAGTGAGTCTGATTGTGCTTGAGAGGATGGATTCAGAAGGATGGAAGTAAAAAAAAAAAAAGAAAAAAAAAAAAAGAAGAAGAAGCTTGAATCCAGATGTGTTATTCCTCTGGGATTAATAAAGTATCTCTATTTCATTCTATTCCAATCTGTTCTATTTTATTCTAGTCAAGACTCAATGATTCAAAAGAAGTCAATTTATTGGCAATCTTAAGTAAATTTTGCTGTAAAAAAATAACTGAAGTGTTAATTTTCTGCTCCAAAAAATATTAAATAGTCAAAAAGTAATAAATAGTCAAGTACTCATGTGTAATGGTGGGGTGAAGATGGTGGATACCGATTTTTAACCATGTAAAAAAATATTCCCTGCAGATTTGTCACAAATGGAGTCTAAAGTAATAAAAGTGTGAAAATATATTTTATCCTCAATAAGACTGAATGTTGAAGAACTAATGATTTTAAGTTGAAAGCTAATATAATGTATCAATTTTGATGATGGAAAAAAGCTAAACTATCTTAAAATTAATCTAATTAATCTACATTTTAAATAGACCATAATAAAAATGGCAGAAAAGCATTTGATGAGTATGTCCAACTAACAATGCTTCGTAGCTGCGCTGCTCATCCCACAAATGCAAGTTCCTGATAATGCAGCGCCATTTGAAAAGGGAATAAACTTTCCATTGCTAAACATCAGCATTAACATGAAATACAACTTTTCGGCTAAAAAAACCCCCCAAAACTCCCACGAGCACCCATCATAAAGTTTCCTTGAGACTTTGTTCAAATGTAGGAAGTAAAAGAAAAAGAGAATAAACCCAAAGAACAAATAAAATACAAATAAGTGAGAAAAAAAATCCCCAGTGTTTGAAGTAGCTGTTGCTTTAGCTGTACCAGGCTCTGCAGAGAGGCTGATGAATCCGTTCAGTCTAAACACTTTTATCATCATTTTCAACATTAATATTTAAAGTGCACACATCATTTTGAATCAGTGCATGTAGGCATAAACATATACGCTCAAATGTGCACAAACACAGGTGGGACGTCTCTCCTCCGCCATCCTCACAGTTTGTAGACAGCAGACTTTCATAAAATCCCTCTGCAAATTCATTGAGTCACACAAAAAAAAAAAAAATTAAAGAAAAAAAAAAACAATTTTTTGAGTGCGGGACGGTATGCCAAGCACATTTCTGGGTAACATGTTAAAGATAAACTTTAGATCTGGGAAAACAATGTTTTAATCTGACAGACGTACCACAAATAGCAGCTTTGAGTGAAGGTACATAAAACTCTTTAGGCTTTGATTCGATTCTTGACTGGAGGTTTGTGCCGGCTGTGGAGGAGCGACGATAACGCCGTCCACTGTGTTCAGTGATCCGCCGCAAACTCACACAGAGAAATATCACTCAGAAAGGCAATCCTCTCTTATAAAATGATAATTGAATGAAGAATGCAGCATACAGAAGGACATTTTGAAATATTTTAACAGAATTACAGCCATAGATTCATAGACATTAGAAAGCCAGTTTCCTCGATGCTCAAATCCTAAAAAAAATAATATACATCTGATGGTACTTCTGTTTCTATTGCTGAATAATTCAAACTGACAACGGGGGATGTTAAAATGTCAACAGGAGAATCAGTGCCAAACATCAGTGGGATTTTAAAGTAGGCTTTTTAAAAGATTGTGTCCCGCTGAGCCTGCATACCTGCACCACCCACCCTGTCACATAATCCGCTGTGAAGGGTCACTCCAGCCGCAAACCGATGCCAGGTTCGGTCCCCGAGGGCCCGGCCCAGCGAGCTCAGCTATGCTATTGTTCCTCCGAGGGATCTGCGGCTGATTAAGAGCCGAGCGGCTGCCAAACAAACACGACAACGTTCCACGGGAACAATGGGCGGTCAGGTGCCAGAGCTCATTATCCGCCGTGCCCATCATTACACTCGCAATTTGAAAATGAACATTTAGGAGTGTTATTTTACACGCGCATGTGCAGCATAGCGGCGACGGCTCCAGCTGGACGTCAGGAGGAGAATCGGAGTCTGTCGGAACACTTTTCAGTCTGATCTGTATTTATAAAGCGTATTTATAAAACCCACCGCTGTCCGGCAGAGTGTTGCACAGCTGAGCAAGACACCAAAAAAATATGTGAGAAAATGAAGTTAAAACAACTGACAGTGAGTCAGGAACTGAACAGACTTTTCTCAATAAAAAGATGCTGGAAGCAAAAATAATTCCTCAAATAATCTCATTGATGTTAATTTCTCAAGTTTTGGAACCGATGGTTGATGGTTTAATTCCCTACCGCGCTGCGTGCACCTGCCAACTTGCGACACGCTGAACCCCGAAGGTGTGTGTGTGTTTGTGTGTGTGTGTGACAGGTATCAGCATTAACGGGGAAATGTGTGCAGGATTACGTGCAGAAACGTGTGAATGTGGCTGTAAAACTGAAAGGCTGCTCGGACCGACAGAGCGACCGATCAAAGGCTTGGTACCGAAAAGAAGAAAGACGCTCCTTTAACTTTCACATGAACACAGTGAAATTTTATCTTCTGCGGAGTGATCTACAGCCTCCGTGCTGCGTCCGAGGAGAGCTTCAGGGTTTGGGGGGGACGACTTTTTAAAATCTGTTTTCAAACCAGTGACCGTCCGCTCCGAGCTTGATGGCTTTAGGTTTTTTTTTTTTATTATTTGTACGTTTTATTTTCTTGAATTTATGGTGAACTTGTATAAATCAGTCCTAAAATGTGGGGAGACGCGATCGGGGGTCAGAGGGTTCAGGACTGAGAGCGGTTTCCCAGTTGAAAGACGAGCTGCAGCCTTTTAACTGTAAACGTGAGCGCGAGGCTTGGCCGAGACAACACAGAGAGCGTCTGGATGAAACGAAGGCACGGTATGTACGATTATCTCAAAGTCGTACCGACACTCACATGAAAAAAACTACTTTATGTTGTTCTGATAGCTTTAAAAAATAAGCAATTTTTGCACAAAGTGTATTATTCTTCATCACAAAAGGTTTAAAAATAAATACAAACAAGAGTTTTAACATAGGAGACGTGTGTACCAGTGCTAATTATTAAATGTCTATAAATGAAACGGAAACACTGACAGACACGTGGCTAAGTCGCCGTTGGCGTGGCGCTCCCCGGCGACAGAGCTTCAGACGTATTGATTTACATCGTGTTGATAGCTATTCATATTTTCCAGAGTTGACTTAATTACAAGCACATATTATCCTTCTCGGCATTGCGAGGGTTTCAGTGGAAATCCCTCCTCTCGGGCCGGCGGTCCGGGACGCGGTGCCAGGGCGCCGATCCGAAGCGCGAGAGCTGCCGGAGCTGCCTGACAGTTTGTGTCAGCTGCATCTTTTACCTGTCGTCGAGGCCCGCCGCCGCCGCCGTCCTTCTCCTCTGCGGTCCGCCGGGGTCACGGGGCTCCGGGCCGGGGCCGCATGCCTCCGTAATGCCGAGGAGCCCGACAGCTATTTATCTCCATCTCTGCACCTTTTGGAATTAGCAACATCCCAAATTACCGGTGATTTCTCAGTCAACAGCTGAGTGCCCGGCTCTGTGACACTTGTATATTCTTACACGCTGGAATCGCCGCGAGTGGGTGAGTGAGTGAGTGAGTGTTGAATCTGTCAGGGCGCCGCCATGTTTAGGCAGCGGCGGCGAGGCCATAGGAGCCGCAAATTGCACGCAGGGGTGCGATGCCGCAAATGTATCGGATCACCAGACACCCGGCGTGGACGACGTTAGGGAGTCGCTAAGGAGGCAGATTAAGTAATGAGGAGCATTAGCAAGGTTTGTTTTCTAAATGACCAGCGGGCTGCGACATGGCGCTACGTCTTCATTTCACTTAATGGGAATGGCAACACATGGACGAGCGCTTTCTGGAGTGAAAGCGAGAGACACACACACACACACACACACATAAAAACACACACACTTTCATACTCACCAACAGTTACACAATGTTTCCAGTGAAAATGCATTGATTTAGCGTTTAAACAGCAACATTTTGAAAACCATGGGAGGACATGGTCATTCATATGGACAGACCACCAAGTTGGATTGTTATTACCAAGTCCAGGAGAATCTGGACTGGAACCAGGACCAGGGACCAGGAGAGTCTGGACTGGGAGTCATGACACTGTAAAGACAATCATTGTTCTTTATCCACTGAGCATATGCAGAGGAACTCGTAACTGCGGCCATGAGGCGCGTGCACAGTAGCAGCATTTCAGAAAAGCTGCATTTTCCCCGTTACCATGGAGACGGTGTGTCTGAGCGTTTTCAAAAAGTTCCACCTGGGGAGCTGTTTCCAAAAAAAACTGCATTTTCAGTGTCTCCTAGAACCGTTGTCGCAGAACGGGGCCCACAAAGCACATGAAAGTTTTGTGTTTTCACTTGAAAATAATCGACCAGTGTCTGCCTCTCGTCAGATTTGTCTCTGTTACACTGACATTAACTGTGTCCTCATTTCTCCTTTTTACCTTTTCATGTTCACTTCCGAACCCGCAGAAAAAGCCCGGTGCCGTGCACTCATCCATTGTGTTTTACTCCTCCTGAGCTCTAAGTGTAAGTCAAGCTGAACTGTTGCTCGATAGTTAAAACTCCCATCAAAGCCAAACAACGTGACAGGAGCGAGGCGCTGAGAGCTGCGCTGCAAAGTCCACCTCTGATACATGAGATGATGTGTGTTTTCTGCAGCTTTCCATCAATTACAGTACATATCACCACGCTTCCCTCCACTTTCCATTGTATCCAGTAAATTACCTGAAACATCCAGACGTCTGAGTAAACACCTGAAGAATGTGTTGAGAAAAAAAAAAAAATGATATCAAATCTTGAAATTGCTTGGTTTTATGGCTGCAGCTTTAGATTAATGAGAAATCAAAATAGGTGAATTCATTGTTGCATGTCGACTCAGAAGTCAACTGTATGTGACAGGAACAGCAAAAAGGCTAAAGTAAAGCTGTAAAACCAGAGATTATCCTAATTATATACAATAACAGAGGCCGTTCTTTGAAGGTTAAGCCTCGCTCACGTCTCCGTGTGTCTACATGCACGGGGAGGAAAGATGGCTGGAAACCCCCTGGAACAGTGCGAACATGTGCAAAATGGGCTGGAACCACACGCATGACTTCAGGAATGCTCTATCCTTCACACAATAGCTCCGATTATGTGCCTTTCTGTATGTATTAAGCAGATTTATACAGAGTCTGGACTTAATCTGCATAATAAGAATGTTTTCACAAAAGAAATGGAATCAAAAATGTGTGAATGTTAAGTTTCTCTGAGGTTTGACTTCACAAGTACTGTTGTTTGTAATTTCAGCTCAGAGTGAACTTCTGCTCTCCAAGAGTGTCAAACACGTTTCAGTTCAGCCCAGTTTCATCCGGAGTGGGCCGGACCAGTCAAAAAGTGACACAGTGACCTTTGAATTTACAGTGGAACACAGAGCATGTGATCAAAATGTCTATATTTCTGCAAAAAAAAGCATTTACCAGGGAAAATGACTACAATCTTAAGATGAAGTCATTTTTAATGAAACCTTCTGCAGTAAAATTTAATGAAAATCTTCTATAACTGTTGCATTGTGAGTGTTTTTCCAAACTCCCCCTGAAAAATCCCATTGAATATGTTGAATTTTCTCCAGTAACAGTGACTCAAAATGGACTTCAGCAGTGGTTTAGTGGGACGTTGAAGGAATATTTATGTTGAATCAGATTTTCCTCAGTGTCTTTGCTGCATCACTGCTGGTGTGAAATATATAATAAAAATAAGTATTTTTTCCCATTTCTTGAAGACAGTCTTGCTATACATGATGACATTTTAGTTTTGACCATGAGGATGTTGAAGGTACTGGTGTGGTTCCCCACTTTTGTTCTAATTTATTTACCGGATTGACACATATAACTCAAAAAATATGAAAAATAATGAAAAGCCATGTGAAACAAAGCTTTACATGTTTTTTAGCAGATATGACATTATGGATATTATCATATAGTGAGCCAGTGATTTTACTGAAATCAAGTGAGACATTAATATCATTTACGGACTTTTCAAGCTACAAATTGTGAAATATGCGTAATATATGGGCCCTTTGACATGTTTTATGTTGTGTAAATGATTGTTCAATGTCCAGAGACAAGACTCGGGGATAATAAACGGTTAACTGAATTACAGCATTTAAATTTCCCTGCTTATTGAGCTCATCCTGAACGTATCCTGTACCCTGACACGTCGAGGTCTCATGATGATCCGGAGACTCGCCGAGGACTCATCTGGAGAGAGAAGGGCTCCTGTAGAGGAGAGCCGAGATTTATTGGACCTTCCCTTCACCCATGCCTTGATGCCATAAAATTTTATGATGTGTTTTCCACACTTCTTTCTAAGCACATCTTTACCCGTCAGTAGACACATAACTCACTGCGGGCCGTAACTCAATCATAACTTATCTAACCTTGACTTGAACCTATTTTCAGTTGCCGAAGCACACGTACACAAGCTGATCCTCCATGTTGTGTTTCGGTGGGGGGGCGGTTCGGGAAAAGCCAAATGTTTCTGCAGGTCACGGAGATGAAGTCGTACATCAAGCTGTTATAGGCCTTTTTACATAATAAATACCAGATATTTGGTTGTGTTTTTTTTCCACTGTCTCGAGGCGACTTGTTGACGTTTTCTCAGACTGAGCAGAAAACTTCACATTATCTTTCCTTGATTCCCGATTGAACCTCAAAGACGTGGGTTTTTCTTTTCTTCCTTTTGCAGCTTTTTGATGTCTTCCTCTTCTTTCATCAGATCCCGGGGATTTGTTTTCGTTCAGGAGCCTCATTTGATTTGAGTTGGTTCGGATCACTTGAATAATAACAAATTGACCAATAAATATTACCTCCAAAGAAATAAATCAAGTTCACCTTTCATGCAGTGTTTTCTTTTGCAAACCTTAACATGGATAACCTGAAAGCTAACTCCAGAACCTTCTCTGCAACAGTGATTCTTGAATTTTGGTGAAATCCTGCATGACTTCCTGCTCTCCTCAGCTTGCATGTTCTCATAAATTCACCTCATAAATTGGATTTGAGTCTAATTCTTTGCGGTTCAAGTTGGTCACTGTTGTCTCTCAGAGCCAGCTAAAAGGAACATGAACAACATTTCATGAAAACTTGAAAGTAATCGAAGTACTTTGTGAGGTCAGATTGGATCCACTCGCACATGGTTCCAAGCTTTTTGTTCAGGGATTTAAATTTCTGCACTCGCCGACCAGTTTTGGCCCTCGGGCCACGTGTTTGACACCTCTCAGGAAGCAATTAAAAGTATGTGAAATTATCACGGTGGCTAAAAAACTAGGTACAGTGTCATTAAACCCAAAAACCTTGTGACTGACCTTCTTGACGTGGAAGGATTCGCCTCCCATTTTCCCACACCGTTAAAGACCGGAGGTCACGACCCCGCTCCGAAGAAATGAGAATCTGAAAGGAATTTACATGGCTTACATGGAGAGTTTTATAACTTCGAGTTATAGTCTACAAGCTGCTTCACGGATGTCTCAGCAAAGCCAAAACACAATATCTAAAAGAAAACAGTCGGATTTGGACGTGAGGACGTCCAATTTAAAGGGGATGCACAAAACCCGCAAGACTTTAAAAGCAAAAAACTACAACCGAAGGCAGTATGGGAGTTTAGCAACACATCAAACAGCTTTCATTCATGTGTGGACGCTTTAATTAATGACTATGTTTAGCTTAATAAGTTGTTTTACTTTTCAGGGATTGTAAAGATTGAAATCCAAACAAACAAAATGTCTAAATGGACCCGAGAATAAGAGCCAAATAAAGTCCAGATGTGGTCAGCTGCTTCTGTTCATGCACAACTCAAAAGCACGTGTAATCTTAAATGGATCATCAAATATAAAGAGAACCTAAAGATTTCTTCCTGCAGATGTGATAAATGGCCTCCACAGTCTCCAGCTAATTCTCCCCTCGTTTCTTATCTCGGCACCATTACTAAAATGTGAATGTAAAGTTTATTTTTTGGGGTATTTAAAAGCTCGGATGCAGCAGTCACATGATTAATGTGGTCCAGTTGGCAGATAGAAGAGAGACTAATGACTTTGAATCTCTGCCAGTTTTATCGCACCTTCATGGATTGAGTGCTTTTCTTTTTGCACTCGCCTGTAATGTACAGTGACTTCTTTTCACATAGCATTAGAATTCACTTTTACACATACATATGAATAATAATAATTGATGTGTTTTTTTTTAATGCAGTGCTTTATATCTACTAACCATGTTTATCATCGTTTGATATTCATGGATTACACAGTGGAACAAGAATCATTTGTTAATAGATAGAAGATATAAACTGGAACAGACATGAAATGTAACTTAAGATGATAATAAATACTACAATAAGTCCCATCTGATGAAATTAAAGCACTTCTCTGTGTATCTGTCCCAGTCAGCAGATTCACTTTGGTCCAAAGATTTTGTGCAACATTGCTTGCTCCCTCTTGTGGAGACTGTGTGTAACTGCACTCACATGAGAATCAGAAGGTTTTGCACAAACTGAAGTCTTGATAAGATCTGAAGAACACAACAAATCTGCCTCACTTCACATCATTATTCAGGTGAAAAAAAAGCAGAATAGAGCAGTTCTATTTTTCTATTGATGTCTCTGAACATGACTCTCACTACAAACTGTGACTCTGCAAATGATCTGTTTGTTTGAAACCTTCTTTAAAACAGCTTGATTAGGTAAACTTTCCTAATGAGCAGACAGATTAAGGCTCATTTGATAGTAATTTGGTGTGAAAAGGACACATACAAGGAGAAAAAATTCAATCATCTTCCCGTCACTGCTCAAATATTTATTTTATATCAACCATGCGATGGAGAAAATGTTATATTTTCTCATTATGCTGCAATATAAAAACAGTAAATTACAAGTTAATCTACATTAGATTGATGTTTTTCATACATTTTTAGTGTATTTGTGTGTTTTGAGTGCGCTCTCCTCTTTTATTGTGAGTAAACACTCCTCTGAGGACGATTTTTTGGGAACAGACGGGCCCTGAAAGTGCCGAGAGCCGGCGGCTGTGGGTGTTCCAGGGGTCCCGGCGGTGCCGCGGCGTGTCGGGGCAGGACAGAGTTCTGGGGTGGGTAAATCTGCCTCCAGTACCCTGGGGACGAGGGATTACCCCGGGCTATTCGGCTGCTTCCAAACAGGTGAGGAGGCAGGTTAGAGGAGGCAGACTGCGCCGGGGTGTCCGGGGCTTAGGGGGGTATTACTCTGAAAGCGGCTCGGTGGGTGTTCCTCTCCCTGCCTCCTCCGGCTTGTTTGTTTGTCAGTCATTAGAGATTCTGTGTGGCTTCTTAATCTGAGTGGTTGTGCTCGTGGAGGTGGTCAATAAACGTTAATTGTGTGAGCGTTAACAACACAAACGCAGTCTTTGCGGTGTGTGTGTTGTGTGTGTGAAGTCGGTCCCAGGTAGAGGTCCTCCAAAGGACTGGACCCACCTGTTGAGCATCAACCTGCTGTGCCTCAATAAAGTCCTCATAACTGTGAAGCATTGTTTGTTTGCTGTTACACTGGCCCCGGGGCCACACAAATTTAAACCCTGGAGCATTGTGGCTTTGCCTCAAAGCCTCACATATCCGCTAAATACCATCTGAGATCTGAGACTTCTCCTCCACCGCCTCTTTCATTTATGTTTGTGGCGACCTGGCTGGACCTCCGGCACCACTTTCAGTCACTAATAGTGTATTTGGAGGGTGCTTTTTTTTCCTTCTAGCGCGATGGAGTGGAGTCCACAGAGGAGGACGGATTTGTAACCGACTGCTGACACCGTGCCGCTATTCTGTTCCTCTTTACAATTTGTCACTTTACATGGAATTCAGGATTTGCGGCTTGTTTTCACGTTACTTTCCCTCGCCTGGTTTAAAGGCATGAGTCTAATGCTGTGAAATATGAGAGGAATATCTCTAAAATATCAATGTAAAGCCAGAGCTCTGTCAAAATACAGAATACATAAGCACTTGAATAATAGACAAAGAATAATTTTGATTAACAAGCAAAATTCAAGTCAACACGGCAATCTGGTCTTTTTTGTTGTACTAACTCCTTAAAAAGTTCTGCGTATTTGCGGTGGCAAACAAATGCTTTAAAAAAGATTTGATAGTATTAGCTTGAAGTATTTATAATGTGGATGTGAGGATCTGGCTTGTTGTGGATAATCACGTCACCACCTAGTGGAGCTGCTTGTTTGTGCAGCTCAGAGGGCAGATTGAGTGATAAAAGTCAACACCAAATCATCTCTCAAGTAATATCAGGGTTTGCATGTCACTTTAAAAGGTTTCTGCATCCTGGACATCTCAATGAGGATCAAAACGTCCCATCCCAATTATCCCCGACTGTCACTGATATTCATATCAAGGCCAGATTTCCCCCGTTTGCTCAGGAAACATCCCATTCAAGCAAATGTGTTTGCTCATACTCTCAAGACATGTGAGCTGAGGAATGATATCTCAAACAGGACAACTGTTTAATAGGATGCAGGCATGCTTGCACGCACACACACACACACATGCTGCTGCTTATCTCAAACACAAGCAAGTGAATCTGTGAGCACACACTCAGAGAAACTCCATACCTCAGTGTCCTAAATGATAATTAGTCCTCTGCCATGCCTGCTGAATGATCAACGACTGTACTGTGGGGCTGCGCATTAATAATTTGTCAAGGAGTGTGACAAAGAGGGCGAGAGGAGCTGGAGATGTGTCCTGTTGTGTTCTGGGACAGGGGAAGGCTAGATTACCCGTGTGCCAGGGGAATCTAATGCAATTATGAGTGTTTGCTTACACCATGTGTCCTCTTCCGTCTGCGCAGCGGCATCGGGACTGCACCCGCCGCCATCCTCCCATTCAGATCTCTTGTTTGTTTTCAGTATTTACGCCACCCCCCCTCTCCTCCCCACCTCCCTCCCACTCCACCACCCCCACCACCCCTCCTCGTTTGCTCCTGCTTTCAATATCGCTAATTAAAGTAAACCAATAAGGTTGGGGGAGGACGGAGAATAAGATGTGTTTGAAGGCCACATTGAACTCTACGGGCAACCCAGAAGTCAAAAGAGACATTGTGGGTGTTGTGTGTGTGTGTGCATGTGTGTGTGTGTGTTGCTGAAATATACATTATTTATAATGCTAGAAAGGAGGCCACATAGGGAGAAAGGAGGTTTGTTTAAGAGATTAGCGGTGGCCTGCTTATTAGCTTTAGCTCTCATTCCCAGTCATTTGCCTTCTCTCCCATGCCGTCCACAAAGAAGGAGCCCGATTATTGATTAAAGTCCATTCTTATTGTCTTGTTCTTTTAATTTTAATCTCATCATGGCTTCCTACTGATGCGTGCGCGGGCAGACAGGCAGATAGACGGACGGACAGACAGATTTGATTTATTTCTGACGCGTTGGCCTTTGCTCTGCATCAAGCGGGGCGGCAGTTTGACTTTCTCATTTTGACGATACCCTGGGACACGGGTGACATTTAATTTTTGTGTATCTAGTGCCAGGGATGATATTAAGCTAATCTGCCCATGCTCTTGTTTGCTCTCCGGGATTTGGGAAGTATAGACAAACACGAGACACGCAGAGACTCGGGCTAAGACGCGGGGCGGCAGAGAGACTTTTGGTAAAGCGAAGGGAAGCCGCTGGCTGCGAGCTGTTGGCTCTCTCAGTGTGACACTCTCTCCACGCCTGAAAACTCCCCGCTTAGGATTACAGAGTTGATGTTTAATCTGTTGCTGAAGTTAAAATCTGTGTGTTTTTGCTCGCGGCGGAGTTGACCTTACAATGTGAACCTTCTTAAAAACTAACTTCCCAAAGGCATTGGGGGTTTGTGCTCGCGGGATGGAGTCAGTTTTCCGTCATAAACAAGATTTAATATCATCTTATTTAATACTTATTTATTCTCCACGTGTGATGCTGCTGTTTGCTGTTTGCAGCACATCCCGTTGTACTTGAGACCTATACATGACTGCAGGCGTCAGTCATCGGCGGCTTTTATTTCAGGATAATAAGTCATAATTATATGCACAAATAATGAGTGGGATGATTACAGCGGAGCCTCCTAAAAGCAAAGGTAGCTCAGAATTATTGACGTGAATGTAGATTCAGCATTACCGCCTTCAATCCCTGCTGCCAGAGCATAATTGAAACTGTGGGATGATTGAGAATGAGTAATCGGCCCCGGCACTTAAAATGAATCATTTCGGGTTTCTTTTCTTTTCACCACAATGATCGGCCCCAGAAAAGTGTTTCAACTGCGCTCAGTGAGGAGTGTGTTTTTTGGGCTTGGCTCCTTCTCGCTGCGGTCTGGCGGCGGGCCACGAGGCAGCGATTTGGGAGCCTCGTCTTGGACAACAGCGAGTTGTTGTGAGGATGAGGAGAAAAACAGAGTGATGTGCTCTGCTGTGGCGGTGCAACAAGGTAACTCTGACTCACCGCTCGCCGCTTCTGTCTCACCGCAGAATGAAAGCCATGCGAAGCTTCGTCAGGCCTGACAGGTATGATGTCAGGAAGAGAAAAAGACGAGCAGCGTCTTTTCCACACAGACCTTATCATTCATCCCGCCATTATATCACCATCAAAACATCATTATATCTCCATTAACTCAACGTGGAGCTGGGAAAAAAAGGCACTAAATCACCATCGCTGCTCTTTTCAGGGTTAATAATTGAAATACTTTGATACAAATATGAATTTAATGACATTAAAACTGTGTGAAGAGTTCTAAAATAACTGATAAACATCAGAAAAAACATTTCAGGAACCAACTTTTGCAGTGAGAAATTTGAAGTACTCCTTTGTACATTCGCTGTCAGGATTTCATACATTCATTTTGTGATGTCTGTTCTGACAAAACAGTGAAATGAGAAAATACATTTCTCCAGAAACACTCTATAACTTGCTGTAAGGTAAATTTTGTGAAAAATCTGAAGAAATGACATTTTAGATTTAAACTGCATGTTAGATAGATAGATAGATAGATAGAATATTCACAAATGCATCTGCATTTTTCCACACTAATATCATCTGATGTGATGTGATGTATAGAATATTTTTAGGGTTTTTTTGTTGAATTTGAAGGAACTCATGAATTATCAGGGTTAGGGTTAGGGATAATACCTCCTCTGACCTCATCATGGCGAGTTGTTTTCACCACAGAGATAAAAATCCAACTTTTTCTTATAGCTATTTAACACATTTCACCAGCAGAATAAACCAAACTCATCTAATAAATATAGTTTTAACTCACCCTCCTGCCCTACACCATTAGCCTCATGCTCATCCACATGTTCCCAATGATTTACAGATTTTATTGAACATGAAATATATTGTTGTAGTACAGTGACAGGTCCACATCTGAGGAATCATATTTACTACTTTACCAAAACATCAAGTTTTCATAAAGCTTAGATCATTTTCTGTTTAACATTCGTTTTTACTGTCCCGCCCCTCATTTTTTAAAACATCCTAACGTTCAACTATTAATATATGAAGTTTAACCATCTTTTTCCAGACTCTCTGTTATTAATCCATAGTTTGGAGTTTCCATACACATAAAAGCTGAGTTTTAAATAATGTATGCATCTAAAACTGATCTATGTGTGTACAGTTTAACTTTATTCATTGCAGCTTATTCCATTTGGCCCTGCTTTGTGCCGACTACATTCTTACCATCTAGAGTCAATAACCGAGTGTATTTGTGGGAGAAGATTTGCCCCAGCCTGCTCCGGGGCGGCTGTGGGAATCAGGGGGGCAGTAAAACGGAGCAGCTAAGTCTCCCGGTTCTTCCCTCATGCTTGTGAACTTCTCAGAGATTAGGGGGTAAACACACAGGGTCTGAGAGAAATATCTCCCCAACCTCCCTCCCAGAACCACATCAAATGACTGTGTTGACTCAGCGCCGAGGAGGAGGCAGCGGCACGGAGCGGCGCTCCAGTCTGTCCTGGACGAGTTTCCGTCGAGGCCGCCGGGTCAAACCATCCAGGCCGAAGCGTTTCAGCAGGACCGATGAAGTCAGGTGGCTTAGAGACGGAGTAATGGATAAAATCTACAATGCATATACATATAATTCTGCTTTTGACAGCCAAAGTGTGACATTTATCTGCGATCAGGAGATTACAGTGTGTGCCTTTGTTATGGAAGCTGTTTTGGGAGCAGGGAGTCTCTTCAAAAGAGCTAAAATTAGGCGAAGCGCTCAGGTTCCCTCGGTGTGTGACGGCTTCCCAGGCCCGCTGCTGATGTGCTGTGTGACCGATGTGGGAGAGACCAAACAAAGGAGTGCCATGATGGCACCTTACAGCTAATCTCTCAATTACTACTTTGCTGCCGCTGTCAGACAAAACACAACAAAAGCTTAGAGCTGTCACGCACACATCTCCTCGTGTCTGTGTGTGTGTGAGTCTCTCCGGTAATAGCCATGTGTGGTCTATCTAATCCTATTCTTTGTTGTCTATTTCTGTTGCAACCTAACGGTAAAACATGGTCACAATTGACCGGTTACAGAATACAAAACATGTGGCCGGCGATGGCTCAGGTAGAGCTGATGCAGTTGTCGTCCAGGTGAGGAAGGCCTTTAAAGATTCATGGATGTGTTTAGGTATGTGTGGGAAAAGGCTTTTTGCGACTTTTTTTTTTTTCCCCCCCTCTCCACCGTTCGGCTGCTCCCTTTATGGGTCTCCACAGCGGATCATCATCCTCTCTCTCGGCCTATCCTCCGCCTCCTCTACTGTTACTCCACCATGTCCAGATCCTCCTCCACCTCCACATCCATCAGTCCTCCCTCCCGTCTGCTCCTGCAGCTGCACCTCCAACATCCTTTGTCCACTACATCCACTGTCTCTCGCTTTATACCTGTTCTGAAATGATTTATGCGTTCAAAACTGCTGCTCGCCGGAGCCTCGACGGGCTTCCGCCCGACAACAACACACCCCGCCGCGCCAGATTTGTTGCTGCAAGGTGCACTAATGCACCGGATAACCCCGCGGCCCCCTCGCACGCTCCGCGGACTGCACAGTGCCGTCCTCTGGCGAAGCCCGCTCTATTCCACTGACACGGAAGCTAAAGCTAACCGTGTCAGAGAAAGACCGGGGATGTCACAGGCAATGCCTGGCATTAGGCGTATAATGGCCAGGATTTGCTGATAAAACAGGGGCCTCACATTGGCAGTCTTTAGTGACTTAAGTGGGCCGTTCTTCCATAGCCGAGGGGCTATACAGTATATCTGTCTCTCTGTCTGCGGCCCTCCGAGCTTTCTTAACCTCCAGCTCGTTTCGCACCGATGCTGATCCAGTGGTTGTCTTGTCTGATTAACTTGATTTAACTCCATTTTCGGGCGGGGGGTGGGGGGGGACTGAACACATTTGGTAACTCATAAATCACTGGTAAGGTCCAGTGAAATTACTGGCTTGTAGGAGAAAAACTGTCCGTGTGATGATTGAGACGGGTGTAAAACCGACTTCACAACAAATTCATTAACAATGTGAAATAAAGTGTGGAAGGAAAAAAAATCAACCCTCCACAGGAAATGACAGTCTCACTGTAAAACACACAACTTTCCTTCAAAAAGCCACAATTTAGAGCTGTTTTGGTCCATTTTTGCCACTTTTGCAAGATGTTTAACGGTATAATTGGGTGTAATAGAGAGCTGAAATAGCTTCATGATTATTGAGATGGATGTATAATGTCACGGCAAACATCTCCTATTACCCTTAGTCACAAGAATTCACAGAAATATGTGAACCGACTGCAAGAACATGTCGACAAAGTGTCACTTTCAAACATATTTGGGCAGTTTTATGCCACTTTGAAAGACTTTTGTATAATTAGATGTAATAGTGAAATGTAGAAATCTTCAACAACAGATTCACAATTACAGGGTTAATTTCTATTTTAAACTGTAACAATCAACACCGGTTCGGTGTTTAATGCGTCTTATTTCACGTGAACTCATCAGGCTGTCACATGGGGATATAGCTTAATAAATAAGAAGAAATCTCTTGATGCCTTTCTAAATATTGTGAGAGGCAAGGCAGCACTTTTTGACATTTTTTTTTACTCTCACATACCTTTATTTATGTGCTGGCATTTAGCTGTCTGTTGACTATTTTTTTTCCTGAAGCCTGAAAGAGCGCTGGCTGCGAGGCGAAGCTGCAAATCAAACATACAGCTGAAAAATGTAAACATCATTAGTAAAATGTCAGGGATGTTACCTCAGAAACGACTCGCGCTAAAGTTTCCCCCTGCAGCAGGAGAGGTGTCCAGGTGGGACGTGGACAGTGAGGACTGGAGACAGCAGATGCTTCCTGTGTCGGTTGCATAATGCTGTGACTCCTTCTCAGGGTCAGGACAAACACAGGGGGGGAGAGTTATGGTCGTCACTTTGGATAGTTTTTCCACAGATGAGGCAGACGTTTGCGCACATGTCCCCGAGAAAGCCTTATAAATCTGTGTGCATGTCCAACATTTATAGAGGAGAGTCGCAGAGCCACCTGTCGAGACGTGTCTGTCCTCTTCCATGCCATCTCTCCCCATCAGCATGCCGTCCATGCGTCTGAGTCTGTTTGGGAGGCAGACACGGGAAAAGCCAACGTGAGAGAAGGAGCGGCAATTTCTTCCTCTATTTTAAATAAAGATGGGAAAGTGGGGGAACTGCCAGGGCTTTTCATTTGATCTGAATGGAACTTCAATAAAACAAATTCCTCAGACAGCTATTTCAGTTCCTCGCCGAGACGCATTCCCCAAACAACCTTTTGTCTTCTGGCCTGACAGCCCAGCGCTGTTATTCCAGCCCCGCACGGCGACTCCCTTTTAAATCAATATATAATATTACTGGGGATGAAACTTGGTAAGCCTGACCACATGAAGGAGCAGCGTCTCTGCGGCTCGTGACAGATCAGGCCATTTGGTTCCCGTGTCTATTAGCGCATCTTCTATAGCAGCGGATTCCGTTCCAGCGCTCATATTTGGACCAGAGTCGCTGTTACTGAAGCTGCCAAGTGTGACAGATGCAGGGAGAATTTGTCCTGATGTTCCTGCAGATGCTGCGTGTTTATGAATTACATCCTGTATCGCTTTACACGAGAGCAGATGATATTCAGGCTCTTTTTTTTTTTTTTTTCCTGTGTTTCCAAAAAGACTTGACTAAACAAAGACACCCTCCTTATAAGCACAGAAGGAAAACAGGTTTCTCTGAAGGCTACAAAACATTATTATTTGAAGGGGTAGAGATTTTAAGTGACACAAGGACGCCATCTAGTGGTGCTTCACGGTCATATTAAGAACGAAGAAGAAAATTTCTTCTCTATTCATATTTTCTTCAGTAAATTCAATACTACAATATTAGGAAAAAACATGTGTGCTAATGACTGAATAAAGAGTTATTTTTGCAGTATCTCTTTAAATTCCATTTCTAAATGGGCTCTTTTGCTCCATTAGTCTGCCAACACGGTTTATTAATTTAGAAAAATATGAAACAATGTGGAAAAACTGCTTGAAATTATGATTTCACACCCAAATTCGCTGTAAATTATATTCATACATTTATATATGAACAGCCAATAAGTCCAAGTGAGTAATGTCTCGTAGCTCAGTAGGAGATTGCATGCATGACTGCATGGTGACTCTTTATGCTGACTGGAAGTCTTAAAGCGAACCCCGATTAAAATGTCTATTAGCTCTACAAATGTTGTCGCTGATGTCTACACTTAAAATACGTTGTTAGAAAAGTATAAACATAATGCATAAGTTATAAAATGCCACTCGTTTATAGGATTATTGCTTACATGGTGGCGGCCATGTTTTGGCCGCGCAATGCATTCTGGGAGTGATGACGTCAGGTAGTTGTCTGTTCACCGAGCAAAGCCACAAATTACTCACAAATTACTTCTCTCGTCAGCTACAACTGAACAAAATGCCACATTGCGTCACTTTTGGATGTAATTTTGAAAACAAGGGAATTAAAAGAAGTGTGGTGAGCATCCACAGCTTTCCTAAGGAGAGAAAATTAAGAAAAGAGTGGGAAGATGCCTGTGGGAGAGTTCAGCTCCCCATACCTGTGCTCAGAAATCACGTTAACTGCATAAAATAATAATATTCTAACATTAATTCACAGAACAACTGTTACTAATTTCAGATTGTTTAATACAATTAAAGGTTAAAAAAATAAGTCATTTAAAAGAGCCGCAGATCTGCTGACGCAGTGAATCAAACCCGCCTCTGACAGAAAGTTGTTGCATCTGAGATTATTCATGAAGAGAGTAAGCAAAGGGCGAATCAAACATGTCTAAAAGACAGTTAAATTTACTGTCATTTTTTAAAAAGAAGGAAGGGGAACGCGATGATGACTCAAAACGAGTCCGAATAACACCAGCAAGTGACGCTCAGCCGAAACAGGGAGGAGGAGGAGAATCCGGACATGGCCGTGATGTGGAGTGTTCTGGACTGTTAAATATGGTAAGAACACTGTCTGTTATTAGGCCGCCGTGCCAGATTTTAAATGATAACACAAGATTTGTGTGTGCTCTCCCGGCCGTGTGCGTGGCCGCTCTCCGGTATGTTATATATTTGCTCCCGCTCCGCAAACCGAAGTATGACCGCACCTACCCCCCCCCCCCCCCCCCCCCCCCCCCCCCCCCCCCCCCCCCCCCCCCCCCCCGCCCGCTCCTCAGATAAAACGCGTCTCCACACGACGCTCCCGGGTTGAATTTCAGCCCCACCCCGGTCCGGGTTTATGCAGACAGCCTGAAAGTTTGGATGCGCTGTGATACAGGGGAGATCTATGGTGAAGTAGAGAGAGCAACCATCTCCGTTTGTCATTTTTGTGTTAATTATGTTAATCGTGACGATATAAAGTAAATAAGTACCATGAACAGCGACAGAAAGAAAATTGAGCTCTTTGCAGCAGACGCTCTCTCTCGGTCGCCACTGAGAGGCAGCATCCACAAAGGCACCAGCGGCTGTGACCGACTCTCTCTTCCTCTTGATAGCTACCATTTTTATCGTCATCTCCTCTGTTACTTTCATTTTCGTCCTCGCTCTGTATTTGGTTTCGTGTTGGTTCGAATTGAAAGGGTTGAACACTCATGCTTATAAAGCTGTGAACAGATCACTCCTAAAACACTGCTGAGAGGTGAAACAACTTTGTGACGTCACTACCCAGAATGCTTTGCAACGTGCACAACAATGGCGGCCTCCGTGCGAAATAAACTTTGTTAAAATATAGTTAACTGAATGTATATATTTTTTTAAATTATTCATAGATATGTTACTGACAGCAAGCTGAACCACATAGAGCAAATTTATCATTATAGTCGGGGTTCCTTTTAAGGCAAGCCAGTTTATTTATACAGCACTATTTAGACACGAGGCAAGTCACAGTGCTTTACAAGGAAATATAGTCAAACAGTGATTATGAAAGGCATGAAAAGGAGAATAAATAAATTAACTGCATTATTAAGTGAGTAAAGCATTATATGTTAGCACTCAGTACATCAAATTTACTTTGATTTTATTTGATTTAATGCATTTGGGTAAAAAAAAAAAAATTTTGACTGACTGGAAATATTTAAGTAGTATTTAAGAGTTTATACCTCCAGCCTGAAGCATGTGAACACACTGTTGAGAGATGAGTTTAGAAACAGTGAAATAAATCAGAAATCACCTTTCTCCACTCTTCAGGAGCTCGGACGCCACACTGGTTTGCTGCAGTGGGAGGCCGTGAGTGATGAACTCGTCCAGCTTCAGCTTTGTCTCCATGGAGTCGTCCACGAGTTGAGGAACATCCAGCCTGAATCAAATCAAATGGTTATTTCTTCCACACACAGACGAAACCTGTCCAATCCACTTCTCTATGAGAATTAAGGCCTCATGACCTTGACCAGGGTGAAGCAGTACAGAGGATGGATGGATGGATGGATGTTTCCAGTTTTAGTATGTTGGTGCAGTGCTGATTGTTGTCGTTAACATGTTAGCTTCAAGTTCCCTTCAGCGTGTGCCCCATGAGGATTTTTGACAGCTGCACTCATGTCTTCTGTTTTTGTCCACCCAGCGATCACGCAGGCCCCCCAGGCATCTCTTGTGGACTCGAGCGCAGCGCTCTGAAACCACTTCTTCATTAATCATCCCTCCAGAACACCAGAATCCAAACAACCGAAGAACTACGTGTTTGATATGAGTGGTGAGGATGAAGCACCCACCATGACACCTGTACTTCCAACACACTTCAAGGCGAAGTCCTCGCGCCTGGACGGGGCGGCGGTCCACTCGGGGATCGACGCAGTCTGTGGCTCCAAACTGTTTGGCTTTCTCAAACTTTTGCGGGTTGATGTCTTTGCCCCGGCCGCCTTACAGCCCATGAAGACCGCCAGGCCCAGCCCCGAGGCCGAACACGGCGCAGGAGGAGCCCTGCTCCACCTGGACACACAGATGAGAGGCCACTGAGCCAGAGCTTCATCCACAACATGTCACCAGAAAAACAAAACACATTTTCGGTGCATTTCTCTGTTTTGCTTGTTTATTTTTAATCATATAATGTGGAATAATTCATTTTTATGTCTATGTTACCCTGATATTCTTCAATGATGTGAATTTTAACACCAGAACTGTTTCATTTGTCAGACACTCATCAGATTAGACTGTATTTAAACTACGTCCAAACATTTACACCTCAACAATGTTCAGGTTTCCACAAAGAATAATGATAAAGATTTTATTGATGGGATCAAAAATGTAAACAAAAAAAAGTTATTCTATTTTCTTGTCATTCCTGTATGACATGATTTTGACTAAAAAGCCATCGTGGTAGTGTTCGTATTATTTGTAGTAGCAGTGGGATTAGTATCGGTATTTCTAGTAGTAGAATTATAGAATTAAACATTTTATGTGGGGGACTACAGACTAATCACATACTAACTGAATATTCAAAAATCTATTCCTGCTGATCATGAAATACAGTATTTTAACAATGAAAACTTGGAGTGTTTTTTTAAACTGTTTCAGCTTTTTGCCTGAAGTGATATTTTGAAATTTGAAAAATGTCACCATGCTTGATTGTGTGCATTGTAGTGAAGTAGTAATCAGAATTGAATTTATTCCATTTGTAGATATTTCTTGAACTATGGTTGTTGAGATATGTGACAGTTCAATCAGTGTCATGCTTTCTATGAGTTTTTATTGTCAGGAAAATGCAGAGACAGATTTAAATCCTTTCACCTTTCCTGTCCTCCCGGCTCCGTACCCGGTGGAGACAGACTTTGTCCAGCGGTGCAACACGTCTTATCTTTGCCAGAGAGACGTCGGACACCACGATGTACTGGGAGAAGAAGCCCTGAAACAAAGTGCATGGTCAAAAAGAACGCTGACAGCAGGACAGTGCATGTGACTGTGTGTAAACACGCGAGGATCAAATCGCCAGCTCTTCCTGCAGTGATTCATTTTTGGACTTAGACATCGATCACATTCCCCACAGTAAGGCAGAAAAATAGGGATAACATTATCTCCTAGGAATAAAACAGAAAGCAAAATGAATCCAAGATTTAATCAAAAATAATAAATAAAACTCCAGACTTGTGTAGTTCACCAGGTGAGAATTTGGTGACTTCTGGGCCGACACTCTCCACGACGCCGGCTCCCTCATGACCGAGGACCAGAGGGAACGGCCTGGACGTCATCCCCTTACCATGATCATACAGTTTCTCCCAGTCTGTGTGGCACACACTCGTGGCAACAATCTGCACAATTAACCCACATTCTGATTCATGTGTTAGTTTGATTACAGTGGAAATAGACAAATCTGAGCTGCTTCTCAAAATAAAGGTAATAATTCAGACGTTAATGCTGACATTACACATCATAAATAATGAGTGTTTTGAAAGGCGCCCATACATAAAATGCCTTATTGTAACACGGACATCCCCAGTTTTAGTCTGGGTTGAGCTGTATGTATTTTTCTGTATCAGTTTGCATGTTCTCCCTGTGTGCATGTGTTTTCAAGTTTCAACACAGTCTAAAATATGCATGCGGTTAGAGTTGCCAACCGTTCCTTGAAAAACGGAATCGTTCCGTATTTGGGTGTAAAAGTGTGCGTTCCGTATTGAGCTGAAAAGGAACGCACTTTGTTCCGTATTTTTGTGAGAGTCAAAACGTGAGCAATGGAACATGCGCTTTTCTTTGAAAACTTACGGTAAATTGTTCACCGGCTCTCTGACGTTCTGTGACCAATGAGCTGACAAACATGGCTTGACAACACATCTCATTGGTCAAAAAAAGACCGTTCCTCGGAGGCTACGGCAGCTCATTGGCCAATAGTCAGTTTGGTCACAGAGCGCACGGGAAGAAGTAAATCAAAACATTAAAGCAGCGCAGCATGGCTTCCAGAGACATGTAAGTTTGTGCCGTTTACATATCGGATATATCATGTTCAGTTCATTGATTTGTGTCTGCTGCTGCAGACTGTGGAGTGTTTTCAGTTTAGAAACGGAACCTTGTTGGTTTTTCTGTTCAGAAGGTTTTTCAGTTTTGATTTTGCACTTTTTAAATTGAAAATAAAATAAAAATAACTTGTTAAAATCCAGAAGAGACAGCAGCTGTTTGATGTTATTTTGCACATTTAGCAATAAATATAGAATAGAATAGGAATAGAAGACTTTATTAATCTCACAGTGGAGACATTTGCAGGTGTATCGGCTCATAGAACCCACAGCAGGGTGCAAAAGTAATGAATGGTGCAATAATTAACAAGTTACAGTGAAAATCATACTAGGATTGACAATAGAAGCTAAAGACAATGAAGATTTAACTGTATGTACAACCTGAATCTTAAAAATGTAACAGGATATATATGTATATATGTATATATATATATGTATATATATACAATATATACAATACAATATGCAATATATGATGCAGTATATACCTATACAGTATGATATAATATGTACAATATGCTTTAGCAGAGTGAATGGATGATAAAGTGTCGCTGAATTTCTTAAAGGGGGGGTGCAGGATATTATAATGTCCAGGATTATTGCTCATATTCTACACAGTAGAACTGTACAGTCTGACAGCGGTGGGGATGAGAGACCTGTGGTAGCTCCTTCCTGCTCTGAGGGTCTCAGTCGCCGCTGAAGGAGCTGCTGAGCTGCTCCACCGTCCGGTGCAGCGGCTGAGAGCTGCTGTCCATGATGATGATACTTGAATGATAACTGTCTCACTGTAGGCCTCAAATACAAACAGATCAAACTGATCATGAGTTATTGCAGTCTTGCTACTGTAGGTGTGATGCAGTAGCCTAATGTGTTTTTATAGTCTGTAATAGGTATAACTGTGGCAAAATGCTGTTAGATATGTTAGATATATTGACCCCCCAAAAACCCAGTTTCTTTCAGCTGCCCGCAAGAGGTGTTCCTTATTTCAATCTCTGGGAGTTGGCAACCCTACATGCGGTCCTCCTAACTGGCCCATATATGTGTGTTTGTCCTATGATGGACAAGTGTGAGCTGGGATTGGCTCCAGGGCAGGAGGCAGATCGTGGCTGTGCAGCGGACCTTGATCCGGACCTCGTGGGCCTTGGGAGGAGCAGAGCCCCCTCCACCTCCTCCACAGAGACCTCCCAGGCTCCCATGCAACAGCTGCAGGCACCGGATCACCTGGGAAAGACGAGAGGGAAACCTCAGAGACACAATCACAGATATGACAAACGGTATTTGAACTCATGACCCTCTGGATGTGAAGCAAAAGTACAAACCACTTCACACCAAGAGGCCAGAGCAACACCGTCCTGTTTTTTTAAAACGAAAATTCGCTTCTTACCCGACCTGCCGTCACCATTTTCTATGATATTCCCTCAATAGAGGATCTTGTGTCTGTATTTCAAACTTGCTTTCTTCTCACAAACATGTTTGTTTACCTCCGTGAGGGCGCGCGCCTGTCTCTTTAAGGAAGCGCGCCTCACTTTACGACACGTCCGTCGCTTTCCGGCAGGCTGTAGTCGCACGTGTTGTTGTCGCATGGAAGTTAGCTGCGGTGAGAAGAGCTGCTAGCCGAACCGACTGGTAAATATGTCATGTTTATTGTGTGCAGATAGCGATCATGTGTACTTGTGTCGCTTCTTTAGAGAAATGAGCAAAGCGCATGTTGTTTTCTGGTGAAAATGTGAATGGATATTAGAGTTTTTTTTAAGTTTAGCGTGCATGTTAGCATGAGCCGTTAGCCCATTGAACGCTATGAGGTCGAAGTTTTATTGTGTTTTCACCTTGTTTTGCTTTGTTGTGTTCAAACTTGTTGTAGATCATGTCTTTCCGAGGAGGCGGAGGAGGACGAGGCGGAGGTTTTAACCGGGGTGGAGGAGGCAGAGGAGGATTCGGTGGAGGTAGAGGTGGAGGAGGAAGAGGAGGTGGAGGATTCGGCCGAGGTGGAGGACGAGGAGGTTTCAACAGACAGCAAGACTACGGTCCTCCAGAATATGTCGTGGGTAAGCCTGGTTATTCAGCCAAAAAAAAGCTGCGTTGAAGAGCTTCACCTTCTGTCTGAAATGGTTTTGTTAGTTAAAATGGTTCTTATTTATTATCACAGCACGAAAAGGTTCCTATTGGCCTGTTGTTACAAATCATGAAACGCTAAATTCCA
Source organism: Salarias fasciatus (assembly GCF_902148845.1). NCBI lineage: Eukaryota > Metazoa > Chordata > Actinopteri > Blenniiformes > Blenniidae > Salarias > Salarias fasciatus. Next base: position 28,487,692 of record NC_043746.1, on the reverse strand, counting down.
CGATTTAAGTCTGTCTGCAAGCTTTGCTTTTGTTGCTGGCAAGGTTAGAAAAAAACTAATAAACTCATCTTTATCAGTTATTATACCGTAATATTCTCCTTTTGGGAAATTCGTGGTTCTTCATTTAGGTAGCCATTATGTAGTTCTCAGTGGGTAAGTACTGCATGAAGTCCTCATAGGGCTGTATGGGGTCAAGGGTCATGCTCAGGGACCCACAGTCGTGACCTGTCTGTTATGGGATTCAAATGTGCAAACTTTTTAGTAGAAGTCTTCAGCCTCAAGGCCACAACTGCCTAAATTATAACACAACAGTATCTCTTCAGTCTGACCTTTTTTGTAAGAATAATGTAATATTGTCATGTGTTTTTTTTTAACAGTTTTTCTCTTGAACCATCAGCTATTTGAAACTGAAATTAACACATCTCTGATTTAACACGATACTGTTTAGTCAGTGGGTTTCGTCAGCGTCTTTTTCATTGTGTAACAATGGGAGAGTTCACTTGTCAAGAACTGTGTCATAATTCCATGATTACCACTTAATAATATTCAAATTTATAGTCAAAGTAGGTCTTTAAAATCCGTCAAATTCATTTTGATTAAACAGGACAACATCAGATCTGTGGTACAAAAGATGAAAAAGTAATTAGTTATTTGCACATCATTTGAAAAGCAGACTCCCACTCAGCACTAACTAATTAAAAAAAAATGAAAGGATATGGTTTCTGTCAAACCGGTTGTGATATAAATGTTAACCTTCTCTTGTCTTTCTCATTGTGCAGCGCTGGGGGAGTTCATGCACCCGTGTGAAGATGACATTGTGTGTAAGTGCACGACAGAGGAAAACAAAGTTCCCTACTTCAACGCGCCTGTGTACTTGGAAAACAAGGAGCAGATCGGGAAGGTGGACGAGATTTTCGGTCAACTCCGGGACTTTGTATCCTTTGTGTGGATTTTATCCTCATTTACATCTGGCTGGAAGTCTCGACTGAACATTTCTACATATTCGTTTGACTCCTTAACATGTTCTTTCAGTATTTCTCAGTCAAGCTTTCAGAAAATATGAAGGCGTCTTCTTTTAAGAAGTTACAGAAGGTATGTTGAAATCCTCTGCAATATTTTCATTGTCTGAGTTTAGATAGTGCTGAATAGTGTGTCATGTTTGTCTTTTTCAGTTTTATATCGATCCGATGAAGCTCCTCCCGCTGCAGAGATTCCTTCCTCGGCCACCGGGAGAGAAAGGCCCACCGAGAGGAGGCAGGGGAGGTAGAGGAGGAGGAAGAGGTGGAGGCCGTGGAGGTAACCCATTACTGTCTCATTTTATTTTATTTCACCTTTATTGGTCTTTTCCTAATTTCATGTAAACCCAAAGTCAGGGCTGTCAAACAGTGTTTTTTTATTTCTCTCACATTCATTGGAGCCTGTTGTGAGCTGGTTTTGGCTTTACAGGCCTTATGTTTGACACCCCTGCCGCAAGAGATGTTCTGAGCGTTTTAGGAAATGATTCTGTTGTGTTTCAGGAGGGTTTCGAGGCGGCCGTGGAGGAGGAGGGCGAGGTGGGGGCTTTGGAGGAGGCCGTGGTGGAGGATTTGGAGGCGGACGCGGTGGAGGCGGAGGCTTCAGGGGACGAGGGGGTGGAGGAGGACGAGGATTTAGAGGTTGGCCTAGCTATCCGTTTGTTTGTTTGTTTGTTTGTTTTTTTTTCCCTTTCTGTTGATCTGTAGAAGTGTATAGTTTGGCTGCTGGTTTATAACCTCTTCATTTCTCTAACTTTCAGGTGGGAGATGATCTGTGTTCGTCAGCCATAAACAGCTTGTGTTTGTCTTCACTCGCCCCAGAAAAAAGGCTCTGCTCGACAGTGACGGAGCCATCTGGACATTCCCTGAGTGGAACTGAGAGAATCTTCTGTTTTTGTACTGTTTTGGATGACCTCTGGATCTTGAAGATTTTTATTTAAAAGGTCTATATGTATGCTTGTGTGGAACATTGGCGGGAGGGGAGGGGGGCCTTTACAACCTTTTATTATGGAATTTTGATTCAAATCATAAGGCACACTTTTCAGGTCGTTTAGAAATGTTTGCGTTATTGCAAATTCTAACTTCTATACAGACGAGAAGAGAAGAACAAGAACATTTTAAAAACAAACTTGTGAAAATACTCTGTTAATGAATGCCTTGAATAAAAGGTGCCTTGTTAAATCTGTTTTGTTGGATTTCATTTCAGATTAATCTCATACGTTTAATTTCATCATTGTATCAGATATCAAGGTTCTTTGGAGGTGATATGTGGCGTTTGTTGTAAGACGGCATGTTTCATTTTTTAACAGCATCTTTAATTGAACTCATTTTCAGACAATGCATCACACACGCTACTCATGACTCATTGATTGCAGTGATGGTCCGTCTGCCTCTGTAAGACAGTGTCGGTCAGGACCCGGACTCTTCAGGTGTGCCATGTACTCCAGATGTACTGTGGAGAGCCGCTGTGCCAGGACACAAGCCAGTGTCATGCCAAACAAGCTTCCCCAATTAAAAGCATTTCCCTGCTGGGGGAATGCAACAATTCTGTTTGTAGATTTGCTGTCCACATGAATAAATGCTTTTGTCATGTTGTGTTCATGACGTGATGCCCAAGTTGCATTAATAGTGCTGCCATATGTCTTCTCCTTGTCTTTATTTGTTTTTATTGTAAAAAAAGTTTCATGTTGCTCATCAATCAACCTGCTACCCTTATAAAACAAAATATATTGCAGTATATTGGAAAATAGAATTCAATCTGAGTCTTTAAGCCTAAACCTTTGCATTGTGCTCGTGTCCTCTTCGCTTTCCCTGTCTCTGATGAGTCGAGTTTGAACACTGATTAAAAACATATTAGAAGTCCCCCATGAGTCTGGAAGGGAACAGGACTCAAACTGATTTCACCTGTGATGTTTGAAGTCCTTCAGACACATAGTAAATATTATTACACAATCACAGTTCATTAAGCAACAGTGCTTTGTTTTTAAATTGCACTTAAATAGAAAGTTTGACACATTGGGGGACCATGGAGGTGCCCCTTATCCCAGTGTGTTGGACCGCCCGTTCATCTGATTTTTTTTAATATTGTTTATAATGTCATAATTTCAACAGGACAACAGTAAAAATTGCATTCATAAGTTAGAATAAGTCTTTATTGTCATTGCCACATTACAAATCTTTAAAGATATAAAAAAAAATGCAAAAGACAGCTTTAAAATGTATTAAAAGCTGTACACATGAGATAGTAAATTTATGAAAGGAAGAAGAAGATTTAAAAGGGAACAATAAACATTCCTAAAAAAACACACATGACAGTTGTTGCACTTTCAGTGTACATCATCACTAATACCAGTTTTATAAGAACACATGCAAGGATGAAAAAGATCATGAGAAAAAGTGACATCTCATTCGAGGACGTTTGATTTTACGTTTTGATCTACATTTAATAAAGATCAGATATCTATCATTTTAACTACATTTAGACCGTTATTAGAGAAAATGGTAAAGTTTGAAGTTCTTATGAAAAGCAGTAAACTGTGGCTGTTTTCCAGAGTATTTGCAACTATGAATGTAATACTTATTATGCAAGAATGTGAAATTTATGATGAATAATCCAAATATGTTATTAAAAGATTTTCTGTATTAATTTAAATGTTATCGTATATTTTTTAAACATTGTTTTCAAATAGATATATTCTTTGTAAAAAAAAAAAAAATTATCGATGGTATTTTAATTTTTTGTTTGTCTTCCTTTTTTATTTTTTAAAAGCCAAAACGCAGCCTTCCGCAGAGCCAACGTCACGAGATCGCGGAGCTGTGATTGGTCCACTGAGTGGCGGTTTTACGTCTTGACGTCTTGACGTCATATGTTCTTTCTGCCGGTGGAGACAACATGGAGACAGCTGGGAAAGTAAGTGCGCTTCTCGGGATTATTAAACAGCTTTTTATACGCTCTTTTATTGTCTTTGTGGTGCAAAGATGATATTAAACAATACTTTCAATGTTGAGCAATATGAAGACTTGAGAAGCTAGCGAGCACGCAGTTTAGGATGTTAATGAAGTCCTGCAAAAAATAATCACCGGTTCTTTTTATTTGACTGGGTCGCCTTAAATTTTTTTTAGATAGCATTTTTGTGTTAATCAAATGAAACAACTTGTTAGTACAGCGTCCGTTTGTCCTTCACGTGGGAAAGTGCAGCTAGTTAAACAAGAGTTCATTCATTTCAACGGGAACACTTACATAATATCAGTACAAAGACTAACTGCACCATGCAGCTGAAGCTGTGAGCCGGTTAAGTCCTGCTCATTGCAGCTGAAGTCCATTGCTTCGGTTACCTGCAGCCCGTGTGACATTGCACTAACATTAATAACTTCTGTGTACTTCCTCAAGGTGATCAAATGCAAGGCAGCAGTGGCCTGGGAAGCTGGGAAGCCTCTTTCCATCGAGGAGGTGGAGGTTGCCCCTCCAAAAGCCCACGAAGTCCGCATTAAGGTACATAAAGAATAACAGCAGCACTACGTTTATCTTCCAGAAAAGCCTGGCTAGTGTGATCTGACAGAGGAGATCTTTCAGATGATTTCCAGTTTTAATACCACCATAGGTGCAGCAGAAAGTGAGATGAGTGCAAACTCTCCACTTAAGAGCAGTTGTCAATAAAAGAAGATGTTTTTGCCAGTTAAAAAAAAGAAAAGGGTATATTAAGACTAACTACAGCAAATATCCTTTCATCATGACACCATCAAGGTTGTTTGGGTCTAAAGTTTTGAGGTAGAAAAAAAGTGCTTTGGACAGATAAGGCTTATGAGAGGAGAAATCAGCAGCTTCAAAGCTTCAAACAAGTAATTGTTTAATCCTTCCCCCCTTTATCAGGCTTTAATACAGCCATATAACTGGAATTCACACTGTTGTTGTTGTAGCTGCACCCATTTATCAGAACCTTTGTCCTGATGAAAGGATACAACTCCAAGACCCTGAATGAACTGTGCACACAAACTTTATGAGCACTCATCTGTGGGATGAGCCAAAGTACTAAATATGTGGGTTACATCAATGAAAAATTTCCAGGTCTTCTTTTCAGGCTAGCAATTGCTATGTTTGTGTCATGGAAAATACACAGGCTTTCCAATTGATTCAAGAGTTATTGACAAGAAGAATTAAACCAATGAAGAAATTATGTTCTAAACAAATTTCCTGACGAAGTTCACTATTGATGTGCTGTGGTTTTGTTACAAGTCATCTTGTTTGTAATCATGTTGAGAAAATGCTCTTTAAATTAAACTTAAAATGTCATTGTGCTCTCAGATCTGTGCCACTGGGGTTTGTCATACAGACGCCTACACTCTGAGCGGCAGTGACCCCGAGGGGCTTTTCCCGGTCATCCTGGGCCATGAGGGTGGTGGAACCGTGGAGAGCGTCGGTGAAGGAGTCACTAAGTTCAAGCCGGGTGAGCGGCAGTCAAACACACCATCCAAACGGGAAGGTTTGTTTTGACCGCTTCTTTGTCTTTCCTCGCAGGGGACACCGTCATCCCGTTGTATGTACCACAGTGTGGTGAATGCAAATTCTGCAAAAATCCCAAGACCAACCTGTGCCAGAAAATTAGGTAATGCGTGTGTACGCACATTCATACTTAAGTAGCTGAAGAATATTTGACCTCTTAGACTAAATATAAGCTGTATTAATGGTGACATTTTGACACACTCGAGTCTGATATCCTCTGTTTGCAGGATCACCCAGGGTCAGGGGCTGATGCCCGACGGAACCTCCCGCTTCACCTGCAAGGGAAAGCAGGTGTTTCACTTCATGGGGACCAGCACCTTCTCCGAGTACACTGTAGTGGCTGAAATCTCACTGGCAAAGGTCAACGAGAAAGCCCCACTGGATAAAGTGTGCCTTCTCGGATGTGGCATCTCCACAGGATATGGTGCTGCCATCAACACTGCCAAGGTGGGTTTCCCAGTTACTTCTCATGACAGCGAGCGAATACAGCCATCAGAGTTTGTTGTAATCTTAGATGCAAAAATTTCCGCCTCCTGCCCCCTCAGGTTGAGCCCGGCTCCACCTGTGCTGTGTTCGGCCTCGGAGCTGTCGGCTTGGCTGCAATCATGGGCTGCAAAGTGGCGGGAGCGACGAGGATCATCGGCGTGGACATCAACCCCGACAAGTTCAAGACGGCCGAGCAGTTTGGAGCCACCGAGTTCGTGAACCCAAAGGATCACAGCAAACCCATCCAGGAGGTTCTGGTGGAAATGACCGACGGAGGCGTGGATTATTCCTTTGAGTGCATCGGAAATGTGCAAATCATGGTGAGGCGCGCTTTGTTCACATGTACACCCAGCACTTGATTGGGCTTCAGCTGTCTGTTACTCATGGAGGAAGTTCAGCCAGACGGGAAGGTGCCACACAAAACAGCATAGTGAATCCAGACATTTTTAGAATAAAATACTAATTTTAAAGGGACTTAAGGCAACTTTACAAAATTTGCCTCAGTGCTGCCGCGATAGGCGCTGCGGGTAACTGCAGCCACCAGCCAAGGCGGCAAGGGAGCGCGCACAAACATTTTACAGAATGTCCGGCTTCACAGCGCTGCACCAGGGATGCTCATGCTGTTTACTACGTCGCGGTTTACTGCAAGACCACAGCGCATATTATGTGATTTTTGTAAGCATCCGTTTTCACTCCCAAATGCAGCTGAAGTTCCCTCCGTGAATCAAACGCATATCCAATATTTATTCAGGTGCCTGCCCGGCTTCGGTCTTTTTTTTTTTTTTCGACTGACGAGATAACGCTGATAAAGTCCTTTTTTTCTTCGTGGTGTTTTTTGTGGGCTTTGAGTGGATGCAGTTATCCGATTGTATGGGGGGGGGGGCTGCTTATATAATATACTGGGAGAGCGGACAAATGAAACTACAAATAGAACAACAAATGAACTTTCTTCTGTTGATTCTTGGTTTGTCAGCGAGTGAGCAGCGGCGTATTTGCGCATGCGCGATTCATTTGAAATGTGTATGCGGAGTGGTGTGGGTATCCTCTCTGCTCTGACTGCAGCAGGGAGCGCTGTGTGACAGGGGAGGGGCTCACGCAGCACCCGCTGCAGGTTGAGGACAGCGGAGACGTCCTGTCACGTCTCCAGAGCAGCAGAAAAAGTCGCTAAATTTGTCACTAGTCACTTTTGACAAAAAAAAGTCGCCAAGAGGCTTTGGAAAGTCGCCAGATTTAGCGAGAAAGTCACCAAGTTAGCAACACTGCCCACCCCTGATCCCAGCAGCGTTTGAGTCCGTGTCCACGGCGGCCATGTTCTTCCTGTTCGGCAACGCGCATACAGCGTCAATTTACGTCACATCCCCACGATTGCGCGGGAAATTCGGACCCCGAACAGCAACAAATTATTTGGCACACAGCCTGTATAAGGCAACAGACAGATACGCGGATTGGCCTGTTATTTTAGGTTTTTAATGCTTCACGACCCATTAGCATTGAATAAACTAGAAATGCATGTGTAGTTTTTCACAAATCTTGCCTTAAGTCCCTTTAAATGTTATATGAACTTACCATGTTGTCCAGCCTGCTGGCAACAGGCCAGGAGTTAAGGAACAGGAAAATTACCAACATTATTGCAGTGTTTCAAGAGGTGGAAGCATCAGAGCTGCATTCAGTAGATATAAGAAGTTAACACACAGTGGTGTACAGAGATTCTCCAACAGCCCTGCATGTCCCACAACTCTGAGCTGGGAATAAACTGTAAATAAACAATCGGTGCAGATTATTTTATAACTGCGCAGCTCTCCACAACACACAAGATTAGTAATGTTTTATTTTCAGTGAATGCTTCACAAAGAGCTGCTTCAAGTGGTCTGTATAACAGTCAGCATAAACGTAAAAACCCTGGAACCACCTGACTGACGCTTTAAAATGTTGTGGATGGTTTGTATGTCCTCATGTCTCCACATTATGTGTCTCCAGCAGTGTTTCATACACAACAGTTTGATATATCTCACAACAGAGCAACGCTCAGGGATGAATACAGAACGAGATTGTGCAATTTTCATAACTTAAGCTATTTTTCAGATTAAACAGAAAAATAACTGATAGCTAATAGTAATCCTACACAGGCATAAAAAAAAGTACAATAGCTCAATGGTAAAAGAAGAATATTAACGTGGAGCACAGTGTGGTTTATGTTCTGAGAAACTGCTTTGAAGAAATCTGCAGCAAAGCTCAGAAGGATGTTGGTGATCGGTGAGTTATGCCGTTGATTCTTTCAGAGAGCTGCGCTGGAGGCTTGCCACAAAGGTTGGGGTGAAAGCGTCATCATCGGCGTTGCTGGAGCCGGACAGGAAATCTCCACCCGACCTTTCCAGCTGGTGACCGGCCGAGTGTGGAGAGGCACCGCCTTCGGAGGTGAGAGAGTCCGGCTGTGGTTCCTTCAAACCAAAAGAGGGGAACACAGCGGGGGCTGAAGCAGCACTTTAGAAGTCATTTGCTGTTCAGATCTAACTAAAAGGAATTTTCTATACGTTCTAGAAGCTTTTTTTAAATGAACAAACACTCTGCTCAAGGCATTCTGGTTAAACTGTTTATTGAATGTCCAGTTGTTGAAGTGGTTTTGCTCTCCCCCCTCAGGCTGGAAGAGCGTGGAGAGCGTCCCTAAACTGGTGGAGGACTACCTGAAGAAGAAGCTGAAGGTGGATGAGTTTGTGACTCACACTCTGACTTTCGACAAGATCAACGAAGGGTTTGACCTTATGCACGCAGGAAAGAGGTGTGGCACTCTGTCTTTCTTCTAAAAATACAGTATTGTTAAGATTGTGTGATTCTCTGCAAGACCTCTAAGACTTTTTCTCTTCTTCTTCTCATTGCAGCATCCGCACAGTGCTGACTGTCTGAAGTGCTCACAGAACATCCTTCACATCTGGCCTTTAAACAGCACTTCCTCCTCAGCACTTATTGTACCTGTGTTTATCTGCACATTTCAAGATTGACCTGTTTGAATAAAACTTTTTTCAGACTCTCCTGCTGTGTGTGGCTCCTCTTGCATGACAAGACATTTTGAATCATATCAGCCTGTCAGGATGTTTAATCTTTAGTCCATCACTCCTCCAGCTTTCCAGTTTTTTATAACAGTTCATCCAATCTCAAAAACTAGGGGACAATTCTCATTGTGAGGCAGGACAGCTTCCCACTACACCACCGTGGAATTAAAACAGAATTTAATTCAGTTAACACAGCTTTATCCAGACTTAATACTTTCCCTGGGTAAAAGATGTCTCCTCAGTTAATGTGACAGTCTCAAATACCCACACAGCAGTGTTTTTATCCCATGATGCAGCAGTTGACTGAGTTCATGTTTTGAGCCTCTTTCAGGTGATTCTGTGCTCGTACAGTATACTGTAGATTACCCTTGGACGTTTGAAGGCCACGCCCTTGATTCATCTCCATTGTGATGAGCTTCCCGACTATTTTTGATTAAAGGTAGTATGAACGTAACCCTGGCTGTGTGCGTCACCACGCCGACCTAGAAGCGCAGTGATATTTATGTGGAGGGAAACATATTGACGCTGCATTCTGCAATATTTCTCAAGGGCTGAGAAAATTCAGCGGAGCTGCAGAGAAGCTCCTTGATGCAGGTCAAACAGACTTTGTTTGGAAACCCATACATTAGTGGCTGATCACAATACCTTTAATTTATTGTTCTGGATTCCCGTCATTGTTCTGATCCCCAGTGCCCTCAGTTTGGGGATCTGTGGCACTTTGTACTCCAGTCACATGAGCCACGGTTTGATTCCTGGCTCTGCCTCTCCCTGTGCGGCGGTGTCCTTGTCTGTGGAAATTGAATGTAGAGCTGGAGTCTGTTCAGTTCTGAAATATATGTTGAAACTTGGAAGAACACCGCTGAAAGTTTGACATAATAAATCACAAGGTTAATCTTTGAGTATTTCTGTGGTTCAAGGTTCAAATCTGGGCTTTTCCAACAAATTAAAATGAGTTGAACATTTCAGTTATTTTAAAATAACATTTCACACTGAACATTTACACTGGGGCCGTATGGCAGCATTCTTGCTTCACAGCATATATTTGAAGCCTCCTGGGATCAAATACTGGTTGAGGCCTGGGGCCTTTCTGTGTGGAGTTTGTATGTTCTCCCTATTGTGCATGGGTTCCCTACGGGTAGTCCTTCTTCTTCCCATGGTCCAAAAACATGCATGTTAGGTTAACTGATCACCCTAAATTGCCCCTAGGTGTGAATGTGATAGTAGATGGTTGCCTGCCTGTGTTGGCGCTGTGACAGACTGGTGAACTGTGTACCCTGCCTGCAGCCCTGAGAAGGACAAGTGCATTAGAAAATAAATGAACAAAGACAATATGTCAGTTTGAAAGGGGGCGAGGAACAAACTTCTAACAAAGCTTTCACTTGATTTATTCTCCTTATTGGATTGTATTTCTATTTGTGAAACAGTGAATTGCCTTGTGTCTAACAAAAAGATATTCTGATGAATGCTAGAAACAGATTTTTTTTCAAGTTTGAAAATGACTCAATTGAATTTTCAAAAAAGAACATATTTTGGGAATGAAAATTATAGTTTGTTTAAAAAAAATGAAAATAATGATAAAATTTTTGTATTTCATCCTCTTTATCAAAAATATCACAATTGCTTTATATTCAATGTTTTTGGGAAAAAAAATTACTTGGACATGAGAATGACCCAAATAAACTTCCCTTGTGTCCCTTCATGGCCCCCAGGGCTGGGCCATATTGACAACCTGGTTTTAAATGATTTCAAATTATTCCATTTGTACAACTTAGTAGAAATACAGTTTAATTCCCTTTTTAAATTAAATTATATTTATTTATTTTTTATGTTTTTTTTTTTTGTTTTTTTTTTACTGAAGCGTGAGTAAACGGTTTTCCCGCCACCGGTCTGCGCATGCGCACCAATCACACGTTTGAAAAGACGCGTGAAGAAGCGCGTGCAGATTAGTACGGAAGATGGCGACCGCCTTACTGGTGAGTTTACGCCTCCAGAAACACCAACAAAAGCCTGCTCCAAAACGGCTTTAAAGCCCCCGAAGCCCGATTTTTAACAGCCCAGCGCACAGCGGATTAAACACACGACAGATACAGTTTTCACCGAGAAACGACGAGCCTCGGAACTGTAGCTTTAATCATCTGACCGGCTCGAAGACGCCAACGTCGACGTAGCCTTGCAGAATTTAATCGTTAAACGGCGAACAAGTTGTTTTATGTTTGGGTAAAATGTCTGTTCAAGATGGAGAGAGCGAATAAACCCCCCTGATTGATCCTTTAATGAACCTTGATACCTGAATGAGGGTGGGCGTGCATTAGGGATGTTTTTACACCCTGACTGCCTGACTTTGAGTAGAGGGTTTCTGGTTTGTTTTGTATAGAAAATAGCTAATATTCAGTCCTCAAAAACGACCCTGCTTGAGGTTTTTTTTTTTTGTTAGTTAATAAACTTTTAACCTCAACAATTAAGTGAACTAGTTATCACATGGATTGCAGCTCAACGTGCTGGAGTAATAAAACTTTGTACAACTCTTCTGTGTTTTTAAAAAGAAGCTTAAACAAATTTTCTTCAAACCAAACTTTTAATTGATTTGAAGCAGTTTTTTTTAAGTCGACTATGACGGTGAGTTTTATTAAAGGCTTTGTAATTATGTGAAATATACTGCCTTTTAGGCTCCATGTGGGAATTTAATTAGCTTGATATGCCGTGTTGGACTTTTATCAAAGGCTCCTTCTAGTTTGTGATTCTGAATCCATGAAAGTAAGAAAAAGAGGTTCAATTGATGTTTTAAAGTATTATCAGCAGGAAAATTGCACCACCATTAAAAAATAAGAGGTTTTTCATATTTTTGTCCCTGTTTTCAAGGTGTCAACTTCAGTGTCTGCCAAGCCCGAGAAGGAGAAATGTGAAACTGCCATCCAGAAGGTTGTGAGTCCCGAAGCATACATCAAGCATCCTTTACAAAACAAGTGAGTTTCTTCTTCTTTCGCTACACCAGGGGTGCCAAACATGAAGCTTGTGGGCCAGTACCAGGCTAAGAAACATTTGGTTTTGTGAAAATATCAACATTTTTTATCAGATATATTTGATGCCACAACAAAGAAAAACTTTAGTTTAATTGAAAGGTTGACTCACTGTTTTACGAGTCCGACCTGCTCAGATGAACCCAGGATGAATGTGGCTCCTGAACTAAAGTGAGCTTGACGCCCCTCATCTACGCACTGAAGAAGTCCACCATGACAGCAAAGAGTCATTCTTCGATAAATGTAGACATTCACGTCTACGGAAAGTCATCTTGAAGCTGTAATCTAATTCTAATCCCATGGGTATAAGATAGTTGTTTTGAATAGTGTGTAAAATCAAATGTATGTAAAATCTGTTATTTCCACACATAACAGGCAAATAGTTCTTAATCTTTTCGTTTATTTCATGTGTTTCATTCTAAATTATATCTGAATCTTCTTATTTGATTAGATTGGGGTAAGACTTTAATTTTTTGTTTTCTTAAATGAAAATATTTGCTCTCCGGTGGCTCAGGTGGGCTCTGTGGTTTTTCAAGAACGACAAAAGCAAAACATGGCAAGCGAACCTCCGTCTCATCGCCAAGTTTGACACTGTAGAAGACTTCTGGGCGTAAGTAGATGGATCTCCAACAGTATAATGTGGAATTAAACAAGTGAAATTTATGGAATTATTGCTGAACAGAGGAAATTCATTCATAATCTCTGTCTTCCTCCCAGGTTATATAATCACATACAGCTCTCCAGTAACTTGATGTCTGGCTGTGATTACTCTGTATTTAAGGTAAAGGTATATGTATGGATGGTATCACAGAGGTACAGTCTGGTTATATTTTAGTCGGTAAAGTCGAGCGTCGGTAAACTTCTAATGGCAGTATGATATTTTAATGTGTTTAGAAGACATTTGAATACCTAATCAATGATCAGTATAAGGATTCGTGTCTGCAAAAGTGTTGCTAATGTTTTCCTGAGTTCAGCTTCATTTTTCCCAAAACCAAAATGAGTCCTTTTGGAACGTCCCATCACACATTAATCATGAGATCACATGGCCTGATGAGTGATTCATTCCAGGTATACTGACTTATGGGCCTTTTGTCACGGCTGATGTATTAGGTGGATGAGATCCAAACACATTTCACTCCAGGTTCTACCCTGGAATCGGGCTTCACCCGGCTGCACTTCACTTTATCTTCTCAGGTGGTCACAGAGAGTTTATGAAAAGAGAATCGCTTATGAGCATCAATCACAGCAGAAACTGGACCTCGTCTGTCAAAAGATGTCGGCCAAATAGAAACTGAGGATGGAAAGTGGGTGTCTCTCTGTGAAATAGGGAGAAATGGATTTTTGTGAGAAAAAATGGGCCTTTTCTACTTGACGAATAGCGTAATCCTCGTGCAATCACTTGTTTGAGTTCATACAGAGGCCCGTTCCTGACTGTTTCAATGTCTTGTAATATATTTGAGACTTGTGTGTGAATACAGGATGGCATCGAGCCCATGTGGGAGGACAAAAGGAACAGACGAGGCGGCCGCTGGCTCATCACTTTAGCCAAGCAGCAGCGTAAAGCGGACCTGGATCGGTTCTGGTTGGAGACGGTACGCTCAGTCCTGATGCTTAAAGGATTTCTCCCGACCACATGCATGAAAGAACAACTCCCCGCAGACATCCTGCGTTTGAAAGTTAACATCGGTTCTCGTTCACAACCTGGAAATGTGGGATCCTCCTGCAGCTCCTGTGCCTCGTGGGTGAAGCGTTTGATGACTACAGTGACGAAGTGTGTGGAGCCGTCATTAATGTCCGAGCCAAAGGAGATAAAATAGCCATATGGACCACAGACTACGACAGCAAAGAGGCCATCACACACATCGGGTGAGCCAAAGATGGAAGAGTTACTCATGCCAGAGGTTTTACCAGTCAGCCGCACAGCATGCTGCTGTTACTACCACTTAAACTAAAGCAGTAAGAAGTGCTGCTGAAATTCATCATGTTTTAGTCTCACACTGTGGGAAAACTCGGTTGTTGAAGGCTAGTAGCAGTTACATGGGCTATAAGTGAATTTATTCAATCTCAGTTACGTCTTTGTTTTTGCAGTTTATGTTCAGGAAAGTTTTGCGTTAACATTGTGTCACAAAAGGAAAAAATGTCTGTTTGTTTCAACATGGCATGTGCAGATTCAGCCCGTTTTCCCATGCTGTTTTTGACGTGGACTTGTTTCTTCCTCAGCCGAGTGTACAAAGAGAGATTAGGCGTGCCATCCAAAGTGGTGATCGGGTACCAGTCGCACGCTGACACGGCCACAAAGAGCACCTCCAACGCCAAGAACAAGTTCCTCGCCTGAGCCACAGAAGACTCGATCTTTTTTTTTTTTTTTTTTTTTTTTGAATGTCAAAGTTTACCCACCGAGGAAAACATCTGGAATGGAAATAAGAGTTTGCTTGGGTTTGTTTGCACTCTGTTGTTGAAAAATGTAGCATTTTCGAGCACTTTTGAAATCTTTTTTGAGTGTTGTCTGATTTCTATAATGCTACAGTGGATGTTCGTTTTGTTTTACGTTAAAGATCGAAATCTCTGCAGAACTTCAGCATTTTGGGATTTTTAACATCTTTTTTCCTTTTTTTCCCAACACCACCTGTAAATGAGCGCTCAAATTAATTTATGGTTTCAGGAAAAACCTACAACCTCCTCTTGGTTTGAAAGGGAGTGTTCCGTCACATTTTTAATTCTACTCTTCAGTCCCAGAAATGACAGCAAAATAATCCAAGAAGCAACGTGAATTGTTTGTTGTACCTCAGATTAATTTCTCACCCGCCGGATCAGCTTTAAGTTTGTATTGAAGGAGTTTTGAGTTGCACAGACTGAATGTGTTTTTGCAGCATTGTGTTCAGTTTGAAGGATTATTTATGTCGTTCATTTCCATTTCAGACTCGAGACTTCATTGTGAATATTTGGAGGGAAGAAAACTGTGCCTTTAAATGTATATTTGTGTTTCTGAAATTTTCAAAAGAAGTAATATGAATAAATCTGTACAGTCAACTATAGCGGAGATTACTGGAGTTATTTGAGCTGGATCCAAATGTTTGTATTGAGATTAAAACGTGAACCAGGTCCATCGCAGGACAGTTATCAGTTCACCTCTGACTCGCGCTTTTGTCCCTGACTTGAACCAGTTAACCTTCACCCAGCGACACAGGCGTGCTAACCACTCCTCCGCCGCAGCTCACGCTTTGTGCTGTCACTCACAGCATCTCACAAATTGAAATCTCCTCCTGGCCCTCCGTCACTCCGCGTCCCGGTGTTGGACAGCGCCGTGTAGAAAGCTGGGTGTGAAACCGGCTCTGACAGCTTGTTCCTCGGTAATGAAATGTTTTCATGAAGCTGCTGTGAGTAATAACCGTCACGAGGCCCACTGTCACTCCTCTCACATTAAGCTTACGCTTTCCCCACTCTTATTTGGAGGCTTTGTAACTATATTAAGGTGGATTAAAAGCTCTCTATGAGCTGCAGCTGTTTTATAGCCCTCACCTTTATTGGGCTGTGCAAATTGCCGGAGCTTTAAGTAATCTATGACATCCATCGGCTGCCGTTTGAGGGCATCGGCAGCTCGGCCCCACTCTTCCATTTACATTAAGCTTCCCTGTAATTGACACAATCTATCAAGGCACTTTTTCACTATTTAGACAACTGAGGGGGAAATTAGAGGAGAGTTGTGCAGGAATGTCTTCTGAGGCTGGAAGAAAAGAGGTTTGGCCTCTCCATGAGGAGAACATAGGAAGCAGGTCTGTAGATAATAAAGCCTGTATGTGCCGAGCAGCCGAGGATAATTGAGATTTTATCCGCTGCTGGCTCGCTGCGGACTTCAGAAGGAATCCTTAGTGGATGGGAACATGGCTAATTAAACAGTGGTCTGAGTGAAGAGGTGAAGCTGCAGCCAGAGAAAAATGAAGATCAAACAACATGCAGGACTCCAGCCCTGGACTCAGACTGGGGCTCTTCTCAGTGAGTGGCAGGAGAACAGTCCACTACCCACTGTGTGTGAGGGTGTGTATAATTTGCACCCTGTATTTTAGATGTAAATTGAGTTTTTGAGTTGCATGCTTGTACTTTTACTCGAATACTTTAAACATCAGTCTCTTTTTCAACTTATTTACCACATGTTGCCGTTTGACTTCCTGCTGCCGCCATCTGTTTTTATGATTACTTCTTTGTCAAGAGCTGCAGGAGCTCTATAAATACACAGTTCAGCCTAAATATATCAGGCCTGACTCATCCGTGTGTGTGCTGTCTTACACAGCCACAGACGACCTATAGTCTCCATCCAGTGCTGTTTATGGTCGCTTTGCTTTGACTGCACACGTAGAAAACAGGCTTAGAGATGGTGAAAAATCAAATTTTAGTTTTGGTTATTGTGAAGAGGCACTAACAAAACACCAAAGTGTGGCTTTCTACGATCTCGTCAAGAGCCTCCTTCTGATCAAGTGTTTATCACTTGGAAAAACACAATTAACTTAGATTATTGGCCCTATAGTGAGCTCGGCTGGTTCCACCCTTTCTTTCATGTGTTTTTCCTGATAAGCCGTCATTCTCCAAGCAGACAAAGCGTCTGTGCTCCTCTGATCTCTGGTGCCGCTGGGATCCGTGGCTGTATATGAATATATGAATATTCTGATGGAGGGTGAACTGGTGAACTTTTTTCTCTGGCATTTCTTCTTCTTTTTTTTTTTTTTACTCCTGTATCTATCCATATCTATCTATCTATCTATCTGAGTCTGCCTGTTCTGTGGGTTTCTTGCGTTCGCAGTGCCTTCCTCCTCCTCACACTCGTCCATGCTCTCATTAAGCTGTCTGATCATAATCATCCTCTGGCAGCCGTCTTGTGATGTCTTCATACAGAACCTATTTTCCCTCCATCTGATGAGCACCTCTTGTGCTCCTTAACAGATGACACCTGAAGTGTGCAGATTTCATTTCTCCCGTCCTGACAGATAGAACTGCAAACCTGAGGTGACACCTGTAATTGACAGAGGCAACATTAATGTGCTCCTGCATAAGAAAGCCACTGATAAGAGGAAGTAGACGTTTTTTTTTTTTTTTTTTTTTTTTTTACTCCTCTACCATGGCTTTTAGTCTGAGCTGGAAATAATATTCACATCAGTCACGGTAGTAAAAGTGGCACTGCCTCAATGTCAAAACACTTCAGCCAAAAAGTCTTTTTTTTTAAAAACATTTCTTTAATACATCTCACTAAATTGTACTAATCAGGAGCGGGTTACCTTGAAATCAGAGTACTAGATGTTTTTCTGACTGTGTATTGACGTGATTTCAGCTCAGTGAGGTTCACTGTTCATCTAATCAAAGCAGCCTTTGTAAAGATGTCTGTTTAGGAGCGTATTGGATCAAAGCTGAAGCTCATGGGCAATCAGAGGATATCCTATATATGGGCCTTTCTCCCTCTCTTATCCATGCTTATGTGAATTATAATGAGCTGACATTCATTGCATGAATAGAGCCTCAGTGCGGCCAGACCAGAGAAATCAGCTGCTGAAGCCGCCACTCTTCTTCAGGGCTTTTCTTTCGCCGCTTTGTTGCATTGATTTGCTCGTATTTACACACAAGAATGAGGTAAAATCCTGGCAGTGCTTTAGCAGACCTCAGAAATGTGACAGCTCAATTGAAACTCCAGTTTAAATCTGTTCATCCACCTCATGTGTGTTGCCAAGGTGAAAGAGAGTGAGGGCACGGCGTGTGTCCACCAGGAGGCAGTAGAGCTACACACTTGACTTCTGCCTCCAGTCTCTGAATCCATAAATGTTTTGGTGGAGGAAATTGGGATTCCACTGAGTCTGTCTCTGTGGCACACACCAGGGGAAGAACATATCTGTAAATAGCAGCTGGGTGCCTTATTTATTCATATATGCCCCCCTCTTACCCCAACAATAGGGGGGGAAAAAAATCTCAACTGATTTGCCTGCGGCAACTGTCAACCTCCCGCTCACTAGCTCACCTCGTATGCACAAGTGCAGGAGGTAGAAACCCCGGCAACATGACACTGGTGTGGACGAGCTGGAGGAGGAGCTGCTTCCCTCTGTGTTTCACGCTGAACTGTTGGTTCACGACGAGCGGCGGCGGCTTGTGAGGGCTCCGAGCTTCGCTCAGAACCCAGGGAGGGTATTATCTGTGGTGCTGCCGACACAGTCCTACAGTCAATATTAATCTTGTCATCTTTCTGTCTGAACCAGAGGCAGGAATCCACTCTTTGCCAAGTAGAACACCACGTCAGGTTTCACGTCACACACACACACACACACACACACACACACACACACACACACACACACACACACACACACACACACACACGTAAAACCAGACTCAAATCTAAGGATATCAGAGTCATAGAAGAGGAGAGGAGCTGCTGGAGCTTCAGTCATTTCATCAGGATCATCCAGAACAGATGAGACGGATTATTTCTTTTAAATGACTCAGTTGGTGCGTCATGTGGGTCCTTTCTGTTTATGCCCCCACCCCCCCCCCCCCCCACCCCCATAGATACCAGTTTCCTTTCACTTTTCCCAGAACGTCTGAGGTTAACTGGCGGCGTAGTGAGAGTCTGTCTCTCTTTATCGCCTTACATCCTTTCATAATGTGGCTCAGACAACAACAAGGTTGTTGCAGGTACTTTCCTACAAACACTGTGAGAGCCTCTTTGGAGGACACACACACACACACACACACACACACACACACACACACACACACACACACACACACACACACACACACGCACCTGAAACACACACAGTGGTCTGACAATGGTTGCTTTGGAAAGTCAGTTTTTTACTGTCTTTTTCTTCTAGTTGCACTTATCATTTTATCTCTGACATGAGTTTGTGATGTTTCGTCACCTCTGACCTCTGATTGGGATTTAATTTAAAGCAAAGTAAAAACCATACAAACTGTGTCCAGGTTCTGCTGTGTCTCGTTGAAGGAGTGTATAAAAACAAGGCTCCTGCTCACAGCATGGTAAAAGTTAGCCATGCTTCTCGTCGTTTTTCCGAAGTTAACCTGGATCCAGAAGTTGGAAGATGGATGTACTGAATGTGTCTGATAGATAAATCTACATCTTGTCACTAAGACTCTTTACAGTCCACTGCATCACACATTGATGCCAACATCTGGATCCTTAATGACGATTTGTGTCTGAAGTTCTCATCCTGAGTTTTCCTCTTGATTCAGCCGTTCCTGTTTTCATGTTTAAACCACTTTGTAATGAACTGATTTGTGAAGCAAACAAAAACATTTTACTTGTCTTGATTTAGTGGAAGGAGCTCAGCAGAACTTTGCATGGCAGCTGTCTTCATCGGCGTGTGTGTGTGTGTCTGTGTGTGATTGGTTGAATATGACCAATAGTGAGAGTTTTGTGTCAGAGCAGTGCATCACCAGCCAACGACTCGCCGTTCACCCACTTCCCACCTTTTCCTGTTTTATGGGAAACGCTTATATGTTCGTGATAATTATCTGTAGCCCTCAGCATAAAGACAGACCATGTGTATCTGGGCTTGTAAAATGGAATTGCTCAATGAAGTGAGGACCGTCAGAAAGCTCCGTTATTTAGCAGTTCACTGGTTTGGAGTGTGACCGTGCCGTGTGCCCGTCCGAGGCGACGCCCTTGACTATGGAGATGTAGGAAGCCGCTGTGCTTCTGTGACCAAAAACCAGATGCAGTCCTGATATATCGGTTGCATATTGGCGTCTAAAGAAAAACAAAAACATTAGTCATATTTATTTAAAAAGTGCACCAAGAATATTAGTCAAAACACAATATATTCTAATTTTGTACAGCTAAATTTCCATCTCTGCGTGAGGCTAATCACAGAAATGAAACCACCACTGTTTGTTGGATCAGCTTGTTGTGAGGTTCACTGAATACAAAATAATTGAAGCTCTTTGAAAATCTGTATTATCTGGATTTATTTTTCTTCATATTTCGCCAGTGTAAATGACCTTGATCAGAGAAACACCATGTTGCTTCCCTCGCCTGTTGGAAAAATACAGATTTTGTGACCTGCTGAGGAGAGAAGCACCAGAGTCGATGCTGCAGCCGGCATAACATCAGACGGCAGTCAGTCAGCTGTGAGTGTGGTGCAAAGTGAGCAGCACTGTGAGTCAGACCGGGAGACATCAGCAGTCCTGAAGTAACCCGAAACCCAGCCGGAGAGCCTCACGTCCAACCGCGGACGTAAACTTTGTGGACTCGCTACAAGTTTACGTACGTGGGAAATAGTTCTTCTGCTCATGCTCAGTAGAAGGACGATAAGAACAGTATTCTTCTCCAGAGTGTCATGACTCCCAGTCCAGATTCTCCTGAATTTGGTAGTTTTAGAGTTAACAGTCATCGTAATAACAATCCAACCTGGTGGTCTGTCCATATGAGTATCTGTTCTCCAATGTTAAAGTTCAGAGTGTATTGTTCTTTGCAGCGGCAAAACAAACTCCAACTCGTCGCTCGACATGCTAACTAAACAGTTTGCAATGTTTCTGCTATTGCTATACAGATGGGCATCTTTTTTAAAATGCACAAAAATTTTGTTTCCACTTGACGTTTTGTTGTGAAAACAGAGCCTAAATGATGCATTTGTGAACTCTGTCTGTGGATCGGTGGCAGTGTGTTAGGTGTCCATCTCCAGTAAACACACACGTCATGTACAAATCAAGAAATTAGGTTCCCAAGTGGAAATCATTTTGGAATATAGGCTGTTTAAAATATCTGATGAGTTGTGTTTCATTTGTGTTTAAAATTGATGAATTGTAAGAAAATTTGATAATATAAAATCAGTTGTTGCTGAGAGCTTCATAGTTAGTTAAAAGTTGTTAGCTTCTCATTGCACCATCTTGTGGCAGAACCTGGTATTGTAGGACTGAGCACGCTGTGGCTGCCTAATTTTTGGAGATTGTCATGAACATTTCCAGAATGTTTTTTGAGTAGAAACATCAGGACTGCACTTGTAACTTCAATTAAACTGAAATATCCGGGTCTATATTTGTGTTTAGTTTGAATTTTCCTTGAGCTTTTATCATGCCTTTAACAGATTGTATGAATGTTGTTTTATTAATGACTTTAGATGTAATAACAACCTTTAGCACAAAACTCAATGACACTCTGAGAAGCGATGAACCTGTGATGAAAACACATCTGGTCTTTGTTATACTAAAGATTTAAATAAAAATATCTTCAATGTGATGATTCGACCTTGAACAAAGCGATGAAGTTGTTCCAGTTATGCTTTTTTTTTTTTTTTTTAATTGCGAGATGTGTGTACGTGAGTAAGAAACTTGGAAGAAAATAAAAACAGAGTTTTAGTAGACTTGTTGTGATTGGTGGGAACCGGGTCCCCTGGCAGTTACTTAGTTAAATGAGCTTTCCCTGCTGCCGGTTCAGCTCTAATCACTGGTGTCATAACTCCAGAATTCAGTCTCTGTTAAATTTATCCCCCGAAGCGTTGGGTATCATCCATCTCTGAGCCGACTCTGCGGGACGAGCCGGGATTTCTGACCCAGTTTTGTTTCCCCTTCTCTCCTCCCGGCCCGCGACACATCTGCATCAGGTAACGCCGGGGCAGGACGAGGCGCTGCTTCGTATGCAGAGTTTGATCTTGACTCCGAGGTCAGCTCATCATGCGTAAATGGTGTTTCCTTGGCAACATATTTCACATGAGCAACGGCTGATGAGCGCAGTGGAGATCTGGAGCTGAGAAATCATTCTCCGCCTCATGATCACAGGAAACTCACCATTTGGATTCAGTCACACTATTGATATGCAGGTTGTTTTTTTTTTTTCTTGGCCTTTTAGATGTAAAAATGCAAAACATGATTTAATTTTAAATTCAGCTTACCTGAAATGTCCAACTGTCAATTAGGAAATGCACTTGTTGTTATTTAAATTAATGTTTGGTTGCATAATTTATATTAAAATGTGTTTTACGCATAATTTCCTGGCTGGATTGTGACGGTATCTTGTTATTTAATCTCTACCACCCTGCACAAGTATCAATCAATAAAGCACTTTAGTGTATTTAGTATCAACAAAGCAGTGGACTATAAATGCACTCAGGTTAATTAAAAACAGGAATATACGTAGTTCCCTGCTTTCAGTGGTTTACTGTAAAAATCAAGGGGATATAGCACTAAGCCATTTCATAATATGATATGATCATTGAATGCATTTTACAGTTTTGATGCAATGGCTTTAATGCCATTTTATGGCATCTGCACTTTATATTTTTATGCAGTTATTTACATTATTCAGCAACTGTGACATGAGCACCTTATTTATTTGGTCCAAGACTGACAGGTGCACTTTAAACCTCTGGAGCAGTAATTCATATTTCTTTGTGAAACAGTGAGATGTGATCTACATTTTATATTTTTGGTGCAATAATGAGACATTGACTTTATTTGTTTTTGTTTTGATATATGCACTTCATATCTTTAGTGCAATAAAGACATATGCACTTTTAACTCTGGTGCAAAAGAGGCAGGTGCATGTCACATTTTTATTGCAATAGTGAGATAGCCTATACACTTTATGTCTTTATTGAAATGGGAATAAGTGCACTTTATATTTTGGGTGCAATAATTAACATTCTTATGCAACAATGACATATGCAGTTTATGTCTTCAGTGCAATGGAGACATTGACACTTTATATTCTATAGTTTCATCCTGTCATGGTACACATTTTGTTTCTCGAGTTATTTTGAGAGTTTGCCTCTGTTTTCAGGCGCCTTGACTTCCCACCTGCCCTGATGTGTTTCACCTGTGTCTGAGTGTGTGATTGCCTGCACCTGGTGGCTGTTTCATATATTGGAGCATCTTCTGTGTGTCCCTGTTTTTGGGTCGGTCTGTGTTGCTTCTGAATAAGACGTGTGTGTTTTTCTTTCTTCGTCCCCGCTTAAATAGATGTCAGTAAGTTACACTGTTTTGTGCAAAAAGCAGCGTTTTAGAGTCTGTCTGCACCTGCATAGGAGGAGTTTCCCTGTGGGGACAATAATGTGTTTTGTATCACACTGCAAAGCGAGTAACAATAAAGGAAATGTAACATTTACAGTAAATAATGGGGAACTTCTTTCTACTACTACTTCTTTCAGACATATATCCAAAATGTAAGGAATACATCATCACTGACACAGAAAGGACAGGAGGAAAGATATCTGAAATAAAATGGATTGAAAATCTACTGACTTGTTACATAAAGGAAACAAAAAAGCCCAAACTTAACACCTACAGATTTTTCTTCTGGAGACAAATCTGCTGCTGCCACTGTGACATCTGCAGGAAGTTTCACACTAAAACTTTGCCCGTGAAAAATGTGTCGTAACAGTGATGCATTTGGAAACACTAAACCAGCTCTCTGTGTTCTGCTCTGAATATTTAGGCCACCTCAGGTATTGATATGCCATTACATTGGGAGCGATTGCATTTTTGTGATGGATAACAGAAGCCGGAGCTCAGCCTTCCTGTTCTTCGGGATGGAGGTTAATGCAACAAAATCCTGCATGTTCGACATTTGTAACTATACAAAACTGCCTCTAATCCACGTCTCTGGTGTTTAGGGGCGGGCGTGTATGTGTGTGTATGTATGTGTACATCGATTTGCTAGCGGTGTAATCCTCGATTGTGACAATGGTCAGTGAGATTAGGGGCTCGAGCCACAGCGCCGGCCCTTTTAGGCGGGTAATGGGCAAAAAAGCGTGTTAATTGCCCTTGACTGTTGAAAGTAAATTAATTATTGATCGCTCTCTCGACTCCTCTTCTGTACTTACATACCCTTACAAATCCTTTTATCTCCGGCTCGGAGTGAGAACATTTCCTCTTTTCCCATCATTATGCAGGCTGGCGAGCGAGAAGGCCACTCGCCAACGCGTCCGAACCGACCCCAGCCACGCCGCTTTCTGTTTCAGAGGACCTCACCTTGCAGCAAACACGCCACCTTCATCGTCTCTAATTTTCTAATCGCATCTTTTTCATCTTCTGGTGTCCCACACACACACACACACACACACACACGCAGCCCGCAAAGCACGCACGAGTCCCGTCGCCCATTCACCGCCAGCCGTTACAAATAAATAGAGAAGAAAATGAATAAAAACCAGGGCCGAGGTCTTAAAGGCTGGGTTGTAAATTGATGACGGTGAATGTAAAAGCGTGGAAGCAGTACAGACAACAGCATCATTATTCCACCTATTGATTTTCTCCCTCTGCTGCTAAAAGGAAAAAGCCACCTTGTATCTGAAATGAGATATAAACAAAGTCCAACATCAAATAAAGGCACTTTTTCTCTGAAGCTGCAGATACCAAGAGCAGTGGGATTGAAGCTTTATCTTGAAAACAGACTGATATACGTGTGACTAATGCTTAAATATGTGTTTGAGTGAGCGTGGCAGGTACTATTATGGGCTAGACCTACAGTGCATTTTATCATCCATCAAACAGAAGCTCAAGTTAAACCACAGCTGCTTTGATCTTAAAGTCTATACTATAATACCAGAATGGAAGGAAGAATAGAAAATAATGTTTACAGCCTCTTCCCTTTCTCAAACTGCAGTGAGTGTTTAGAATTGTTGAAAACAGACGCCATCAAAAACATGGAAGTTCCTCTGGTTCTTTGTGTGATTTGACACACCTGCTATTCGACAAAGTCATCAAACATCAACATTCAGCTTCGACGTGCCATCATCATGTTCGCTCCACCTTTTGTAAACCCCAGCCTTTAGTAGCTCCTGTTAACCTGGTAAATAAACCAATCACCATTCACCGCTGCAAATTGAACATTTATGAAGGACATCTTCATTAATTAATTTTTCTTAAATGAAAATGGAAAAGTGCTGCATTTTCACTGGAAATGTCCACATAACAACAAGTTTCTGTGTTTTCAGAGATAAAAATGTTTAATGAAGAGGACAATGCTGTTCGGTTTTCCTTTCTCTGAATTCCACATTTAAATAAAATGAGTCAGAAGAATAATGTTCAAATCGATGAGGAACTGAAGCTGTTGAAGAATGCTTCAGTAAATGATGTGTGTTTATGATCGCCTCAACGCCACTCTCATGTCTGCCTCTTTGTCAGCTGATTGCCTTCTTGCCCTGACGGACATTTGAAAGGGCCCGATCTTCGGCGAAAGCAAGTTTTCTAGAAAGTTTGATCCTGCGTGGATCTTCGAGGGCATTTCAGACTCAGCTGTTGCCAGCCGAAGCCGGGGCACACTTTGTTAACCTCGTCCCTACTCTCAGTAATTACATACAGCTGAATTTACCACGGATATTAAAACCATGCATGTCTGCGTTGGTTAATTAGACCCTTGGTGGCTAATTCGTTTCTTTTTTTTTTTTTTTTTTTTTGCCTTGAGTTATATAATGTCAGCGGCAGTCCCAGACAATGGGAACGGGGCTGCTGCACTGCAGCAGGTGTTGGTTCAGCAGAGTACCTGTGTTCACAGTGAGAGGTCCAATCAAGCACAAGAGAAACACTTGTGTGGGATGTCCACGGTCTTTAACATACCGAGAGTAATCAGCACGTCTGCTATGCTTTTTAGCACCTTGGAAATAAATATAACCTCCTTACCATGACAACATGTTAGGAAACGAATGACACGCTCATCTTCGAAGCCCAGCCGTCAACACGTTGACATTAACCCCAGATGATCCAATGTATTCACATGCTTCATGCTTTTTCCGCTCGTTTCCAATTAGATCTGCTCCTGCAGGTTCAGGGAGTGTTTCTGTTATGGGATCCATACGTCACACTCCCAAAAGGCTCCTCGGCCAAAAATCCAGCCGCGTATCGATTTTCAATGTTATTTCAGTGAAATCACAGCAACAGATGGAGGACTGCAGGACTGTGTTTGACATGTTGTGACAGCATTATCACAGATGACACTCTGGAAAGTGACGAGTGAAGGCCTTCTTCTGAGAAAAACTATATCTGCTGTTGTTACCGCACAAAAATAACTGTGTGTGAGAGCATGTGTGAAAGGTTGGATGCATCCTGGCTGGTGTCAACGCTTCAGCTGCTGCTGTGACGGTGTGGAGGAGATGTTCTTCCTCTGAGCAGGTTGAAACTCCACAGTCCACCTGAGCATGTTTATGACCTCCAGATGAAGACTTCCAGCAGCTCATGAAGGTGTCGATGGCTTCCCGGGACTCTGAAGTCCTCCGTCGTCACAAAACTTCAGGAGAAGATTCAAACTGAGGTGAATGTGAGTCACTGCAGCAGTGAGTGTGAGTGAAATCAGAGACGGTAGTGTTGCCAGTGTCGTGTGTTTTGGTGGAAACCACCATTCTGACCACAGACGGAGGACTTCAAGCTCCCTTTTCTGGGTGCAAAGCGCTCTCAGTTGTGTTTCTTTAAATCATTGTGAAACTCTGTTTTCAGATTCTTGGGGAAAGGATATCTGCTGTTGTCCCTTCGCAAAAAAATAACGCGGTGTTAAAGCGTGTGTCGTATGTGTGATCACAGGAAAAAAAAAAATGGATTGAAGGACACAACGGCTGCTTGATGTGGGACTCGTTCCAGTCACACAACCTAACAGATAACAAGGCCGTGTTTAGAATCCGTTCACTGGTACCTGCTGTAGGATGGTACTGTAACTGAGATGATTTTACTGCATGCTCCTGCACCAATGTCACAAATAATATTCGATTCACGTTCATTGCTGCTGGAGTTATTCTGATTCTGACATCTTTATCATGGGAGGACCTTGAATCCTCCTGTAGCAATCCTCCCATGATCAGTGAGAGAGAGATTTCGACAGATCTCAGGCTGCTCTGTGTGCTCACAGTTGGCAGCTGGGCGTTCATCTCTTTCAGCCCGAGATCTTTACGGTGATCTAATCTCTTGCATTTAAGGTTTTGGTCAGCTGAATTATGTCCTTTCACTTTGCGAACAAGAAAGCAATTTCTTTTTAGTTGAGGCATATGCATTGAAGCATTTCACCGACTCGCATTGAAGAAAGTTTCGAGGCATGAACTTATCTATGTAATGACCAAATTATTGATCTAGATTACTTTTTCAATATCGGCTCAATTTTTCAGGCTAGCTTTAAGCAGCTAGGGGTGAGCAACGTATAGAAAAATGAATAAAATCAGTAGATTCAAAACAAAGGTGTGTGTGTGTGTGTGTGTGTGTGAGAGAGAGAGAGAGAGAGAGAGAGATTCTTGTGATGAGGAGAAATCTTTCTGAAACTCATGCAATACAGATACTTTGTACTAACGAGGTTGATCTGGGCATCATAAGGTTCGTGGGCCACATGTGGCCCTTTGGGTTTGCTTGACCGGCCCTCATAGTGTCACTGGGGAAACTGAAAGAAGTTTCTCTTTATTTCATCTAAAACAGACCCATTTTGCATGTTTCTGGCCATTCTTATATTGTCTGTCTTGCACCTTGGATGAACGCCATCATCTGAAACACGACTTTGAGAAGTGTGGAGGTTTTTTAACCTTTAGACTAATTTACACATGGAAGAAAAAGATGAAAAAAACCAGCAGGAAATGGATCCTAAAGATCATAATTACTTTCAAATTTGCAGATTTTTTTTTCAGTTAAAAAATAGCAACTGTAAAATTGCTATTGATATTTAGACGTGAAAAATTGATTCAAAAACAGACATATTTGGCAGCAGAAGTATCAATATGTTGGCATCAACCCCTACATCTATATTAGACAAACATGCAGAAAAGTCCAGATTAGCTGTATGTTCACAGAAATATACATGTTTAATAAAACCAAGACTGCATGTGGTTCCTGAACTAACGTGTTTGCTTTAGCAGCATTTCTGAGTCTGATTCTGCAGGATTCTTCCTGTAAGAAGGGAGTTTTCCTTTCCACAGTCACTTTGAAAATGTTGGTCTTTTCGATGTAAAAGTGTCTCGGAATGACTGTGTTTTTTGTTTGGAGCTATATGAATAAAGTTGAATTGAACTGAACAAAGGTTTTGTGTTTTGATGTGATTGCTGTCGTGTAAACGGGGCCTTCCAGGATTTAGGTGAACATGCATGGTTTGGATTGAAGGAAGACGCTCCAGATCTGAGAGAAGAGCCTCCCATGCACCACGGTTATTAAAATTAAACAACATCAAAGAAGTAGTATTATGAGATTTTTTTTATTGATTATTGATTGACGGTTGGTCCAGTTTGGTCTTTTCATTGACGAGGCCTGCACAGAGCCTCAGTATGCAAAACCAGAGTCTTTGCTGGGATGCAGAGACATCTGTTCTCTCAACCCTGCTGTTCTGTGGACATTTGTCTGGGTGAAGGGTTTCCTGTGTCATTCTTCCCCTCATACTTTTCCATTACATGACCCATGAATGATTCAGGAGCCACTGTGTTTGTTGCAAATAGTCATTCAATTTTTATGGCGGCTTTATCTTGAAAAACCTCTCCTGTCCAGAACCATCCAGCTGGATCATGGTTGAATTTTCATCACTGGTGGATGAAGTGCCATAAAGCTTCTTTTTTTTCTTCTTCTTCTTCTTTTTACCTTACCCTGATGCTGGAATTCATAAATTGTGGATGTGGCTCTGATGGACTCTCTTGTTTCCTCTGATGACATTTCCATATATAGCTCACTGTGGAAAATGTCACTTTGCCTCACGAGCGTCACATAATCGCCTCTCATGGTAAATATTGTACTGTAAGTGATTTTGAGAGGCACACGGCCCAAAAACCTGCATGGATGAATTCTGTGTGCCTCCTGCATGAAACCCACATGCTTTATTTTGCCCCTAACACACAGGAAAATGCTTTCAGTAGGAAGACAAATGCATGTGCATCACTAATTGACTGTGCGTGGTTTTCATGCTCTTCGGTGTCCGTTGAGTCAGCCTGATTTGAAGCCACTTCCTGCATTGCTGCTTTGGATAAGTAGCTATTTAGTGAATGACCAAAACATGGAATGATATGAACGCCTTACATAAGAGGTGCTCAGATACGAAAGGGACAAAAATAGGTTGAATCTCAGACCCACGGCCATTAGTCAGGCTATAATACGAGCGCATACCTACCGTTGGCGGCTGCGCCTTATCACGGAATGAGCTCCATGCTGAACTGAGACATTTATACTGCAGTATAATTGAATTTTGACCCCAGGAACAGATATGGCGCTGCGACGTGGAGGCGGCCTGAGCACCAGGTGGAATTGGGTGCAGAGGGGCCATCCAAAAATCTCTGCTGAGACAGAAAAAAAAACAACCAAAAAAACAAAAAACCCCAGCCAGTCATGTTTCGGGCCGTGTGTGTGCACGCGTGCGTGCACGTGTGTCTGGCTGCAGTGATTTCACACCAGCCTTGAGGGGACAGTTATCTCCTTGACTTTTCTTTACCCTGAGCTAGTGGCAGACTCTCCACCCACCTAAATCTGCAGCTGTGCCAGGTGAGAGTGGCAACCTCATTTAGCTAAATGTTTTTTCCTTCTTTACCCCCCCTCCTCCCCGTCCCCGTCCCCCTCAGGAGCTTCGGCTTGTAAAAAAGGAGTTCAAAGGGAAGTTATCTTGTCCTTCCCTCACTCCCCGTCCCTCTCGCTCTCCATTCAATTCTCCCTCTCCCTTTTCTTTTTCCTCTTTTTCTTTCCTCTCCACATCTCAAGATTAATAATGCAGCATAACTGATCCCCCCCCCCCCCTCCTTATTTTATCTACACCAGATAGTGCTCAGACAGCACAAGCTAATTTTAGAGGATGACACTGCTGAGTGCCTGCGATAAGCAGCTCACAATGAGCGGGACATTATTTTCTCCCTCTCAGGTTCAGTCCTTCTCAGGTGGAAATCACTGTAAACACAGCGTGTCCCAGATCTCCAAGATTGCAGACACTGCAGGACGTATTTTGCTTCATTTTTTTTTTTTCTGCACACACGTGTCTATTCTCATTTCGCACACAGTGCCGCAGAATTAGTGTTTGGCTGTTGCGAGTCTTCATTATTCTGGGTTTTGTTTTTAGAGAACAAAGTGTGTCTGTGTATTGAAATTGTTTGTTCCGTGCTGAAATGAAATAAACAACACGGTCTCGGGGAAAAATCATAAATATTGCATTGAAGAGACACCATTCGCCCTCTTCCTTCTGATAACAAGCGCTTTAAGACTCATATTTTTAGCAATTAGCAGAGAGGCGGTGCGACGGCAGGGGGCTCCACGTCCCTGTTTGGCGCCGCGGCCTGTTTAGCATTCCGCGCTCAGACCCCACGGTGCAAGTGTTTATCATACCAAATGTATTATTAATTTCCAAGCCTTCAGAAATATCGACCTCAGTATTTGTCTAACCTAATCATGTTTATTTTATCTCGCCCATAGCGTGTAAATCATGCTAAATCAGCTTTAATTACACTGGAGTGGAGTTTGTCTACAGTTGAGGCTGCAAAGCTCGGATTCAAGGCCGGGATTATATCAGCGCTATCGCTGAGTTTTGGTTGCCTCCCGTTCTGTGCGTGGGCTGCGACGCTGACACGCGGCCACACGTGATCTTATCTGGTGAGGGAGATGATTGGAATTTCTAGGAGGTAATAGATAACGTGGCTGTACGACAGCGGAAGAGCAAACACAGGTGCTATCATGGAAGCGCGATTTGGAAATGGAAAGCCAGCGATACGGTAAAATCTGACACCCGGCTGTCTGCTTCTGTTTCCAAAGCTGCAAAACCACGTGCGCCGGGTGCAGGTGGTACTCGGTCGCAACCCGGGGATTTAAATGCAGCAGCACATTATCTTTCGCAAAGTCTTTTTGGGTCTCGGAGGATATTTTAGCAGCCGTTATCTGTTTCCTGGTGTCTCTGCTTTGTGCTTCTGCATCGCTCTTCCAAATTCTCAGACGCGGGGCCGATTACAGAAGACGAATTGTTCAGCACTTCGAAGCACAATAAGACAAAATAATGGGAAAGTGGTGCCTGTTCTTTCATGCAGTTTTTTTTTTTAATTGTTTCACGTCGTGGAGCTAAATCAGTTCACTTGATTAAAACGGTTTCACCTGCTGATATGTACATTTCTTTTATGAGTCACTAAATTAACACGATGCACCCAAAACTCGATCTGTTAATTTTTTTTGTCCTGTTTGTCTTCAAGCTGACATTTAAAGGAAAATGAAGGAGAGAATTATGTTTAGTTTGCATGATCTGACTCTAATATAGACCCCAGTTACGTGACAAAGCAGTGACGTAGTTTTCCTGTCGAGCCTCTAGTGAGCGCTGTTGTTCACTGTTGTAAGGTAACCACACACACGTGCATGCAGAGAATACACTCTAAACATCAACAACGTTCGAACACAGACATTTGTATGGACAGATGACCAAGTCTGACTGTTGCTATGGTGACTGTCAATTCTGTCAAATTTCCTTCTTGGGATCAGTTTACAAAAAGTTGAGTTTTCAGCAACCTGCTAAATCACCCAGAGCTATAATCCACAGCACTACAATTATCCTTTACATCATTTCTGGATATTTTTTTTTTTTTTTTTAAATTAGGAATGCACATAGTCAGATAAGATATTTATGCCATTAAATCTAAAATATGCCCACATATGAGTTCAGGCTCTCCTGATAGAGAGGACGTATGCAAGACTTTTCTTTTGTGCTCCTTATCAAAGTAATACCACAAAGCCCCTCGGCAGAGCCGCGGCAAGTCGGCCCCGAGAGCCCGCGACAGGAAAAGAATGCCAAGGCGAGAGCGCGGCCCGGGCGACGTTTGGTCATTTATGTCCCGTCGCCCCGACGAGAACCCCCGACGGAGCGGCGTGACGAAAAGCCGAGCGGGCGTCGGGAAGTTTGTAAATGGATAACAGCAATGTGCGATTTGATAACATGTTTCATGTAACTGCTAATGGCCCTAAAAAATCAATAACTGTCATATGAAAAAGTGTATTTTTCTCCTGCTTCTATGCGTGTGTCCAAGCCGCCATGAATATACGTTTCATTTGAGGAATAAAGAGCCGGCGGACCCTTTCAGAAACAAGTGAATAGCCTCTTTATTCTTCTCACAGTCGGATGTATTATTGTGGTGGTAATAATCTGTCAGGGTTAGAGGGATGTATGCACAGATTTTTTGTCATATCCAAATGAATGTTTGATAAATGAGCTTCTCTTCAAGACATATGATACATTATTAGCATTTTATTGTAACTAATGATGAGAGCGATCAGGATTATGTAGAGAAGATAAATCATTTCCTCTCCTTTCATTTAGAGACTGACAATGCTTCATGGCTCCTGGCCAGACATTAGACGGAGGTCAAAGTTTTTCCACTTGGTTTTAGGGGCTCTTTCCAACTTGGGTCTTATTTTCACAGTTTTTACGATCGCAGGAATCGATCGTTCTGAAAGTCTCATTGCTTTTTTTTTTTCTCAGTGGCGCTTTGGTGCAGCTATTGCACAGCTTCCCAACAGCAATACCCTAAAGGACATTAAAGCACAATCAAAGGCTGCATATATGCTTAATTACTCCAGCAGCTGTGGGAAACCATGATAAAAGTCCTCTCTCCTGCATCTTTTTGCATGTTTCATTAATGCTATGGTGCAGGCGTGGTAAAGGTCCCAGCTCCTTCATCTATATTGCATTCATCCTGCAGTGATAAGTCCCCCTGCCGACACACACTGCATTAATACTGTAATAATAGCAAAGATAAAGCTCCCTCACAATGCATCTATCTCTCAGCAGTCTTCACCCTATTCTTTTAAAAAGATGTGATAAAGTGGAGCTGAGGACTCTCCGTATAGCAACAGTGTGACCTTATATCTCAAACAAGTCGGTGCTCAGCTATTCCACAGCTGAGAGGAGAGGAGACGGGAGAACATTAGAATTTTTTTTGACCAGCCCCTCTTCAGAGAGAGCAACGCTATGAAAGCTGCAGTGATTTGTGTGCTGGGAGAGGCCTTGGCCCGCTTTATAGGGCTGACGTAGAGACAGACTTATAAACATGTAATGCCCGTGACAGGACACACACACACACACACACACACACACACACACCACTCTATCGCGTCGCTCGTGGCAGTGTATGCAGTCCAGGTTATCTTTTCTTTCTACTTCTTGAGAGTAGTCTATGCACTACTAATGTTTTTCAAACTGTCCTAAGAGACAATTTAGGTGAAGAGAGCCGGCTGCAGAGGCACAGGGCAGCTCCTGTTAGGAGGCTTCAATTTGCATTCAAGGCTGCGTTTCCATTCCTTAACCACTTCTCTCTGTCCCGCGGCCACTAAAAGGCAGAGTAAGCACCCAGGCCGGCTTAATTGAAATGAAAAAACTTTATTTGTTTAATTAGCATGTGGTATTAGCATGTGTTAAAGTGCGACTTTTTAAAATAATTGTCTCCTGGCATTCACTAAAACACCCCAACTCTTCCATCTTCTAATACTTTCTATTCAGTAATTAAATGGCGGCACATTTTGCAAGACGAGACTCAAAATAAATAAAAATGACCATGCATAATACACGCTCGTGTGAATAAATTTGGTTAAGACTGAGCTGTTGGCAGACGCCGAACATGCTGGAAATAATAAATAAAAAAAAATAAATCAATGCTTTTCCAGCTTAGTTGTTACTTACTCAAATTCCAAGTACCGCACTCTTGAGCCCACAAAGCCTGTTAACAAGTCACTGTTTAATTTGAAATATCCACAGCCAACAAGGAGATTTTTTTTTTTTTTTTTTTTGGCCTAGTTCCTCACTAAAGCGGCTATTTTCATGCAGGTGTTTGTTAATATGGCAGAATGAGCAGATGGTTTGTTTTATACCTTATTCCATGAGTCCTTTTATGATTTCCATCCTGCTTTGTATGTTCATCTCATGGTACATTGCTCACCTGCAGGACCCGCGGTGGAGCTGCAGACCTGTTATCCACCATGCTGTTTTA
Source organism: Salarias fasciatus (assembly GCF_902148845.1). Classification (NCBI taxonomy): domain Eukaryota; kingdom Metazoa; phylum Chordata; class Actinopteri; order Blenniiformes; family Blenniidae; genus Salarias; species Salarias fasciatus. The sequence continues at coordinate 28,453,750 of NC_043746.1, read as the reverse complement.
ATGCATGCCTGCAAGCGGCATGTTTATTTCAGCTGTTCTGTGTACGCCATGCATGTTTCATGCTGCTTTGAGATGCTTGGAAGGACCTTTTGTCTCTGTTTAACCAGTCATCACGTTACCAGCTTGGAATATGCACATGTGCCTGCGTCATCTCTTCTGACTGTGTTAAAAAAACCAAAAAAAAAAACCTGCGCTGACTCATCTCAGTGTTGGTTTTTGACAGTCCCGAGAGATCGTGAGTAAATTTGATTTCTTTTTTTGGAGTTTCACAAATAAAAATCCTGAATGGAGCAGATTTTAAATACATATTTCTTAAGAAGAACGCGCCGAGGCCTTGACTCAAGATGCCTTTAACCAAACACTGACTGATGAATAGCGTTTGTTTTAACAATGCTGTGGTGATTTTGTCAGCCCTTTCTCATACAGCCTGTTGAAGGGTGTTAAAATAGCACAGAAAAGGGACGCAGAGTCCAAATAAAGAGGTAGTTAAAAAGGGTGAGGTGGTTCAAACACAGTACAGAACATTCCTGGAAGAGATTTGTAAGAAAACTAAAAAAAACTTAAAAAAAAAAAAACTTAAAAAAAAAATGAATCAATGGACTTTTTTAAAATTTGTGAGGGTTGATATAACTCCGTCTGCAGAAAAAAACTTTATCGTGGCTACGTCAAGACCTAGGGCCTCAGAGCTGACGCAATCCATGAGGGCCATTTCAAAGCTTTCACTCCATCTAGAAAGCCCGGTGAAGGCTGAAAGGCCTACAATTGGTTTAGAAAGGCTTACTTTTTTTTTATTAATTTTTCCATACATTCAGTTTCAAAGCTGTGAAATCTGATCTTTTTTTTTAAAGAAATAACTAATTCTGGGAAAAGTTGCATGTTGTTATCATGTAAATCAGACTTATTTTGACAAAATATATACAAAGTCTAGCTTTTTTAATTCAAATTTTGATCTATTTGGAACTTAAATGAAGTTCCTGTGTTTCACAGCGTGAGCTATACTGAATGCTCAATCTCATTGTGAATGATCAGTAAACAGTGACATCTATAGTGCAATGAACGGGGCAGTGGAGGGGCGGACATAGAATTTATCTCCAAATCGTGATATGCTGATATTATCCCAATGGGGCTGGACTAGTGAAATAACATACTTTTATGACGACAATCTAAAATGTTTTCATTAAATGAACTCTTTGTTACGTGTCCACGTATGAATAACCTGCATGACAATCCTCCCACATCAGTGTTTTGCTCCAAAAATAAGCTGTCTTTGTTCTTTTTTTTGTATTTTGTAGTTATTTTGCGGAGCTGAAATTGGCTAAACTGACTCATCTCTGCTGCCCCCAGTGGACAGATGCAGAATCACAGTTATTTTCCCACTTCAGGACTGTTTTGACATATCTTCTAAAGAGCATGCTGAAAGTTATTTCAGGATTCAGCCTAAACATGCAGACAGTGAGGTTGAGGTTTTCTGTGAGGCAGCATTGAATTTAAGCAATAAAAAAATAACCATCCAAACTTTTCTTTACGTTTGCTTCATATGGTCATCCTTTTTTTCCCTCCTATCTTTGTGCAGGGTAAGCAACATCAGAGGCCTGTGATGGATGGAAAAGGTCACGCTACCTTCTTTCAGCGCTGATGGAAAGCCTGCTGTCGGCGTCTCTGGAGCAGCTTGAGCAGGGCTAAGCCTCAGAGCAGCTCAGGCCAGCTGCTGAAGCTCACAATCACACAGCAGCCCAAACAACCGTGCCCTACACCTGAACTCAAACACGTCTTTAATTATTTATTTCCTCCAAATACACCAACTGTAGCGCCTGGTTCCTGCCAGACAGTGACTACTGTATATAAATTTTTCCAACCTCAAGAGCAAAAGCTGTATTTTTGCAAATTGAGAGACACATTACGAGCTCTGGAAATTGTGGGGCTGCTCGGCAAAATGCCGTCACGGTGCTTTTGATTGAAAGATAAATTGAACGTTGCCGGCTCATTTGTTCCACTGACTATCATGTAATAATACGTCTAAGTTTTCCATCCTGTCACGGTTTTATTTTTAATAAAACACTGTTTCCAGAGAGGTCAGAAGAACAGAAAATGAAATGTTGGACTTCCTCTGCAATGCAGCCTGGAGTAAATTGTCAGCCTCTTCTGATAACATGGGTCTTTTGGTTGGATGAACACCAGCTGGTCCTTGTATTCTGCTTCCAGATCCAAAATTGGTTTCAAAAAGATTTCACGGTTACAGAGTCATCAACAATCCCATCAGAACTCCATCAGGCATCGTGTCTGTTCGCCCCACAACGAGGAACTGCAGACATGGTGCTTTTCCAGGATTGATGCAGAAAAGCGTCGCTGGCGTGGTTAAAGAGGACCGCCGCTTCATCACGGTGCCGCAGAGGCTCCCAGTCTACGTGGGCTGCTTTAACTGAGCAGTCGATTGAGGCTCGTAACCTCGTGAGGCCCCCGAAGTGTCGAGGCAGGACTTTCCTCAGCCGTCTGGTCTGTATACAAAGCGACGTCTCGTTTTGACTTCAGTTATGGGATCAAATGAAGTGTTTTCTACATTTTTACATTCAAAAGTTTGATAAGAAGCTTCTTCAAAACAACTAAGATGTTGACAGGAGGGACATGGACAGAGCAAACCTTACGGGAGTAGATATTGTTTAATCTAAAGCGAAACACTTCTGAGACTCCTTCCATCACTGTCGGGACAACCTGGACAGGTCAGCAGTCCATCACAGGACACACACACACACACTCACACACACTCAGACACTCACCTTCAACTCCAAGAATCTTTATTAGCCACCAGGAGGCAATTAGTGTGATCTCAGTCTGAATCCAGCTGCTCTGAGAAGGCGTCAGATGTTCCTTCCAGAAAGTTTGTGAACACACATCCTCATGAAGACCAAACAGGTCAGGGAGAAAGTTCTGGAGAAGTTTAAAGCAGGGTTAAGCTATTTAAAAAAAAAAAAATCTCACGGAGCACCGTGGATCCACCGTATTCTATCCACCATTGGAAAGAATACAACACAACTGCAAACCTACAAAGACCTGACCGTCCAAAGAGAGTATTGATCAGAGAAGCAACCCAGAGGCTCATGGGAAGTCTGGAGCAGCTGCACAGATACATCAACTGTGAAGAAAGAAGAAAATTTCTCAAAAGACTAAAAGTTGTGGAAATGCTAAACATTTTCACTGAATGATTTCCACTTCTTTCCAAACAGACTGACGGCGTTCTCCGGCAGTAAATCACACTGTACAATAAAACCTCTCAGTCCGCTGGAGAGCCTGACCAGCATTCCACATTCATGAAAGCTAATGTGCTAAACGGATGGTTATTTCTGTCAGATCTGATCTTCTGTGTGTCCACACGTGTGTGCGCACAATATCACGTCCCGTTTCCGCTTGATCTGGCCCATCGCTTCATTTTGGAAGACTTTATTCCCAGATATTATTTGTGCAATGTGTATATAAAACACCCACAGACGAAATAGCCACGCGGTGGGAAAACCAGCGATCTGACAGGCCTGCGGAACACGAGACAAACATCACACGTGTTGAACAAAATGGAGCTTACGTGGAGGGTAGGAAATGCTAATGTTGAGCGATGATCTCGAGAAGAAACACAAGTGGAGACAGAAATTAGTTTGTGAGGAATGCAGGCGAGGCGAGGAGCGCGCCGCCATTGACAGGATGTGTTTATAGGAGATATTTATGAAGTCCTGATTGCTCCCCTGACAGTGAGACGATGACATGAAGGTTATTTATTGTGGCTGGATGTGTATAATGGGCTTGTGATTAGTTCAGGTAGATTGTGATGGTGTAGCATGAGAACATTGCCAGTAATTACATGTGAGAATAGGCTGCTGTATTTCAGCAATGAACTGCCCTCCTCCCATGGCGTTCATGCTACTGGCTGTCTGCCCTCATTATCACGTGCTTTATTGCTCCTCCACTCTGTGTGTAAACTCCCGATTGATTGGAAATGTGTGCTTCTGCATGTTTCCTGGACCGAGATGCTGTTAATCATCACATACAATAAAGGTGTTGGAATCCTCCATGTAAGCAAGGACTGCTTGATAGATTGGGAACATAAAGGATCAGATTTAATATCACGTAACGACTGTTAACCTTTATTAGTCAAATTGGTTCCCTGAGTGGAAGTACTGCTGTGGTAAACACAACAAAATCCATAAATATGCTTTATGAACTCGTGACTGCTCTGGTGTTCCAGCCAGGAAATAGTTTATTTCAAAAATCCACCCTTTTCCCATCAAAGTTTTTGTTTTCTTTCTTCTTTTTTCTTTTCGCATGTGTTTGTTTTACAAATGACCTTTTTACGTCTCATTAACGTGCCTCACGACAAACTCTCTGCAGCAGCATCAACAAGGAAGAGTCTTTCTGAAAGTCTCCTGCTGAGCCTGGCGCAATGGAGGATGTGCACTGACTTCACTTCTGCTCATTCAACGGCTCTCTCCTCTCCAACTGAGTGACCTAAAAAAGCTGCTGCAGACTGGGAGGAATGCGCTACCTGGAGAAAACAAATATCCGGAGAAACTGAAGCTTACCTCAAGCAACAACAACAACAACAACAAAAAAGAAGAAGAAGATTCTGACTCTATGTTGAAATATGTCCAGAAATTGAGTTTACTGACTTATTTACCGTGTGCGCCTTACCTCAACAGCAGGGCTGTCCAATAAACAAAGCCCGAACTCAATAAACAAAGCCTGAAGGCGCCCGGGAGCCGAGATGCCTCCACTGTCCGGGCGCAAAGCGAACAGCATCATCATCAAATGTTAAAGACGACAGACACTAACTGCTCACCATGCGTGTGTGTGTGTGTGTGTGTGTGTGTGTGTGTGTGTGTGTGTGTGTGTGTGTGTGTGTGTGTGTGTGTGTGTGTGTGTGTGTGTGTGTGTGTGTGAGTGGTGGAAAGATCTCCTGGTAAAATATGACGGGCCTCCGTCGGCATCGCACCCCGGAAGATGACAGCTTGTTAAATCACCGGCCCTTAAATGCTCATCAATATTCATGCGGAGGAAAAACCCACTCAGAAAGGAGGAAGGCTAACCGCGGTCCTTCATTAGGTCCAAAAACTGTCTGAAAACCGGGAAATAAGTCTTGTGGTTCCTGCAGATGCCTTTTAAAGTATCTGAGACACAGTTAGAGTTAGAAGTGGTTAGCATCATGAAGGTCGAAGTTCCTGTTGACCGAGTCAGTTTTCAATTTTAGCCTCAGCCAGAAGACGTTCTCCTGAACGTCTCTCGAGTTTGAGAAAATGTTCGTTCTCGGCCCGGACAAGATGGTGGAAGCAACACTGCCGTGGTAAAAACTGCGACAGCCTATAACTAACACGGAGTGACTCCCAGTCCTTACTGTTGCGTTGCAGTCCAGTAGATTACAGTGTTTCTGTCATTGCAGTGTGAATATACCTTTATTGTACCTGACAGTAGTGGACAAGCTGCAGAGCTGCTGTCTCTCTGTCCTGCTCTCAAAGCTCTAACACAGTCACATTATCAAATGAGCATTTCTAATTTCACTCAATTTCAATACCAGACTACATTATCATATATTCTATGTTCTTTTTTTTACTCAAGGAGTGTAACCAATTCTTAAATAAATCATTTCTTCTCACTAAATGACTGTCGTGGTTTCCTCTGTATTTGTGATGATGATGTTGATGATGATGATGATGATGATGACTATTGGCAGCCATTAGAAAGCATCTCTTTCTAAGAGCTGTCTACATGTTTGCAGCTTACCTTGTCATTGTACAACCATTTTAAAATAAATGAAAAAGAGTAACACTTCAGTAACATACGTATATTAAGGCAGATCTGTGATGAAGTTACATTTCGGGTACTTCCTGTTTGTGTTTTTTACTCTTATTGATGTTTAATTTTTCCACCCTGCAATTTCCTTTCAGAAAAGTTATGACATTTTGAATTATTTTAAACTCCTCTGAACTGAAAGCTGGCAGCCAGTAAGTTTCTTTACATCTGTTTTACATCCATTTGTTTACAAAATAAATCCTTTGCTTCATTTCAAGAACTGAGATGAGAAATGTGCCTGGAAGCTTTTTATTTTACAAAAATATTGAATGTCTATGAATCATGGTGTATTTAAACATGGTTAGAGAATAACACATTTTTGATCAGCTTAAATAAAGTACTTTCAACAAGAATACTCAACTTTTAAATCAATAAAGCAAGCAATTAAAGCATGAACTGAAATACTTCAATGCCTGGATTCACAGTTGCTCACTCTACAATAACTCACTGCTGCCACCTCAAGCCTGAAAGTGGAATTACTTTAAATTTTTACCAAGCCGCTTTAAGAAAAATGCAAATAACTTACAAAAGAAATGGAAAGCATGTCTCACCGACTTTTCTTAGCCGAAACTCAACATGCTGCAAAGACTTCTGCTGAAACAACAGAGTCAGACATCGGGCCAAAACTGGTCCATTTATTTCTTAACATAAAAATCAACACTTTTAGATGATTTAGGCAACTACAGTAAACATCAGCGCGTTGCTGCTAATTCACACATGATCTCCCTGCTGCTGAGAGCCGATCGCCCTTTGGAAGCAAACCTGCCTCCTGTATTTAAATGTCAGGCGGTCTCGCCGGGACGCCCCCCCTCACAGACGTATGTCACCCTCCAATTTGCCAGTGGCCACTTCCAACTATTTTTTCTTCGGTTAATTGCTCGGGGCCACTTGCTACCATCATGTTTCTTTTTTCCCAGGGATTAGAGGAGCACGCACCCCAAAGACTTCCCTGGCTCCCCCTAATGAACAGACGAAAGCTGGAAATACTGAGCGCGCTCTGTGGGGTGCCGCGAGTGACATATTCATAAATGTCACCCAAGAGTTGCCACAAACAGGGCCAAACATACAAACTGGATTCATTAGACGGGGAACCTTTGGCAGCGTAAGTGAAATTTTCTGAATTTCAGATGTAGCTACTTTGCTTCTTTTCTGGCGGCTGTGAGCGACCTTGATCAAATTATTTCATCCTGTTACAGCGTTGTACAGTGACAAGGGACACGAAAACACAGAGGCGTGGTTGTCAAGGCAACGTGGTTATAAAGGGTGAAAGGCAGACGTGTGTGTGTGTGTGTGTGTGTGTGTGTGTGTGTGTGTGTGTGTGTGTGTGTGTGTGTGTGTGTGTGTGTGTGTGTGTGTGTTTGCAGTCAGTGACAGCTCTGACTGGGTCCAGGGTGTTCAGTCTGTGAGGACTCTGCAGTGTTTTGTCATTAGAGATGAAAGAGTCTCGGTGTGACGATGCAGCTGCAGACATGCAGGACCTGCGATGTCGGAGACACAAGACAGACATGGAGACACGAGACATAACCGAAACTAATGCACTACAGATGAGAACTGAAAAACTTTCATTCTTCCTTTCAGGCCGTCATAGGGAATTCTAAAGTCCTGGTTTTTGTTCTTCTCGCTCTCAATTAAATTTGTCACTTCACTTTGTCACTAATGTCATTTTATCAGTATATTTGTGCTTCTTCACTTGTTTTTTGCATCATTACAATCTATCAAAGCTTTGGGTCATTAGGGAGAACAGTGTATTAAAAATTACGTCCATATGTCAAAGCCAGAATCAGGATCATCATGAAATCAAAAGAAAAAGATGGACAGATTCTGTTGTAATTAATGATGTCAAACAATTGAAAATCTGCAGTGTGTTAATCAGAGAGTATCAAATACAATGAATCCTACTTAATCACCGTTCATAAATATACTGAATGATACAAAAGGAAAGCTGTGGATTAAACGTGATTAATCTCAATGCGTCACCATCCATGAACAACCATCAAAACTGTTACTTATCGCCAAATGAGAAGAAATGACACAGGGCCAATCTACATATTGAACAGGTTTGGGTTTTCTTAAGAAAAGGATCACATTTGGAAGAGAGCTGTTTTTAATTTTTAATTGTGACTCCATGAACAAGACTTCAGTGAACAGTTTTCAGACGTCAAGAGAGACAGCAGCTCTGCAGCATCTGCTGTTTTCATGCTCACAGTTACTGAAACTAATTTTCTTCCAAACTTGTTGTGCTGCAAACCTCAGACTGCTAAAAGGACTGTTAAATGTATTGATTCATGAGATTTATTGTGAAGCTCAGTGGCAGTCACACAGTAAAAAATGTCTGTTCTTCACTTTCTTCACTCTTGGCTTAAAGCTCTATTAGTCAAACACTTGGAAATGCTTACGTTTCCACAAACAAAAGAAAAAAAACTTTTGCATTGAGTGATTTTGTGAAGAGTTCTAGTGTTTCCAAAAAGTTTGGATGCGACTAAACAAGTGAATCGAGCGGCGCTCTCTCTCACATTGATCCTGTTAATTTGGATTTTGTTACTGCTGAAAGTGAAAGTCTCACATTTAGGGAAAGTTAGTTTGTTAGAAAGCTCTTTGGCTGAACACAGCATGTTAAAGAAGTCCTACATTTTCTTGTCTCTGTTTGAGTTTCATCCTGCAGACTTTTAGATTTGTGCTGTTTGGAACTTAAAGCCTTTTTTTTTTTTTTTTTTTACACTCAAAGTCAAATTTTAAGAGCCGGTGACTTGTGTGACTTTGTGTTTCTTGTCAAGCGAGTCGAGTATGAAAAGAGCTCTCAGAGTGAGACTCGATGGTGAAGCTTGAGACGTCTTGTGTCCTACATTTAATCTTTAGAGATGAAATACATCTGCATAGTTTACAGTGTGATTATTATTCAAACAGCAGTATCCAAAATACATCCTTAAAGATGTCTGGATGAGATCGTTAAGAGGACACATTTTTGAAATAAAGATCAAACTTAAATAGAAGAATTTACAGGTTGTTCATCAATACTAAAAGCTCCTGATCACATCTGAAGATTGGATTCATATCCCACATAATCAACTAAAACCAAATATAAATACTAAATACTTCCGTTCCAAACTGTCTAGTGTATGTGTTTGTAACATCAACCAGGGGAGGGCAAATGTGTATATAGAGCACTATTTAGACACAAGAAAAGAAAAAAAGACCAAGTTAAATATGTATACTATGTTCATCATAGATTATATTCATGCTCTAAACATGATGCATTATGTACAGAAGTACATTAGAACCAGAGACAATATTATGAAAGAGTGTGACAGCTGTACAGATGAATTATCTCCTGCGGGGAATGAGAGCAGTTTCCCATGAGGACTTCCTTTTCCTGCTCTTCTTCAGTGGCGTTCACTCTGGAAACAAGCTCAAACCGTTTCCTCATTATTACACTATATTTTACCAGGTCCGTGTGACCCTTGAACATCTTCCATCGTCTTAAAAATTATAAATAAGATGAATGAATTTGGGTGTGATTTCAAGCTCACGTCACTTCATTATAATCCATTTTTAAGAAAAACGATTTTTCCTGCAGTTCTGTTCATTCCAATTCTCATGTTCTTCACAGTGTGACTCAGCGGAGTTGCACCACTAGATGTCATTAAAGCAGCTCCTCAGCAGTCAGAAAACCAACTATTTGAGTCTTATTTGTACTTTCCCATTTATTGATTCAGAGTTTGATATTACGGTGTTCATTATGCCTCACTTCACTTTAATCAATGAAGTTTTCCCTTATTTTTCCACTCAGATCCATGTAGATGTATTCACCCATGTCCGTCATCAGTGTGACAATTTCCAAAAGTCACCCTGCTCATTACACCCGACAACAAGTTAGTGAGCTGAAGCTGGTCCCAGAGGTTTTCTGCTGCTGGGACTGAATGACAGTCAGAAGGCGCCGCCGGGCCGCGGGCAGCAGCTGGAGCCCACACGCCGCTAATATCCATTGAAATTTTTACAAGAGCGGGGCAACGCAGCTCAGTGAACCGCGGTGAGGAGGGGAAAAACACAATCTGAGCTGGCACAGGTTTCATCAGCTCACCTCCCCCAGACACAACAAGTACGAAGAGGAGCGGGTGAGACGCTCAAGCAATTAAAATCAAAGTGAGAGGACTGGAGTCAGATCCTGCCGTCACTCTGCACATCCTCAGGAAGAGCTCGTGGTTTAGCGGCAGCGAGAGGGGTTCAGACAGTTCATCAGTTCACTGCGTCGGTGTGGCTGCTGCTGCGAGCTACAGCCGCTAACAGCTGCTAACGGCCGAGAAAGAGGAGCCGATTCCAAAAAGCTGCACTTTCGGTGGCTCCGAATACCTTTATCTTGGCAACAAGCTTCCAAAATGTTCAGAAAGGTTTCAAAACGTTATCGTGTGAACGGGTCCTCAGTCACCTCAGTTCTTCAGGTTGAGAGCAAAGTCGTGCTCCGGCTCTTTGGTTCACTCACACTTCTCTTAGCTTCTGTCTCACTTCGGGTTTGAATGTTGATTTTTAAGTGTTTTCACCCAGAATTAGAACGATCTGATTTTTTTTTTCAGTGTGATCTGTCCGTGTTTACCCTCCGGTATTTATCAGTCTCAGAGACACACAAGGTGCATGTAAGTGCATCAGCTGGATGATTCATACCTGTAATCTCACCTCCACTGAGCTCACAGTTTGCTCTTACTTAAGGCCACATCATTGATTAGAAATTGTAAACATGTTCTTGGAAAATGTGAGTTGTGCTTGTTCCACTGCAGAGACTGAAAACCCTGAGAAACATTCATTTGCTGTGTCAAAGGTGCCTGGAAAAAAAAAAAAAAAGAAAGGAAAAAACCAAGGTATGATGCAGAACATAAAAGGGATTTTTCCTTTTATGTTCATTATGCTGATGAATAAATAAAAGATGTGAAGTTGGAAATACATTTAAATATTTATACCTTATATCTGGCACATTTCAGCTCTGTCTAATCACCTCGAATGTTCCTCCAGCAGATTCTGGTGCGGCTGTAATCGCTGATTTTTTCATGTGTGTCTGTGTATAAAGAACGTCCCAATTCAAATGAAAAGACGAGTAATCCTCGTCAAAAGACATTCCTGGATTTCATGTGCAGGGTATATTTTTATTTCCCTTCTGTTCAGAAATACTCAATTAATCACAGTCAATTTTAAGAGCTTTTCTGTGGTGAGTGAAATTTGTCAGAAGTGAAATCAAACGGCGTCCATCGCTCTTGTGTGCAACACGTTTCTTGCGTTTGTCAAGCTTCATTAATCTCCCCATTCAATCGCATCCAGAGCAGTCCTCGAAAACACTTTCCACTTTCACAACTGGACCTTGAGGCAGAGGGAGAGGGAGGGAGAGAGACAGAGAGAGAGAGAGAGGGAGAGAGAGAGAGAGAGAGAGAGAGCTGATTGATTTTCCCATCATGAGTTGAAATAGCATATTTATTGATTGCTTATAGGAAGAAGGCGGGGTGACGGGTGAGGGTCGCTGAGGAGTGGTGTGTGTGTGTGTGTGTGTGTGTGTGTGTGTGTGTGTGTGTGTGTGTGTGTGTGTGTGTGTGTGTGTATAAAGGCATTCAGCCTGAAATGAAATGTTTTCTCAGGACTCATTTGCTTCACCTTCATTAATGGGGTTGACGGTGCAGTCCTCCATCCGTCCACTCAGCTTCTGATCCCAGCTGAGCCTGAAGGTAGAGTAGACCTGCACAGGCCTCCGGTCTAGTGTGGTCCAGTCCGGTCTGGTCTGGTCTGGTCTGATTCATCACTGAGCTAAAACACTCACACTTCCATGAATTCCCATGCATGTACTAACTCCACTCAAAAAGCATCATGCAATGTTCATTTCTGAATCTCTCCTACTGTATGTGCTCGTTGTTTCTGTTTCTGTTTGTGGCCCAAAATGTTATAAATAAAATCAGAAACATGACAGACTTTGAGAGGAGCTGGAGTGAAGACAAAGTGAGTGCCTCTGAGGATCACTGCTGTCATTAATGCACAAAAGTTACTTCAAAAAGCCATAAATCTTTCATGACAGAAAAGCCTCATTACGCGTCAGGTCATGTGTTAATACTATATGAATGTTAAAAGCACTTTTGACCCTGCTGCACTGAAATGTCCACTTCACGCTCGGGTGACTTTAATGCTTTGGGGGGAAAAAAAAAACTTCACATGTGTCAGAACTCATGGAACTCAGGTTAAAAACGAGCTTTTCTGATGTTTTACTTTTGATTTTCACCACCATGGAATGGCTTGTTTGTCTTTCAGCATGTGACCAACTCAGATCCTTCTATCCGCTTTCAGGAGAATTTCTTCACTTTGCTAAGTGGCGTATCCAACACATGAAAAGAATGAACACTTCTTTATGTTGGGATCTGTTTGTTGTTACAATGTTAAGACTGAATATATGTTACATTGTCAAACAGAGGTATAATTTGAATTTAAATAGTCAAATGTTACTTTAAGATTTCCGATCCGACCAGCTGTTCTTCTCATGAACAGATTTTCTGCCATGCTGCATTATATCACCCTTATTTCATTCATTATACATGAGGGAATACAAAATGTGTCCAGGTTTCAGGTGGTATAAACACATATGCTGTATATGTTAGGTTAATAATGAGTTAAGAAGCCATCCAACCTGTTCTCGTGGTTTGATTTACAGCCTGTAACTTGATTCGCGTTATTCTGAAGTTTTCAGTGAGCATCTCAATGTATGTCTGCAGTCTTGACTCCGTCTCTGCAGGCTCAGCGCTGCAGCCGCCCGGATGCTGTTCGTGCATAAAGGTCCAGCGGAGACACAAATTGTTTCTGACAACTTGATTAACTTATCTCCTTGTCAGCTCATAACAAGTGAATTTAAACCTGACATGTCTTCGCCCTCCTCTGACTCATCCATACAGACAAACATGGCAGGATAATCACACTTCATGCAGGATGCCAGCCCTCAGTTAAATACTGCATCAAACCCTCAGCTGTGCTGCTTCCTTCATTGGGTAATTAATACCATTTGGCCGATTATTTCTTTCTTTTCTTTGCTTTTTTTTTTCCCTTCACACCTCACTAATGTTGGAAGATATCAGCAACTTCACAGTTGCCAAGTTCAGAAGAAGAGATTCTTCTTCCCACTCCTCCCAGCTGCTGGATTTTTACCTAGCTGGTTTTTTTGCGCGCAGACTGAACTCAGGCCGGCCTTTGGCTTCTGGCCTTCGGAGAAGAATTAAAAATTTCCACTCGTGAGGATATATTTGCATGGCTGAAACGATATTATTGGGAGCGGCGACGCGGCCGACTCAGCCTGCTGCTCTTTCAGTCCCAAAGCCCCAGAAGTTCCTGCAGTGATTGACGCAGAGTGAATTGCAAAAAGCCTTTAATGCCAGAAAGGATTCCAAATATCCCAAAGCAACAGAAAACAATCTTTATAATCCCACAATCATTTCACTGAATTCAAATTGCTGTTTTAAGTTCAATACATACACCTCGCAGTTCCAGCCTCAGCCAGCAGTGTTTCATATTCCTGGGGCTCATTTGTACAGACGCAGGGCCGAACCTCGAAAGCATTAAAAGTTCAGTTCCTCAGAATCGACTGCCGCTCATTTAAACAGCCACATGTGATCAGCGGCTCTTCTCTTCCACAAAAGGAAGGTTTGCATAAAGACAGAGTTATTATGAAGGGTGACGGGGACATGGAGGGAATCCCAGCAGACGCTGGACGAAACGCCATGAGACTGACGGTTATTCTCAGCCTGGGCTCTGTAACAGGATCCACTGTGGTCTGTGAGTCGTGAAACATGCATAATCTCATTGAAAATGCACTTCTTTTATTCAAATCTCATGTTTTTCATGCGTTTTTAAATCATCGTTCATTAAATGTGAACGTCTTCATGATATATTTTTACTGTGTTGCATTAAAACAAAGATAGAAGCTTCGAGTTCTAGTTGTTTATATAATATAATGCTGTTAATTACTGGTCCTCTAAGGAAAAGAGTTTCTTTAATATCCACAATATAGTCTGAGTGAATAAAAAGCTCCTTTCATTCTCATCGGTGTGTTAATATTTGAATCATTCCTTTCTCGATGGCTTGTTGCTGTGGATCTCAGATCTTTCCTTTCTTTTCCTGCAGAACTACCTGGTTCACCCCACATAAAGAGTCACATCTCTTTAAGTCTGAATAATCTCTAAATCAAACACACGCTTTTATATTCAGTTGTTTTTATTCTTGTCATGTCTGCCTGCTTCGTTCCCTTTTAATCCTCATTAAACTCCTAACTGAATTAATTACTCTTAAACAGGCTTTGTTTACTGGAGTTTCATTGCAGTTGTGTAAAATGGAGGATAACAAAAGTCCTCGATAATCCAGATTTTCCACCAAAGTTCTTTGCTTTGATTCTGGTATTTCCACAGATGCATGCAGGACATAATTGCAGTTTGTAACTGACTGCGTGTTTTAATACGATTGCTCCTTCCTCTGCTGGTTGGGTTTTACATCTCCGCTGCTGCACTGCCGGTCATGGTGGTGAACTAATCCATTCTTCAGCAGCGAGGACCATCTGTCCCCATGTAATAAACCTCTGTGTGGCTGTAGAATCTAATCCGCACCTCACAATCTTTTACATCAAGGCATTTTACAGGCTTTCCCTCAGGTGGAAACACTAGTTAGTGATGGACATAGGATGTAATGCAATCAGGCCATGCTCATAACCCCCCGGGGGCAGCGGGGAGGGGGACTCCGCTTCATTGTTTTTGCCTGTTTGGACTCCCTGATATATGTGCAGAGCTGCACCCTGGGGGCTGCTTGATCGGCTTTCTTGATATTCCGCTTGTAAAAGAGCCCAGAGGCCGAGTGGAGAAGTGGATTGGTCAGAGAGACATGATAGTTATTTCATAGGATTGGTCAAGGACGTTAAAACTCTAATGTCCCCAAGGTCAGCGGCAGGTACTTCTGTCAAGGAAGTCTGGATTTTCATTTGGAGCTCCTCCATTAAAAGGGCTGACGACGGCTCGCAGCTGAAAGCATGCGAAATGACCCCTCGGTGCAAAATCATCAGTCACCCAGGAAGAAAGATGTGGTTCTTTGGTTTTTATGGGACGCTTTCATCTGCTTTTGTGTGCCTCTTACTTGCCTTTAAAAGATGAAAGCCCATCGTGTTTAGCAGGGAACATGACATATCACAAAATGGAAAGGGAACACTGCGAGCCAAGTCATTCCACTCGGGTAGAAAGTGCTGTTCTCAGGAATTTAGCACCATTATTAAATGTGCTCGGCTCCTGTGCATGACGCCGACATCAAAAGCCACGGCGGAGATGAGAAATGTTCAAAAGAGAGAGAGAGAGAAGCAACAACATGTGACTTCTGAGTCCCGTCTGGAGGGGATTATCCCTCAGCGATGGGAAAATTCCCCGCCCCTTGACTTACATCTCCCATCACATCAGATACCCTTTCAGATAGCAGAAGATCCGGACGCTAGGAAGCAAACGGGCCGAGATGATAGAAAGGGGAATGATGGAGTGAGAGAGGACGCACGGGGTGGAGGAGACAGAGTGGAGATGGAAAATGACAATATAATATGATTTGATTTGTGGGCCAGAATGGATTCTCAGCGCCCATTTTCCGTGAGAGGAGAGGGGGAACGGAGAGAGGGAGGGCCAAGAAGACCGAGGGTGGAGGAGGAGGAGGTGGGCGGAGTGCGAACAGTCGGGCCACGGAGTTCATTTAGCACCGGGACCACGAGATGGCTCGACAGCGACTGGTGGAGGCATTAGGCTGCACACTTTAGGCCAATTTTACACTCTCTCTCTCTCTCTCTCTCTCTCTCTCTCTGTCTCTCTCTCTCTCCATCTTCGTCAGACCTGTGGAGTCCATGGCCGTTATGCATGTGCCTTCCATAGATTTCAGCAGCAAAAACCAGCAAATTCATCACAGGTGTGGTGAAATGGCTGCAGGCGCCGGAGTGCTTTAGAGGTCATGAATTAGGAAAAATCTGCCTCTAAAATGTCCCTCAGTCCAAAAGAAAAAAAAAAAAAAAAAGTTTGACACCGATGCGAGACTCTGCAGCTGTCATTTACAAAATATAGCACTCGCTCTGGAGAGATGATTGACAGAGAAAAAATTACAAATATATTCAGATGAATTTGATATCTGTTCATTCTGAAATCAGGACACATGCACTCGCAGAGTGAGTGACAGAAAAACAAGAGGGGGAAAAAAAGTCAAGGAGACTTCGGTCATGTAGTTGACAACACATTAGTTCCACTGTGAGATATCTCCTCTGTAATGAAGTGTTTAATTAATATGCATCATGCAATTATTCCAAATTTGCATGGAAAATACCTTTTAAAGTTGAAATTACAATACTGACTCTTTTAATTATTTACATACAGTATTTTAGGTCCCATATTGTGAAGTAAAGCTATGATCTGAGTCAGTCTGAATTATTTTCAGTCCCTTCTTGAACACATTTACAGCAGAGATGACAAGCAGCTAAGAGGAAGCTCTAATTACTTATTTCAAGGACCTGAAACCTCTGCGAGAGGAGCAAAATAACACTCAACAACTCAGCAAATATGACCGCCACCATTCAGGCCCCATCTCTGCTTTTTAGTTTTCAGTCGTTTGTTCAAAGAGCTGAAGTGACGTGAAAAGCTGAGCAACATTTTCAGCAATGCTTTGTATAAAAAGAATATAGAAACAATTAAATACAACGACGGACCGGTTGCTTGTTATTCACAGTAGTTATGGCTATTTCAATATGTGGCAACATTTATTTTTAAAATTTATTTTAGCTTCAGGGAAGCTAAAAAAAATAGTATCTCTGTAATTGTTTCGTCCATGTTTTCACTAAACGATGTGTTACTGGTGATGCTTGACGTTCAGGCAAATGTTTCAAAGCCCTCTTTGGCAAAACGCAAGTCGAAACTTCTTCAGTGTATTTCTAACTTTCCAGAACGACTGAGATCTTGCACAAAGTTTGCAGAATATCTTGAGTTTTTGTTTTAGACTTGAAAATTCCTACAAAAATTGCTACAATTTCAACATAAATTAAATTTTGATGAAATCTTCTGGTGCAAAATACAGTGAAATGTAAAAACAGATACAGAAAAAGCTTCTTTAAATAACCAACAGCAAACACTGATGGCTGCATGGAAGCTACGTTTTCACTTTCAGCATTTCTGCTCATTTTAACTCTGGAGGTATTTAATATGTTCTTTCTGACAGGTTTCCAAACTGAGCGGCCCTCCCTCCACATCCACATGAACAACTCAAAACAATAAATCTTTAATAACAGTTTAAAGAGGAAAAGGAGTTTTAGTATCACAGTAAAGAAATTCACCGGGGAAACGTCGACAGATGTAACCAAGCTCTGAAATGGACGAATCCAGCTGGATTATCGAGCTTTGTAGCTTCTGGCTGCAGCATGAGATCAGATTTTATGATCTTCAGTTGCAGGTTGTGACTCATCCATCAAAACAAACATCTGAAGAGTCGTTTCAGTTTGGAAACGACGGAGGCCGTCAAACCGAGAGGACTTTAAAAATGAGAGAAGATGTGGAGAAACCTCATTAAGACTTACAAAGTGCTTGAGTTTTAAAGAGGTGTGCAGGATGGTGTTAGGTGAAGGGTCAGAATATTTCATTTTCATGTGCTGCATTATTAAGGTGGTGTTTCACATTCAAAATCAAAACCACTCTGTTCTTTTAAATATGGAGCAGGAAATGGTGCATGCCAATTATTTTAGCCGGTTTAAACCTGCCTCAGAGGTTTATTTGAGCATGATAAAGCAAGTTTTGTTTGGAGGCACTGAAAACAAAACTTTTTGAAAACGCTGGAAACACTCAGATGAAACAGGTTGTTGAATATGAAGTGAACATGTTTTACTTTAAGCTTTTTTTTTGTTTTTTTCCTTTTTCTACCTCAATACATGTAAAGACTTGGATTATTTGTAGATTCTTTCCATTGTGGAAATGGCTGACACAGAAACGCAAAACCTTTCTTTATTTTTCTATCTTTCGATTAGATCAACTTCATGAGCTCCGTTTTATTAAAAAAGAATCAATGTAAGTATAGGATGCTTATTGCTAATCTTGTCATGATCATGAAAAGTTAACATGTAAAATGTGAGCAAGTCTCTGGTCCACGATGATGTGAGGGGATGAAAGTGCACGTTTGCTCCAGCGGACCCTGTTGTTCTACTTTGGTGTAAAAAGGGGTCACGTCAGGCGGAGGGAGAGGCTATTACAGCTTCTTTATGGATTATGAGGCTGCGGCGCGACCCTTCTCTCAGGGTGAACGTCGGTGGCCGCCCCTGTTGCAGTCCATCACGGCTCCCTCCGACATTCAAGGTGACGGCCGCGGAGCATCCGCTCCCACACAGTATCCATCTTAACAAGTCATTTCACTCCGTAATGATCCTTCCAAATCTCATTTCCTCTTAAACAAGTGGAGACTTCCAGCGGTTTTCCTTCTGATGTTGTTTTCTGCTACGATATGATTCGCGCTCTGCATCGAAAATAATGCCACTCAATTCATGGAAGTTCTTCAGACTGTGTGCTTCAGACCGGAAAAAATTGAGGTTCCCACCTCGCAGGAGAATTGTTGACTCTCTGAACGAAAAAAGGATTGTGAGGCTAATTACTAGATTGACCTGTTGGCATGCAATATGCACACAGTCACCCACACACTGCAAAGTCTTTGATGCTGAGCTAATCTCAAACAAAAGTCTCTGTTAGTGGAAGCGGAGATTATCAGGGGTTTGAAAGAAAATGCAATGCACTCGCAGGCGCCCACACACACACGCCGGGTCTTCATACCGTGTGGGGACTTTTCACCGACGTACATCCTCTGAATGCAGAATGAGGAAGGCTGAAGGCTGTGGGGCCATCTAACGCAGGGCGCCAACGAGGCCTGCAACAAGGACCAGTCCTCGTTCTTCATTCATCTGTTGGGAGTGGTCAAGTCGACCTTAAACTGTAAATCTTAATTTTCACTCAAAAGTTTTCAACCAAAAATGTGGAGAAATTTTAATTCACTCCATTTATATCCACACACACACACACACACACAAACACACACACACACACACACACACACACACACACACACACACACACACAGGTGGTCTTGGATGAAGCTTCTGTTGCCATGGTAACGACAGCTGCAAACACTGTTGGACTGCTTGTGACTGCTGTCATGAGGGAGACGGAGCTGTTTTATATTTAGCGGCGAATTGGGCACAAATGGAGCTGCTGAGGTAATTAATGAGTGAGAAACACAATGAACGGCTATTAAAGACGGGTTTCCACCCTGAACAGACTCAAAACTGTGCTGTGATCACTGTGTAGCCCGAAGGACTCTGACTTTATCTGAGTCTCAGTGAGAGGCCGTCAAAAGGTTGAAGGTTCGATTCCTCATCTCTGGAACATTTAGCTGGAGGTTCCTACACTCATACTTTAATAAAGTGGAATCTGTGCATCCCTGATCCAGACTGTTCGCATATGGTCAAATACACCATGTATGTCAATAGAATTCTGTTTATTTTGACGGTTGTACTGTGATCAAATCCACCTGCTCCAGGAAGACAGAAAGCAAAGAGACGATAATTTAACAACATTTCTTCCATCTTTCAATTATTTCATCAGCTTGAAATTGTTTATGGATTTTTTTTCTGTATTTTTTTTTTTTGGTTAAAGAAATAAAAAGAAACCAACTGAGAGACCAGAACAGTGTCCCTGTTCCCTTTATTCATATATTCTGGTGTTTTCCAGTCATCTCACTCCTGATTGAAACATAACCTGTGTGTATCTCAATCATAAGTTTTTGTTTTTTTGTTTTTTAACCCTTTTTGCACATTTACTCCCTGTTCAGACTCTTCCTTCCACTCAGCCCTCTGGATGAAGCAGTTGGAAACATCTGTCCTTTTTTGTTTGTTTGTTTAGTGTTGCATGCTGAGCTGAGAAGATAGAATTCAGACCAAAAAAAAAAAAAAAAAGACAGTGCATGATATAATTATCACCCATGTAGATCAAATTCAGTTTCTGTGATGCTTTTCCTAATGCAATTAATTCAAAAGTATATACTTTTTGTTGGTTTTGCTTCTGTTTTACTATCCTAATTAATTTTCACGATGCCTTCAGCCAGACTGTGGCTGAATTTGTGCTGAAAAAGAGTTTTAAGTGTTGCGATTTGTTCCAGCAGAGACTTCAAAGGCTGCGCTCTCCTTTGTTTTTGAAGTGTGTTTGGGCGGCGGTGGCGCTCCACACGTGGAAGCTGCGACCGCAGGAGTTAGACGGCGCTCAGAACTGAAGGCCACCTCTGTGATCTGCTTTCTTTTAACATTCAAAGAAAGCCACCGGAGGAGGATTAACAAATGTCTTTAAAGTTTGTTTTCAGGAAATCTGATGTAGCGAGGCAGAAGAAAACACCCGGCCCGGCGGAGCGAAGACATGTTCCAGAGGAAGGGACACATTCAGGGGGTCTGTGGACGTTTCACGTGGGAAAATGAACATCTGTGTGTGCTGCATTATGAAAGTCCCCCACGCAGCCTCTCGGCTCCCACACGTTTAATCAGTTCATTCCCGTCAGCAGACGTGGGATGGAGATCCTCCTCAAGGACGCCGTGCATGGAGCCGAGTGTCATGGATCCAATAAACATCTCCTGGTGATTCTGAATGTTTCGCACGCACCCCCAGAGACACGAGGCTAACGCGATTAAAAGTTGATGCGGGCTGTGTTGTGGCAGGAGGGTGGAAGCAGTCTGAGAATAAATGAAATGTTTTCGATGACGTTTCCCGCAATCAGCCGTTCAGCTGAGGCAAATAAAAACCAAACCGACTCCTAATAGACTGTCTTTTAATAAACGTTTCACCAAGTCGGGTATTAAATCAAATCAGTTACAATTAAAACTTGTTCTAAACTGCTGAATAACTTAACTAATCACCCACTGAATAGTTCATTAAAGACACCGCCACGTATTATGGTTTTTGCTGTTATTAAAATTGTAAAATTACAGTGATTACTCACATATAATTAGCCAGAATTCTTCCAGAGAGCCTAGACTTAGATGAATAATTGTCGACAGTGCCATCGCATCTTCGTTTGAGGAGCAGAGAACTCTTGATTCATGTCACTTTGCTTGTGTAATTCCTGACTGTATTTCTCCGCTTGAGGCATCCGAGCATTGTCATGCACCGTGGCCGAGATCCAAGTGATCCGACTGAAAATAAGGAACACAGAAGCTCAGAGAGAGAAAACCGCCAAGCACAGAGAGTCTTACTTTACCAAGAAAACACAATGTAACAGACAAGGCACTTAAGAGTTGAGGTGATTGAGGACATGCTGAGGCACTTTGGCACGTTTGTATGAATGCATAAAAAAAAGAAACCCTATAGCCGACGGACTGACGGAGCTTTTCCAGACACGTGCTCAAAGACAGCATGAAACCCTTTCATGAGCGTTCTTTCTCCGATGTGCTGCGTTTGGCCTTTTGGTTCCATCGGTACACAGCGAATCGAGCAAGGCTGAGCAGCGTTGTGTGAGGGACCCCGGTTTGAATCCTGCTCAATAGACGAGCAGAGACACAGATCAAGGCAGTATGATTTTTTATTTTATTCCCTTGAACCTTTACACATTTTGTCACATTACAGCCACAAATGTCCTTTTTGGGGGGACTTTATGTGACACACACACACGTGACTCGCAATAAGAAGTGGAAGGAAAACGATCGACACTTTTCAATTTTCTGCCTTTACGTACCTTCATTCTTTTGTATTTCAACATAATTGATCTGTTTTTTCCTCCCCGTTACAGTCCTACAAGTGGCTTTGACAAAAGAGACGCTACAACGCAGAGAGAAATGACAGCTGTGGAGAGAAGTCATTTGCGTTGTGGAGAAAAACAGCAGCAATAATTTGGCTCAACTTCCTGTGTTTTCACAATAAAGACATTCTTTAACCTGGATCGGACCGACTCAAAGTGTTCCAGGTAATGAAAGGATTGGGTTGATTTGAGAGATTCCTTCCTGTTTATGTCCGCGAGCACGTTGTTCTGTTAACTGACTCCCAAAACACAACAGAAGTTTTCCATTTTCGCTCGAAAATGACCTCAATAAGAAAAAAGATGGATGAATGCTTTTTTCAGGTTTTCTGTTTGATTTATTGTTAATGCTTGGAAACTGTGAATAAATCCAGATATGTATTTAAAGAATTAGACGCCGACGCATCCAGAGACTACTGCTTGTTCCCAAAGTGTTCAAAGTGAAAACATGTCACTTGTTGATCTCAGTGGGAATCAAACTGTGGACCCGGCTGTGCTGCCTGAGCCGCTTCCCAACCAAGGCGATGTGTTGCTGCATTAATGTGGCAAACAAAAGAAAGTCTGCAAGGTTTCGTGCGGGGAAACAAAAGGCGATGTTGCTGAACACGCCGAGTGTTTGTGCTTCCTTTGTTTTCCACCTTTTCACGTCTCCTCCGCGGGCTTCGCAACACTTTTATCTCTGCAGTGATTGTAATGATCTCTATATGCGAGATGCTGCATGCCAACGCGACATCTGTAGAACTATAATAGGTGGTTTGTCACAGTGTATGTTTTCGTAACCTCAGTCTAATCTGGGAGCAGCGCTTCCTTTTCGGGCTGCTTTGAAACACTTGTGCACATTGATAACCTCAAACGGAGGAACAAATTAAACCCATACTGGGTGCACAGTTTTTTTTTTTTCCAGTTACATCCATCAAAGTGAATATGAAAAAAACATTAAGCTGAGAGGAACATTCGTCTTTTTTTTTCTCCATTGTTTCTGACAAAATGGCAAAGAGTTCACAACAGAGCTCCTGAAGGCCATTAGGGAGTTTGATGACAGCGCGGGTGGGGGGGCCCGGGTGGCATTATCATCATTTAAAGCCCCTGGGAGGATAGATGGAGGGGAAAAGAGGATCATCCTCACTCTGTGGCTAAATACGAGACAGCCGCAGAATATTCAGGACAGGTCATTAAAAGCTCCCCGAATGAAAGGCGGTCCGCTGAATGACAAAACTCTCGATACAAACACCGGGGAGCGCCACTGAAGTCCGTCGTCCTTTAAGGAAGGAGAGAAGAGCAGGGATCTGTTTGAATTTCGATCATCCGTGTTGAGCAGTCTATTCTCAGCTGCTCTTGAGGCAATATTTCCAAGAAGACATGACGTGCTGCCCTGCGAGCCGAGGTCTCAACAGTCATCTCTTTCTTCAATTAAAGACAAGAGCAGCAACTACTGTAGAAGAAAGACTGGTACAAGTACTCAATGAAATTCTCAATCAATATGCGTATCAGTGCTGTAATGCACTCAGTTAAAAAATTTAAGGTGTTGCTGGTGTGGGATCATGTGAACATGAAAGCTACTGTGATATATTGATCAGTGTGGATACAGCAGCTTAATCATTATCAATGACAGAAGTCAGGACAGGGGACTTTATACATCCCCCCCAATTCTTTAAAGGTGCATTAAGGAGTTTGCACGTTTTATGCAAAACAGCGCCCCCTGCAGGCCTTGGTCGTAATGCAGCTTAGTGAAAAACTCGTGCCTGTGGCTCGCGTGCACGGAAGAGAGGAACTCCTTCCTTACTCTTTTAGTAGCTCTCCAGTAAGATTTAAGTTTCTTTTACCTGGTGGAGTCTGTGTGGAGCTGTGGCAGTGCTCGAAGCCAGTCTGTTCTTACTTTCTGGAAGATCCTGCGCAGTTGTTGCTCACTAAGCATCTGGCGGAGTAATGGGGGACAAAATGAAACCTAACTTCATCAGGTCAGCCGGAGCGTGCATTACGTCATTCCTTTCAAATTCTCCCTAAAACAATTGTGGTGCCGGACCGGCACTGTGACTTTCAAGTGACAATTTAGCGCTGTTAGAGGTACTTGCAATGAATATGTCAGGGCACAATGTACACATCATTAAAAATGTGTAACATATTTATGGTGGAAAATAAGTATTTTTAAGGTTGTAAAACTCCTGAATGCACCTTTAAAGTGGTTTGGTCCAAATACTTCTTCCAAAGGGCGTGGCTACTTGCGGCTCTGCACATCAGAGTGACCATCTGACAGGTGATGAACCCATAGCAATGCCTAAACACCAGCCAGTCATTTATAATTATATAACTATAACTACTATTGCTTGCTTAATAGCATTATTTAATCTGCTGTGGGCTCAACCTTGCAAGGCAAGTTGTAACGGTGCATGATAGAGAGAGCATATTTTTCATGTCCACTCACAAGAAATCCTCCATGAAATTTCAGTGTTGTGAGTCCCAAAATTAACTGTTATTTTCGCTGATGGGAATGGACAAAGTTTTTCAGAAAGCTGTGAAAAAACAATGTCTTGAAAAGGTGTTGTGGAAATGAGAACTCAGAATCATCTTTTAACATTTTATTTATATATGTTGAAACATATATAAAATACGGATACAAGTAAAATTTGCCTCTCTGTGTATGTGCACACATGCACACACACACACACACACACACACACACACACACACACACACACACACACACACACACACACAGAGAGAGAGAGAGAGAGAGAGAGAGAGAGAGAGAGAGAGAGAGAGAGAGAGAGAGAGAGAGAGAGAGAGAGAGAGAAAGTTAACGTGGTACTGTCCATGGTGCTGAAAAAACGTTCGTGTACTTTTATTGAGTACATTGCTTGCCCACTCCTGAACACACACACACACACACACACACACACACACACACACACACACACACACACACACACACACACACACACACACTCACTCACTCACACACACAAAACCCATGCATGTACCATAATAAAAATTTAATATAATATAAAACAGAAAAGTCAACGTCATATCAAACACAACAAATTATCAAAAGAAATTCAAATAAAAAAGAACAAATACCTGACACGTCTACTTAACTAAACACCTCTGGCTGAAAAGCAACTTTTTAAAACATCTACCTGCATCATTATGGAAATCATTTGGATTTCACTTTTACTTTACCAGTGGAGTCAAATTTTACCATATATTTACTCTGGTGTCTGCACTACCGAAAGCTTGCGAGTACTTTTGCTTCCTCTGCTTTGATGATGAAGGAGTTTAATGGAATCATGCTCAGAACGGAGCAGATCTCACACAGGCGTCATTTTTTTTCCTGCACAGCGGCTCAAAGCACGGTCCTCTGGAGCAGGTTTCAGTCATTAGGCTGTGATGCAGCTGTGCTTCAGATCAACACATACATTTATTAAAGCTCTCTGCAGCTGACGCTGCGTTTTTACAGCGTTGTTCTCTTGTCTGCATCAGAACCAACAATGTGGCGTACAGACAGTTGAATTGTCTTTCATAGGAAGCGCAGATTACTTGGGTAATCCTACAGATCAACAGAGAAGCTTTCAGAGCTTTAAAGGTGACGGCATGCAGGAAAAGGGGCCTCCATGTCTTTTTTTGAAGTAGCATGTCAGATAAATGCAAAAATACAACTGCTCAGTCTTCACAGATCGAAGCTGTAATAAACGTCTTTGGAGGCTCCAGACGAGAGCAGGTACTTCCCGAGGTTGGGAATCTGGTGTACTTCAGTATGAGTGCTCACTGTGTCATGCCTCCGCGTCTGCGTCTACTGTCTGCTGCTTGATGGAAGTCGACTTTCATCCCAAATAATCAGCCTCCCTTTTCTTTCTCGGGGTTGTTTGGCATCGTTGTGGAGAAGAAATTGGCCAATGACGTGTCATTACATTGTAATGGAAATCGCTGTGTTGTTTCAGCTGTCTTTTCACACCAGAAAAGAGCCTCTGAGGAAAACATCGTCCACACTCTGAGTGCCATTAAGATCTCCTCAAACTACTGTTTTACTACTTTAATCTTCAGCCCACTGCAGTAAAGTGGCAGATCCTCTGCTTTGAAAAGGTTAAAAAAAATCCTTTTCATGTGTTTGTTTAAATCCTTGAATAGTTATGAAAATAGAGCTCAATACTCAGGTGGAATTACAGTTAAATTACACTTCACCTGTTTCACCACACCTACAGCTGAGAGAAAAACGTCCACCTATACACTTAAATAGGCAAAATATAAATAAAAAATGTGTCTTTATTGTCAGTCTGCTTACTATTTTAATAACCTGCCTTTACTTTTACAGTCATTTTTACCTTCAGACCCTACACTGCAACGTTTCAAGTTCAAAATACATTGTTTTCAAATTTATGCTTCAGAAAAGTTTTGTTTTTGAAAATCATGTCAGTTTACATGGAAATGGCAGAAACACTGAAAACAATGTAGTTTTCATATACAAGCACATGCACGTAGGCTGTGGTGCGCGTGTGCAGTAGCAGCATTATGGAAAAAGTTGTATTTTCCACCATTTAGACACAGACTGAGGTGGAGCAGTTTCAAAAAGTGTTTTTTTTCCTGTATCTATGGAGATTGAATGAGTATTTTCACAAGTTCAGTTTAACTCCTCTTCAGTGGAGACAAACTCGGACCGTTTTCAAAAAGTTCCACCTTCGAAGCCATTCTCAAAAAGCTGCGTTTTCAGCGGCTTGTGTAACTTAAGTTTTGCTTTTCACTTGAAAACAAGTAGTAACCTGTAACAAGCATGAAAAAGTCTAATAAAGTAATTTGAAATCTAGAGTTTAACTTAAAAAAAAAAGCAGAATTCAGTCAAAATGTTCAACTTGTTCAATAAACACCCCAGAGAGAGACTGAGTTTGGAGTTAAAAATTTCATCGGGTGAAAATTTTGCTTTACTCCAAACTATATTATTTGACTTTCATTCATGCTTTCTGGTCTGTTGGTGGAATAACTGTAACCACTGTGTGGGGGAAATAAACTTTATCAGTCATGACATTAAGATTTATATGAGAAGAATGAATAAAGACAACATGAGAAGATAAAACACTATTCCCTAAATCACGACTTGTATTTACCCAAAGGACGAGTTCAAACCTTTTTCTGTATATGAGATAAAATAAATACAGATAAAGAATGGGAAACACTAGACTGGAGCAGAGAACCTTCCACAAACATACTATATAGTCAGTTGGAGCTATTTACTAGTCTCTGAATATTTTCTAATTTATTTTTTTGTTTGTGTTATTGTATATAGTGTTTATTTTTTCAGCTGTTTTACTTGTTTATTTTGCATGTTTGGTTTGGGTAATTGACACATTATTTTCTGTTAGGCTTGATTTTAAATTAGTACCACGTGCACCTGGAGGTTTTTTAGGGAGGTTGCAGGGAGAGGATCAGGGTGCACCTGGGTGGGGCTATATGGTTTTTTACCAGCGGAAGAAAGACAGCAGGAAGCGATTGCCCTAATTGCCATGGAGAATAAACCACGATGAAACTTACTGGAATTTTGTTGGACGATGCTTTCTTTGCCTGCGTAATCCACAACCCGGTGCATCAGTGGCAGTTTGAAGTTTAAAGCGATACTTCAACATTTTGGCAAATTGGCCCATTTACCACAATTCCTCAGTCATTTTGAACAGCATACTTACTGTTTTTTGTGAGGGCGAGCTGTTGTTTATTCTGTGGTGAGTCGAGGAGGGCTTCGCAGCGGACACAATGGAAGTGGGCGGTATTTTTGCTTCCCCTCGTCAAACTCATCAAATACACAATTCAACAACCCCAAAACACTTTGGTGGACACGTTATAATCCGCACATTCACTACGCTGTGGAACACCAACAAATAATATTGTAGCCACCCGCTCAAAAGAAGAAGAAGCAGATGTTTGCAGTTCAGAGATGTGCTTCTTCTTCTTTGGAGCGGGTGGCGACCAACAACTTTGGTGCACAGCGCCACCTACTGTGTCTCTTGGTGAATGTACTTCAGTTCACTTCCAGATCACCGTGTTCATTTCAGAGATCTGTAAAACCGCAACAGCATGTATTTTGCGACACCGGGCTGTGGTGGAGGAGTGGCGTGAGCGGACCATGAGGATATATTGGTGAAACTAATGATTTTTTGGACGATTAAAGCCGTTTTGGGACACGGCGCCATGGATGCCCCATTAGCTGACAGTATATGGAGGTCTGCAGCTCGGCTATGGATCTAACTTTCTCCCGAACCACTTTTCGGATCAGAAAACCCTTCTGAGTGAGTATATTGTTATCCATCTTTCTATAAACAACGTGAAAACTGTTTAAACCAAACTCATCCTTTAAGATTTGATTTTTGATTTTTGTTGTATTCGGGACAAATAACCACTACATAGTCTATCTGGCTTTGATTTATGATGCCTAATTTACTACATCTGTTTACATACATTTTGTTGGAGCTCGAGTAAGAACTTTATGAGTGATGATATGTTTAAAAAGACAGTATTCAAAAGAGGCTTTTGCATGTGTTACGACTGTTGATGGTACAATGATCTATTGGGAATTGTGTCTTCTGTTTGGAGTGACTGGATGCTGAAAATGAAACCATGGAGTTGGGAATGTCACAGCATGGCGGTAAAAAACACCCAGTGGACATGGCAACAATTTAAGTGAAAACAGATTACGGATCCTTTTTCAACACGGGTAGATCAGGGACAAGATCAGATTAGTAGTTGGATAAATCAAGGCTTCGCCAAACCTCTCTATACTCTTTCTTCACTTTGACTAATCAGTATTTTCATCAACACTGTTTATTTTCATCCATAGGGGAATTTTAAATGTAGATGTAAATTTAATCCTAGGTTTACTTATTGATCTTCATTATTTTAATTCATTTTAATTTAAACCAGGTGGAAGTAAAAAGTTAACCTCGGCAGACTTGTGGTGTTGCAACTCAATAATTCTTGCGAAAGGAAAACAAAACATGACAGGAAAAATAAGAAAGTGTCTTCAGAAAGCAGGATTTCCAGCTGTGAAACAATAACAGCTTAATATTCAGCTTTGGTAAATATCTTAATCCCGGAGACGGCGCTTTATCCTCTTCAAATCTAGCAAAAAAGATCAAAACTATGCAAACTAAACAGTTTTTTCACTGTCAACAAACTTAAAGTAAAAAAGACTGAGTGAAGGTGAACTTCAGAGATGACAAGTGAACATTTCAGGGGATTTTTTTCAGTGATAACTTCCAGTTAGAACAAATGTTAAGATGGATTAATGGGGAAAAAAAATCACCTTAGCTCAAGAGGAAGGAAGAGTGTAATTTTTCCCTTGACACTCTTTTCACACCTTTTCTTCTTTTCCTGAAGCAACAGTGAAGACATAACCTGACACATCCAGCCACAACAGCCTCATTATCACTGTTGTTTTCTATTTCGTACATATTTTATTGTTTTTTTTTTCCCCCCTGAATCCATTTGTCTTTACTGTTATTGTTGTGCAGGGCCGTTTCAAGGAATTTGGGGGAACCAGGCAAGATGGACATTCAGCCCCCCACCCCCCAAAAAATAGGGTTATGGTTTCAGTTCACTCACTCTTTATAACAAAAACAACTTCAACAAAATATAACGTTAGGTTTAAACCCCATACAGCCTAGATGTCATCACGGTGGGATAGTTGGCATATAGCAGACAAGCTATTCCACTTTCATCAAAACCAAGCCTATTACATTGTTAATGCAATGTCATGTCACTGAATGCGATAAATAGAGATTCTAGAACAGATCTGTGTCTTTCTTATGCTGTTAATAAATACGTGTAGCCATACTCCACTCGTTCGAAAAAAAAGTTGCACATGCGACAAACTGCTGTAGTTCGTTTAGCATTCCGTCACACAGGTAGCTAACACAAACATTGGACAAAGTTACCTGTAGAAACTTATTACACCAAGCCTCCCTACTAATGTGATTTATCACTTACCGCTATCTTGTTTTTTTTATCTTCCTCCTCTTTTCTCGTCTTTCTTTTCTGGCTGCCGGATGGATAAATTCGCTTCATCCTTGGATTTGTTTAATATTTTGCCGGCTGCAGGGCTCATGAAACCGGCTGGCTGCTGCATACTGTCAGCTACTACTGAGAGGGGCCCCCTTGAGGGGGGATCCCGACCCCCGATAACAGTGTCATTGCACCTTGGCTGCCAAGGGGCGCTCACACAGTTTGTCGTTGCATTTTATTCATAACAGTCATTGTCTTGGGGCCCCAGGCCAGCAGGGGGCCCCAGGAAATTGCCTGGTTTTCCTGCCTTATTGCAACGGCTCTGTTGTTGTAGAATGTGTGTGTGCAGTGGCGGCTGGTGGTGAAATCTGTTGGGGGGGGCTAACAAATGCTTGCATAATACCGATTAAATAGTTAACAGAGCTGCAAAAGCAACATCACCGATGATACACAGTTACATCAATTACAGGTACACTATACTTTTTAGTGCGGTCTCTCTCTGTCTCTCTATCTTTCCCCCCCCCCCTCTCTCTGTCTCTCACGCACACATGTGCACGCGCACGCACACACATATACATTTCCGCACTACAAATGTGTTCTAATCCAACTTCAACGACTGCCCACAGATCGCCTGCTGCAGCTGTCTTATTACAGCTGCTTGGTGACATGTAGCCAAACACGCCTTCACTCAGCAAAAACAAGGCGTCACAGTCCTTTAACAGGTCGACGTGGGCCTACCTTATTTGAAAAGAAGCTCACATCGACACCTTTCTGGGATGCAAACAGATTAATCACCATGTCGTTGAAGTTGGGTAACTTTTGGATGAAGTCCTTCTGATAGCGTGGTAAGTGCATTCAGTCAAAGCAAATAATCCACCTGGTTCATGCTGACGCCGCCATTGCTGAACTTTTTCTCCCTCCTTCCCAACTCTGGCACCAATAGCAGCCCTGCTGCGTGAAATCGCTGCTGTTGGTCAAAAGTCAGTGGCCTGTGGGCTAACTGAAGTTAACCCACAATGCTCAGTAAACCACGGGGGGCGGGACAAGACACCTGTCAATCACTTACGAGAACGCTGGGGCTGTAAAAAATCAGCCAATTTAGAGATATTCTATGTTTTTCTTTTGACTGATTAGTGCTGTTGCTACCTTTGGTTTCACCTAAACTTAAAACAATCTGTCGTAAATTATTTAAAAAACAAGTCTCTCATCTTTTTTGTGTTAGCTGTCTTTTTGTGCTGGGAGGGCTCAGCCCTGCTAGCCCATTTATACCAGCTGTTCCTGTGTGTGTTTGTGTGTGTGTGTGTTTATGTGCGCGCATACATTTAAACATGTTCAGGTGTATCCAAACAGTTTTTCTTTTGTTTGTGCAAATCTTGTGAATGTATGACAAAACCAGAACAGACCAACTCAGAGGTTCAAACAAAGAAATGAGATGAGGAATTTTTTGATTTTGTGCGGCTCGCCAACACAAAGCAGCTGGACCGTGACACGTTAGCATCAGAGCTCTTCTCGCAGAAGGATGTGAAAAGGGGAAAAAAACAGGAAGCATCAAAATTCAGATTTACACATGAATCATGTGGACACTGTCTGCACCGTCTCGTGATTGGAAAGTAATTTTCAGGTGGCTTTCTCTTCTTTCATGGAATGATGACTGTCCGACTGTGCAGAAAATCATGAAAATGCACTGTTGACTTTATGAGCATGAACAGTCCTGTTTAACATGATCTCAATACTACACATGATGGAGAAGGAAGATTACGGTGGTGGTCAAGATTGCTTTTGATTTGTTTATATGTTCATACCGACAGTTGGAGATCTGGTCCAACCAAGGAGCTGGCAGAAAATAAAAATCAACAGGAAGATGGAATCTTTCAAGCAACACATATCATCAATAGATAGATAGATAGATAGATAGATAGATAGATAGATAGATAGATAGATAGAATTGTAAGTAATCAAGTCAAAGTCTTGGTCTTGACTCATTTTTGACTCCTTGAAGTCTTGGTCTTGACTTGGTCCTACAATGCTCTGGTCTTGTCTTGGTCTCGACTCCCTGAAGTCTTGGTCTCATCTTGGTCCTGGGATGCTCTGGTTTTGGTCTTGACTCAGTCTTGCTCCCTTTAAGTCTTGGGCTTGTCTTGGTCCTAGGATACTCTGGTCTCGATCTTGACTCAATCTCGACCCCTTGAAGTCTTGTTCTTGACTTGGTTTTGACCCCTTGAGGTCTTGGTCTTGTCTTGGTCTTAAGATGGTCCGATCTTGGTCTTGGGTCAGTCTTGGTCTCATCTTGGTCCTAGGATGCTCTGTTGCAGGTATTGACTTGTTCTCGACCCCTGAAGTCTTGTTCTTGTCTCAGTCTTAGGATGGCCTTATTTTGGTCTTGACCTCAGTTCTGGTCCCTTAAAGTCTTAGTTTTAACTTGTTCTCAACCCCTTAAAGTCTTGGTCTGTGGATGCTCTGGTCTGAGGTTGACTCGGTCTTGACCCCCTTGTATCTTGGTCTTGTTTTAGTCCTGGGATGTTCTTGTCTTGGTCTTGACTCGGTTTTGGGTTAGGTTTTCTTTACTACAACCCCAATAGTTTAATGATCCTGAATGGATTTTTTTTTAAAAACAGTGTGTCAGATTTAAGACTAAGGTGGGAATGAAATGACTGATTGTGACACTGAAAGCAACTTTTTCACTGGTTAAATTTCATTAGCATTACACCAATAGTGTGAGGATAAGTCTGTGAATGCATGAAGGGAAACACTGGTGTTCACAGGAAAATAATGGAGTGGCCAATATTGACAGTTTTGACTAAATTTGAATGTACATGTACTGAGTTTTTTTGGCATCCTTACATCTCGTAGAGTAAAATAAAATTTGCATCTATTTCATTTGGAGGCAGAAATCAAACAATGCTTGCATGTAGTGGAAGATTTCTCTGCACTCCCACATTATTCAGAGCCTGAGTGATCTCAGCGAGCAGCACTGTGTATCCACAACACAGCTGCTGCACTTCATAGTCCCAACACTAAATTATTTGCAGTTTTTTTTTTCTTTCTTTCAGTTGATCAGCTCATACTCCTGAAGCAATAAAGCTAATAGAAAGAAATTAATCCACCCAGCATACTGAGTTCTGTGTTGCATAATGACAGTCCCATCCTCACAGGGCTGCTTGTTACGTAATTTGCGGTAAGATGTATATAGCCACAAATAAATGTGGGGCATGCCGAGAACCCATCTTCTGCTTTGATCATAAGCATGAAAAGAATATTGATGGACAGCTGTGATACAATAGCAGCGAGCGGCGCTGCCCATGCATAGCGCGGCTCTGACTCATCGACTCCGAGCAGCAGTGGGGCTTCGTGTTGTTTGCTGAAGGCAGCTTATACATCACCAGCGAGCGGCCTAATGAGAGAGCTATTGGATTTGCTGTTTTCATGTTGATGTCTTCAGTTCTGACGTGCTCTAAATTGATCCGGACTCACATTTCGCATGTTTTGTTCCAACAAAGTCGAGGCAATGCAAATGAAAAATTATTTTAATCAGGGTGATCATTCTTGTTTCACAGACTGGATAGTGCAGAGTCTTTATGCACTGACAGTATGTGTGTAATGAGATTCATCAGCTCTGGAAAAACAGCTCCGTTAGTCACATGGAATTACTGCGATGTAGTGGTTATCAAGACTAAATAATAAGATAATTGGATTTGCTCTCAAGACTCAACATAAAAACAAAAAATAGGTATGTACTATAACAATTTCTGCAGAAATGGCTTAAAAAACCTCAGTTGAATCACATGTGAAAGGAAAACCCTACACTATTTCAGGGTTCTGCATCGAGGTGTGTACATTGATTTGCACATCTGCATCAGTCCAACATGCCTCAGACCTGGGAGGCTGAGGAACGTTACACATTTCTGCATTTCATTAGAATCTGCAGAGTCAGACAGGCTCGCCGTCAGTCCTGGCATTTGAGTCCCGAAAAAGCACACACACACACACACACACACACACACACACACACACACACACACACACACACACACACACACACACACAAACACAAACAGAATTGGTTGGGAAACAAGCGCCATCTAAACTCTGCTCTCCGACCTTCACTGGATGGAGAGAAGAAACATCATGCGGTGAAGCAGCAGCAGCAGCAATTAACAATAATATCAGGAAGGTGAGAAAAAGATGAAAATATGTCAGGAGGAAGAATTTACATTAAAAAAAAAGTTGGAGTTAATATTTTAATGACAGCAGAAGTTATTTTTTGCTAATTATTATTATTATTCTAATGCATGCTGTGAAGGTTTAGCTTTTCTCTTTGAGGTAATCTATGTGCATGGTTCAGAAAATGATGTAATTCACAGTTTAAACGAGCAGTAAGGATGTTGGAATCTTGAATGTGGAAATCAGATTTATTGATTTTATGATTTGTTTTTGCTCAAAATCAACCAAACAGACTGTAATCTTCTGTGTTTTTTGGACCCGATCGCACCGTGGTGAGGTTTTTCTTTTCTTTTCTTTTCTCAGCCGGTCAAAGTATTTTTTTGTAAAAAAAAAAAAAAAAGAAATGAAAAGAGAGAGATGATGTGTTGAATTAATTAGTAATCATGCATTTTCCTTGACTTCCCTCCCTGGAGTCTGACTGCTGCTCTGCCCTAAAGTGCTTCAGCTGTGCCTCGTTGTCTGACTGTTTTCACCTGGTGACTGTGGTTTATATTGAGCTCCAGCTCTGTCAGTCTTGTTTCAGACTATGAGACCTTTGCAATACCCAGGCGTGCGCACAGAACTTCTTTAAACTGTCGTTCTTCGTCTTGTAGGTCAAAACTTCACCGAAGTTTATTGGTTTCACTTGTAAACACGTATAAGTAAAACCTGATGTCACTCCCGGATGACTAAGACAGGGTGATTACAAACACACCTCTATGAAATGTTCAAGTTGTCCTACAGAAGAAGTGCTTATCAGAAGAGTTCAGTTCAAACTGTCTCACGCAGCGTCGGGCTGTAACTTCACCCTCAGCACACAAGCAGCTCGAACAACAAAGAGAGAGCCATAGAATACAAACGTCTGGGGCTCTCAGGCAGGAGCGGCCTCTGATCTTTCACTTCTTCTTTTGTGACTGTTTCACTGCGCAGCTGGACTTCAGCAGCTTCAGCATCATAACAAGACTGTGTTGTGATCCAGGCCCCATTAATGAATGAATGAAACCGCTATGAAAGCAGCAGTGAAAGTGACAGCTGGAGAACGGCACCGAAGAGAAAATAAAGCTTTTTTTTCTCTTTTTTTAATTTATTTTGATCGGCCACAAATTGAAAAAGGTCCAAAATCATATTAAATCCATCTGTCTTTTATGTCTGCTTCATTCAGACTGAGTAATGGGTTTCTGAAGGTTTCCAGGCTCAAGCAAGCTTCTAGTTTGAGGGAAAAATACCTATTTTTCACATATTTTGACTCAAGGAACAGAAAATTGCAAAAAAAAAAAGTTTGTTGGCTGCAAACATGTCTGAGCTAACATGCAGCTTGTTTGAATGAGGTGTGAAACATAAGGCTTGTGGGCCTAAACTGGCTCACTGGAGTCTCCAGTATGGCGCATCAAACCACCAAGCAAATGGTAAAAATTTAATGAAAACACTGATTTTTGGATTGTGTTTTTTTGAACATTTCACTGTATTTCACATCAGTAAAATTAGTTTCATGCTGAGATTGTATATTTTTGGGTGGTAATTCTTTGTATTTTGTGAAAATACTATATTATTTAATACTGTTTTACTGAGTTGACCCACTCAGAATGACACTGGGTTATTTGCGGCCCCTGAACCGAAAATGTTGGACAGTTTTGGTTTAAATGTTTCCAATGACTCCACTGAAGCAGCAGCAGCCGCCCCAGCAGTTCCGACACACCTTTGATCAACATTCTTCAAAACGAGCCACAGCGTTTCGATCAGCGTTGTGCATGAAGTTGAAACAAAGACAAGAGAAATAAGGTACGAGAGAGAGAGAGAGAGTGAGGAAAAAAATAACCTCAATATGAAGAGTTTTACAAATCCTCTCCTTCGAAGGTGTGATTGATTTGTGTCTGGATGTTTTCTCCAGCAAACTCAAGAAAAAGCGTCATTCATCACTTGTTGCTGCTTAGCTTGTTTGAATACT
Source organism: Salarias fasciatus (assembly GCF_902148845.1). Classification (NCBI taxonomy): domain Eukaryota; kingdom Metazoa; phylum Chordata; class Actinopteri; order Blenniiformes; family Blenniidae; genus Salarias; species Salarias fasciatus. Next base: position 28,417,980 of record NC_043746.1, on the reverse strand, counting down.
CAATAAATATAGTAACAAAGTTGGCAAAGCTTCCAGAAAGTGTAAAGAAAATCAGTTTTATGTAAATAATTTCCTTTTTCTTTTTTGACTGAAAATGGCTCCCAAAAATGAATTAAACAATTGAAATGCTCAAGATGAGGGTATGATGCTCAGATTAACCTTCATACAACATGAATAAAGTTCTTTTCTGTGGATCTGAAGCAACGTGACGCTGAGAGAGATATTAAGCTGCGAGTACAGAGGAACTCTTTGACACAAAGCCGAACGGTGCGTCAGGCGGGTAATTAGCCAAGTGCACAATGTGCCTTAAGAACATTCAAACACCCTGCGCTCCGTATTTAAGCGGAGCCCCATCGAGCCGAGCAGAGGTACCTCCAACCTTGATAATTAATTGGTTTAAGAAATTCAAAACTCCCGAAATGAGAATGACGGAGATGTCGAGCTGGAATCTCCTCCTGAGCTGCAGTCTGTGTATTCCAACTTTCGATAGAAACACAGAGGTTACAGCTGGAAAAAAAGAACAGGAAAACTGTCTGTGGAAAGTTAAAGTGTCTGACAAGTCTTTTGTTTTCTCATTTAATCATCGGACTGCTTAACAGGAATAAATCAGTAAATCATAGCTGCAGTCTGCTCCACCGCCAAATTACATGAACAAAACCAAAAATGTCATTTTCTGGCTATTTGGATCATTACACATCTTTTCTCTCATGATAGATTGAACATGAACCAGACCATTACACAGATATTAGATCTTTACATATTGACCTCCAACAAACATGAGCTCCGATCCGTCATGGCGGTAAACATGAGCTCTGAGCACCAAGAAAAATACGAATGTTTAAACCAACAGTGAACCGTGTAGGGGCTGTTTTCAGTAGATCAGGATTAATGGTTGTAAAGTGCGTCTTTGTTCAAATGTGGGTTATTTCCAGCTGTTTTCATATTTGTAAAAACAGGATTTGTTCTGAGAAAAGTTTTTTTTCTCTCCTCCAAATATTAACCTTGTTTTATAATCAATATGATCAATATGATAATGACGACTAAAATATTTCTTGTTTTTCAAAGTCTGGAAATATTTGGATAAGTTTTTCAAACATTTACATCAGGAAATTTAAGGAAGCGAGAAAAATGGAGTGAAAAGTGAAACACGGGATAATCTTTCTTTGAGTGCATCATGTTGTCACTGAATCTGCAGAAACGTCTGAAATGCGATCTGCTGCTTCATGTCAGCAAAGATCTGCAGATTCAGGCAACATTTCAGGAGAAAATGCATCGTTTTTGTGTTTTCTTTTTAGAAAAGTTTCACGTTCACACAGCAAAACAATGGTGAACACGAAAAGTGACGCAGTTAGCATGTCCTTCCAGGAGTTGGCGCTGTTAAATATGGAACATATTCTCAGAAACTGAGAGATTTCTGAGATTCATTTCTGTGCTGGTGATAATTTTTCGACCTTTTCCCTGCTTCACTGACCTCTTCGCTCGAGTTTGGAGTTGTGAGTGTTAAACGGATTAGATGAGGCGATTAATACAGTTTTCCTGCGGCTGGCAGGTTTGGGCTCTGTCTCTGTACGTTTGACAGACTCCTCTGGAAGCGTCTCTGTTTCCACATTATTCCCTGGATGCAAAGCCACGGAGGTAATTGTCACATTAAACCGGACTCCACGATGAGTAATGACCGTTGTCAAGGGTTCCACAATATAGCATTGTACAATAAATCTTTTCAAGAGTTTCCAACCTCTTGCTTAGTTTTCTCTGGCTGTCCACTGCAGCGCCTTAATCCTCCACCGCAGGGACCAGTCAGTAAACACAAGGCGCTCTTATCTACTTAAATTGCAAAGTGAGTCTGCAACAGACAAGACTTTGTCCTTTCTTCTCTAATTGGGACCTTGAACAAAGGCCGGTGAGTTTTTAGGTGAATTCTGGTTTCAGACGCTGCCACACAAATATATGTATTTATGAAAACTGCAAATTATGTTTCAGGACTGTGAATATTTGTTTTCTTCGACACAGCCTTTAATGATGTCTCGTGAGCAAAGTTTTAGAAATAAAATTGCTTTCTGGCTTTTCAGACGGAGGCATTTCGCTGCGTTGTTGTGTTGTGCAGATTGAATAAAAACTTTCATAACCTTGAGATTGCCAGACAAAGATGACATGCAACAATTTTTTTAATGGAGTTTTGCCATAGTTTTTATTCAACCACTATTTCCAAGAGGGATTCTTTCTTTCTTTCTAAATTCCAGCGCTGCATTATGCTGTATAACACTTATGAAACACCTTTAGGAAACATTCCTTAAAGCTATTTTATGTCACTCTAAACCTGCATTTCTTATAATGAACCTCTTTCAGAATGCTACTTCTCTCCAAGGTCAGGTCATTTTAGTGTTTCTGTTTCATAAATGCAGGCTGTGCTGGGAGGATTAGTGGCGCTAACCTCCTGTTACCACCCACAGATGGAAAACAAATTACTAAATCACGATGAAAACACAACAGGTAAAAAAAAAAACATTCATTAAACCTTCATTACTAAATTAAATGCCGTCCGCAAAGAAAAAAAACCAACAACTTGTTTCAAACTCAAGCAGAAGCAGTTCAAAGAGCGACGCAGATGGAGCCCGGTTCACACGGACGAGCCATGATCCCGCCGTGTCCGCCGCCACGCGGGGCGAGGCAGCTCGCCGCGCTCCGAACCGCCCGTCTCAGAGTGCGTGCCAGGCGCTAAAACTTCTGATTAACTCAGTAAATACAGCTGGTCGCAGGGGGAAAGAAGGAGAGACACAAAAGAGGCCCAAACAGCCCCCTCCGGTCTATAGATCCCCCCCTCTGACTAATTATTCCTCCAGCAGGAAGGGGCAATAAAACTGAATGTTTCATGGATGAAGCTACTTCATTAGCAAATCGGACAAGACATTAAAAAGTATTTTTTAAGTGGAAGAAGGATCTCTGAGTGAATCGCACCGAATAACTGTCACCCTGCAGATAAGCCCATCCACCCATCCATCCACCCATCCACCATCCATCCACCCATCCACCCATCCATCCACCCATCCATCCATCCATCCATCCTCTTAGTTCTCCCACACTAGCATATCTTTCTTCGTGCTCGGTGTAGATTTTAATCATCATTATGACAAGAACAGAGTGTCTAAAGAAATCCATCAGCCACATTCAAATTTCCTTGTTGTTATATAATTTTATTTTCTGCGTGTTTTGGAGACGTTCCACGGTGTCAGACACATCCTTGAGCTCCTTTATTTTCCACTGAGTCACTCCAACACGTCCATGAACCGCCATGTTTACATTGGTTCTCATGAGTAAACTTCTTCCTTTCATCACATCGATCCTTTTTCAAATAATTATCCAGCCTCTCCTGTTGATTTTCCCCTCTTCTCTGTCGCCTTGTCCTGAAATCGGTTGGCGACTGATGAACTGCATCCTCCTCAAAGCCTCAAAGACCTGACGACATTCTGACGGTTAATCCAGGACTGGCTAACAGTCTGAAATGCGAGCTCAAGGCCGTCTCTGCTGACTGCATGAAGCTGCTGAAAGTGCCACAAGTTGCATCAAGGTGCTAATTGCTGTTCGCGTTGCTGGTACTCCAGAGTCAGGATGCGAGCGGCGTCCGTGATTTGTGATCCAGACACTCTCGAACACGCTGGTGGATGTGAGGGTCAACGCTGGCGTCTCAAGCTGTCTGTGTTTCTGCTCTCCAGGTCAGAGGTCTCTGGATTTAAAACCAGCACAGCTACAGGAGGAGCCTTTGAAACCAAACAGGATTTGAGGGATATTGAGAGATGAAGAAGCGTTTCGGGCCTGTTGGCGTCGACTCCACCACTTTGACGCTGGTTTGTTTCTCTCCGTGTTAGTTCAGGTACGGTGAGCGGCCCGGGCGCTCTGTGCCCGTGACCTCTCTCGCTCTCTCTCTCTCTCTTTCTCCCTGTAATGCACAGACAGCCTCGCGGTCATGAATTTCTGCCTTCAGTGTGAGGGGAGCTTTTTATTTTTTTTTCTTCTTCTGCTGTGTACAACACTTGTAAGGGTCACAGAAAGTCTCCTGGGGGGTTTACAGGCACTTCCTGCTGAACCATCAGGTGATAATCCTCACATACTGTTACAAGTGATAACTGACGCGCAGCATCGGGGCACCGAGTCGCTCTGTCGCCAAAGGGCAGGAGGTTTCTTTAAGCCACAAAGTCAGCGCTATTGAGGAGCTTTCACTTTAGTTTTTACTCAGGAGGAGACGTCTGAAGTGCAACAGCACACACTCGATTACTCGTCTCTCACTGGTGCGCTCTGACAGCAGAGGGAAGCCATCTTTTCAGCGCATGACAGAATCTAAATATGATTGAGGAGGCCGGGTAAATTAGCCCGATGGAAACTGCTGCGTCCACAGCGGACGCTTTGTCGGGAGGAAGTGGAGCTCAGCAGATCTGTCTGTGGTTTGGCTGCCGTCGCATCGCGGCGAAGACCGGAAACCATCTGCGGGTCAGAGAATAATCGCTTACCTCCATCTGTTGAGCCGTCCATTTATCTGTCCATTTCTTTCTTTCCCTCCAGAATCTCCCGTTCCGCCACTCGTCTGTTTATTCTGTGTCCGTTTGTTTCCCTCATCTGAATCATATTTAAATGCTCAAGCTGTCTCAGTTGAGTCATGATTACCGTGATTATTATTTTATTACAGCAATCTTTAGGGACTGCGGGACCAACCTTGAAAAACTCCGCCATTTCTTAAAGGCTCAAAATAAAATATCAAATGCATCTCCCGCGAATCTGAAGTCACGACGGCCAGATTAGCCAATTAAACTCTGGCTGCTCGCAGACAGTTGGAGATCAGAGGTTATTTGACTAATTACTTTGCAAACAAATAGTGACAGGGCTGATGCAGGTTTGTGTAAAGTTCCCGGAGGTTGTTGCTGTGTGTCATCAGCGGCGCAAACAAAAAGCAAACAAATGAACAAATCTGCAGTCACATCACATTAGCTGCCGTCCAGGCTCTGTCAGTTCAAACACGCCAGGGTTAAAAATAATCCGTGTGTGTGTATGCGGTCAGAAAGGGTTGGGGCCTTCTGTACTATTTTCAGCATGAAAGTGGTGACGACATGAAAAAAACATCTCTCTTTGGGACAATTTTCCACCCATAAAAATCAAAATGCATCCAGTCAGCTTGGTGGTGAAATGGTGAATCAGCTGTCCGTTCATTCCTCCATCCATCTCCTCCGTCCAGTTTATCCGCCTTGGAGCCCATCTCGGCTAACGGCAGTTAGAAAAGCGCTGCACGCACTCTGGCGGAGGACGCCAGTTCATCGCAGGGCTAACGCACACAGACGGAAGGTCACTCACACTTCCATCCACACCTGAGGACAATTTGGTGACTCCAATTAACCCGGCACTCCCGTCTCTCAGCGGTCAGAGGAGGAAAAGCCACACCAGCACAGGGGGAGTGCGCAAACTCCACAGCTCTGAGTGTGGGGTAAACACTACGCCTTACACACTGTATTTACAGTTTACTCTTCAAGAACCACATGTTCCTTTCATTACAGAGCTCCTATAACGGCATTTCATCTCCTCGGTGTCATGCTGCTGTAATCTGAGTCCAGCCTGCATCTCAGTCTCTGCGTCTGCGTCTCCGAAGCACTCCGGCTCTTTCCTGCTGGAGTGTGCACGCTCATCCAGGAGTCTGTGAACTGTGCATAACCTTGACCCCGTTTCCCACTCCGCCGTCCTCCGGCTCTGATGCAGAACATTCACAAGGAAACGCTTTTTAATTATGCAGTTAGAGCAAGAAGTATCCGTGAAGCCCCATTCATTCCCTCTGTCCGCCTTATCGCTCCACTGTGCTCCTTCTCAGATGTTAGCAAAAGCATGACATCGGATAAAGTCCTTTTAATACTGCATTAAAGGAGTGCTATGTAGTTTTTGAGCCTTGCCTACACTGTGCATTGGATGGTGCTGCTGAGTCATTTGGCATCGGTGTGTCCTTCATCTGGTTCCAGATTTGGTTCAGTTGGTTTAAAAGAAGTTCAACCAGCTCAACATGTAGCCCACAACAGAACGTTGTTTACTCTTCAGCCACATTCTCTGATGGGACAGTGGAAAAACCTGCAGACTTTGGTTGGTAAAGCCTAGTTTATACTCCGGATGCGTGGTTTGTGGTTTCGAAGCCCAGCTGCTGATTTAAATTTGACTCATTTGACAGATCATTTGAGGTTATTGATTTTATCTTAAAATATTGGATTTAATCCTTTCAACAACTGGTGAATTTGACATTTACTTGATCGAGAGCAATATCCAGCTTGCCTGTGGCATTGAAATTATTACAAGTTAAATTGTGCTCATGAGGCTGAGCTCCTGTGCTCCAGCACCACCTCCAGTCTAGACTGCTGACACACACTGAGTTTGATCTTTGGATTCTGCTGATGCCGTCGTCCGACCAGGCTCCATTTGGTGTGAGGATCTGCTGTTGCAACTCATCTATCACAGAGTCTGACAGGCCGTGCACTCCCAGATATTTTCTGTGCTTGTAACATCTGTGAAGTTTATCTAAGTTGCCAAAGCCTCTCCGTCTGCTCCGACCAGTCTGACCTTCGTTCTCCTCTGACCTCTCTCATCGGCGAGGTGCGTCAGTCTGCTGCTCGCTGGATTTTTTTTTCTATTTCTTGCACCATTCTGAGTAAACACCAGAGACTATTTCAGGTAAAAAAAAAAAATCCCAGGAGACAATCAAACAAAACTTGTCTGGCACCAAGTCAAAGATCATTTCATGTTCATCTTTCTGATTTTCTGATGTGGACATTAAGTGAAGTCCTCATCTGGAGCCAGTTTTCTGGAAAGCAGTTTGGGATGGATGACAAAGTGAAAGAAACTGTACTTTTTATAACCCAAACCTAACTGAGTAGTTTCAGTGTCAAGGAGTCGCCATCTTTGTGCACGTCTCTGAGGCGCCAGCAGCAGTTTGTGACAGTCTGGAAAGGAGTGGTGATGCATCTCAAATATGTAAAAAAAAAAAAAAAAAAAAATCTACATCTCTGCGTTTTTTCATTCTTTTCACAATTCAGGGAAAATCAGTTAACTGAAATGTGTTTTCTTGGAAAGCTGTGTTGATATTTCCAAGAATTGTGTGTACATATGTATGTGTATATATATATATATATATATATATATATCATTTAAAAAGCTGAAAAGTGCTCTAAAGGTAGAAACATAGAAAAAGAAAAAACCTAAACCTGATGAAGAGCTGTCAGTGACTGGCAGCAGCAAGGTGCACACACTGAACGCTGCTATTTCTAACAATATACATGATTTTATAAAAGGCAGGGCAGAGCATTCACAGCATTTCTGCATTATTGCTGCTGCAGATAAAGAGCCTGATTATTATTGACTTGCAGCGCTGAGCTGTCAGGCCTCCTGGAAGTCAGACTCAAGTGTTGTTTGGATGCTATCATTTGCTGCACCTCAGAGCTCAGGATGCATCCCTAACCTGCAGAATTATCCTTTCCCAAATATCTTATAGTGAGATACAGAGCATAAAAGACTATGACAGAGGAGGGAAGAGATAAGAAGAGATGATATTCACTTTTAAAGCTCCCACATGGCCCGGGTGATGGTTTATATCACACACACTGGAGAATCCCGGAGAGTTGAATCAGTTCATCAGGACCCAAAGGTTTGGGAGGAGAAACATTTCATCAATCATTCAAGGAACTTCCTTAATGTCAACTGAGTGCAAGCATCCCCAGTTTCATAAACAGCACATCTGCATAATGGCTGAAACAAGCACCGTGGCATAACAATGAAACCTGCGATGGCTTTCTATGCAAATTCCCATCGCAATTAATTACACCTCAGGATGGACCTCTGTCTTCATAAAGTGTCATTTCGAGTGCGCAATCTCTTCGTCTCCAAACTATCAAAAGGACAACAAACGAGAGGAGTGCATATTTTGTTAACAATGTCATTTTCTGTGTCATCAAAGGCATGCGACACAAACTGTCAAATGAAAGAAACATTCTCAAAGATAAATAACACACTTTGATTCTGATGCAACCTGTTGGCGTGCTGCAGAAACTTTGTGTTCTCGGCGCCCAGGAATGTGTGCTTGAGTGATTGTGTGTCTCTCAGCGTTAGCCCTCTGACGGACAGGCAATCTGTCCGAGGTGTACCCTGCCACTCACCCCACGCCTGCCGAGACGGGCTCCTGCCGCCCGCCCGGGATCTTCCTATGGATAGGAAGGCTACAGAGGATGGAGGGGGTGGTTGATTGATAAATGGACACTTAGAGAAACTTGGTTACATAAGTGGAAGAATGGATTGATATAGAGCTCTCGTGAAGGTTTCTGTCTGTAAAATGTCAGAGACAGTAAAGCTCCTCCACCGACCATTTATTCTCACTTCACACAGTTACGGAGATGAAGCTGACAATAGATGAAAGACAGATGATATTCTAATCCCATGTATTGTTTGTCCCTAATGTTCAACCTCCTCGTGGTTTCTGTCCTGTCCCTCTGGTCCCGTCTCCATCAGGTCTCTCTCTTCATGTTGTGGCTGCTGTCTCTCAGGCGTCTTGTTCCTCTGTCCTGCATCTGTCTCACTTGACAGCTTAGCGTCGCCTCAGGCCTTAAATGATTGTCTTTGTTTACAAATCTCAGTTTTTCAGCCTTTTCTGTGATTAGTTTTGACTTCGGTCCTGTTTCAGCCTTTTCACAAAACCAAGCATGTTTTTTCCTGTTTGGCTGCATCGAGAAACCAATCTAATAAAAACACAACATTTTGGAGAGAAACTGCAAAACTAATGCATACACAAGTGTAAGGTACAACTACAAGTCGAGGAGCTCAAACAGCTGTGAGGCAGGCGTGCTAACCACTGCACCACTGTTCAGTATTTACTCCTCATTCCTGATTGAGTTTGAGCCCACATGAAAGATCAAGTCACTCCAGTTATGATTTCAGGAAAGACTGGGGCAGGGCTGTCAAATTATTTATACAGTCAACAAGAAATATTGTCTTTAACCTAAAAGTTTCTCACTGGAAAATGTGCCTCAATTGGATCCTCAAGGGATCACGGGGAAGTCAGTGTATTTGTGCTGCACCATTTGTACACAAGGCGACATGCTTCACAAAGAGATTTTACATTAAAATCATAGAAAGAAAACAGGGCAGAGAACAAAAGAGCAATTTAACAAAACAGAAACACAATTAAAACAAGAGAATAAGCAGGTATCATATTTGTTGGATGCATCAAATTCTGGACTCCAGAGAAAATGAACAATCGATGTTTCCTTTGTGTGGTTGTTCTGTATGAATTCTGCATGGACTTATAAAAATCACATAGACCTGGTTGTTAAAATCTGTGAAATGATGAAATGACAGAAAATTGCACCATCTTGAGTTTGATTATCATGTATATTTGAAGTAGAATTAACTACGATACAAACAACCTGCACCACTAACAGTGAGAGCGCGACTGCAGAACAATAACGGTAAATATATTCACGACCGATGTGACTAAAACGGCTCCAGGTATCAGTTCCAGGTGAGACCACCTGCACAAACCTGTTTTTCTTTTCTTTTTCAGATGGATTTGTTGTGGGGAGGCTGTGAGACACGGCGGAGCAGGTCATCCATGAATCAGAAGATTGGACTCAAGTGTCCAAACTCCAAAGTTCAACATGTTGCATGGCAGCATCCCTGGTGCCTGTGTGTGTGTGTGTGTGTGTGTGAGAATGGGTGAATGTGATGGAGTGTGTAAAGCACTTTCAGGCTGCTAACGCTGTGAAAATGTGCGATGTGAGTGAAATCCATTTACCATTACCTGTTAGCACCACAGATTTCTCCGTGTTGGCCTGGTTTGTGCCTAATGCAGCATGACCACACTCTGTTTAAAAAAGAGAAAAGGTGAAGTTTTGTGAAATAAATTTGTGTATGGAAAGGTTAGACGACTACAAACACTACTAAAGACACAAAACGATGCCCGTCACAATCTGCTTTTTCCACCTCCTTGCACCGATATATGGAGCACATGGGTAAGTGCCTCTGACTTGGTTCAAGGATTATCTGTGGAAAGATATTTCAGTGGCTGCTCAGTGTGAAGGGCACCGTATGAAATCAGCCTCTACAAACAATGACCGGGAAGAAAGCCGTGACTCACAAAACACCACAAATCTGCACCATCTCTGCTACAGAACATGAAAGCTGATGAATATTTACATTTTCAGAATCAAATTCAATTTGCTTGGATGAGCCACAGTCCTTTCATATTGTGAAGCACCAACCATGGAAGTGTGCTGAATGATGGCAGATAAAAGAGGTCTGAAGTACAAGGCAAGAAAAGGATTTTCCAACCCGACAACGACGACAACAAAAAAAAACCTGCAGCAGTCACACAAAAGTTTTAAGGAGAAGAAAAAGTGAAAAACCACCACTGGCCAAGTATGTCCTTTGACTTGAATCCAATACAACACCTTTGGAGTATTTTAAAGTGAACGGCAGAACAACAAAACCCCTCTAGTCTGTGAAGAAAAGGCACGTCGTCTCTGCAGGTTTGTGGCAGAGCGGCTTCACCCAGGCCTTCAGACTCTGCTCCTACACGTCCTCACCGGACTCCGTCACCCTTCAATGACAAGCTGCCAAGTCGGGAACAACAGGAGACCTTTTCTCCGGCCCCGTTTGCACCACCTTTCACGTGGCACCGCCTTTGTAGGTGCTGTTGATTGTTTTCATCATGAAACCAGACACACATAATAATATGCTATAAAAGTTAACAATGGGAGAACAAGGACATTCATATGGACAGACCACCAAGTTGGATTGTTGCTATGATGACTGTCGACTTTAAAATATCAAGTCCAGGAGAAAAGGACCAGGAAGACGTGGACTGGTAGTCATGACACTCTGGAGGAAAACATTGCTGTTTTGTTCACCAACTGTGCCGAGGAACCATTTAAAGTGCCTGTCGTGTGGACGAGTTTTAAAAACAGTTGCGTTGTTTCTTGTCTCCACGGACACGAAATCAGACTGTTTTCTAAAAGTTGCATTTTCAGTGGCTATGACAACCGTTGCTGTGTAAAAATTGACCGTGCCCTCTGCATTGACTTTTTCCACTAATGGATGTCCCAGCATGCATTGCAAGCTCTCCATACGAGGCAGTGATATTTTCAAATTACTGGCGTATATGTATAAATCTCCCACATGGAATCAAACAAACGAACCAAAGTGGGTCAGAGGAGAAAGTAAACAGCATAGAATGTGGCAATGCAACAGCTCTGTTACCTAAATAAACACAGAACTCAATAGCCACCAATTTCACAGAGAGATAACACAGATATTGTGCGTTAAAACTCCTCCTCATATTATAGTCACTGTGTCAGTTTTGTAGTAGCTGTTTGGCTCTACAATTTTCCAGCCATTTGAATGTAAACTCAGAGCCTGAAATAGACTCTCGGTCCCACTTGAATACTGTGTGAAGAAGTTTAGTTTGCATTTAGCAGTGTGTGTGTGTGTGTGTGTGTGTGTGTGTGTGTGGAGGAACACACGTTTCCCCCTCAGGGCTCACCCGAGCTGTATGCACTCAGCGCAGGACTGGAAAACACTGCAGAACATTAAACGAACACGAAACCTGATTCGGCTGGACTCAGGCAGGCTGCAGCCGACTCCATCAGATCACTTAAATCCATCAGGGGTTTCATAAATCATCACATCTGGATTGTTAAAACAAGCGGTGCCTTTCATGAATGTACTGTACGTCTCAATACTACAAAGCTTGAAGGAGGCAGAGGTGAGCAAAGACACATATAATGAGACGGCGGAACGCTTCCCGGCAGTTGCTGTCATGCTGTTTCCTGGTCAGTGGTTGGTCACTCTTTACTCACTGTTTACTTGTTCAGTCAGCAGGATGCTCGTATATGAATACCCAGGGCTTTCACCTTCCTGCAATCGGATGATCTTATCAATCATTAAACACTACGGTGAAGAAGAAACTCCCAGCAGACAGGAAAGAAAGTGGCCCAAGCATCACGGCTGCTCTATACCGAGGTGCAGCTTTGTTATGATACATTATGTAGCAAGGAAGGAATGAATATGAGTCTGTGCGAGTGTGTACAGAATCTGGTATTTGGCATAAATTAGGCAACCCATAGCAATTTCCGAGGCAGATAATTGGACATGGATTCGTGCCACGACTTGGCCAAAGCCCCTGAAGCTCTGAACTCATTTGCGGGGATGCAGAACTCCTTGTCAGGGTCACAATGTGGAAAATCTCCCTCCTCCGAGTGCGAGCGTCAGGCATTCCACCGACTCCTGAAGTCCGATCTGATATGACTTAATTTGACATGAGATTAGCTTCTTTATGGCAGGGATTCATTCAGGTTGTCTAGGTTGAAGGTTTTATTTACGTCAGGGTTGTTTACTGGGAATATTGAGGAAATTCTATCAAGATGTTATCTTTCATATTCAATTTTAGAAACTTGAGTCTGATTGATTAAAATCTCCTGCTACACATTTCAGCCATGCAGGCAGAATTATATGATATCTAAACAGCATTCACATTATTGGGAGTCTATCTTGATCGTTACACATGTGTGGATACTTCAATATTTAATTTTAAATGATTTATTCACCAATATATTGATCGCTTTAGATTAAGGTTTAATTTGAGTTTTTAGCAGGGCTGTAGTGTCTCCGCAGATCTCTCAGGGTTCTGAGTATTTTAACATGAGTATGTTATGTGGTTGTTTTTTTGACGAACAGATGGTAAACAAGGGTATTAGTGGCGAATGCTAACTACATTACATGTCTGTCATTATCAGATTGTCATTGTTAGGTACTTGACTCTGAGCTCAATCTGAGGAGACAGTTTAAATCTGGGTTTAACATTTATTATGAAATGATGAAAAAAAAAACTTTATTGATCTATGCCTTTCAGAAAACTCAAGGTCATTGTACAGAATGGACATGTTAAAAAAAACAATGTAAGCACACAGAAAAACGTTCAGAGATTTGCAACAGATCAAGACTATTTCACATGAATGCGTAAAAATATATGGATATATAATATATTAAGAGGGAATGTCATCTGTACAGCAGTGGAATTGAATATTACGTCTATGAAAAATATGGCCAAGGGGAAGGAGATAGATAATGAAGAGGATGAGGCCTAGGATGAAGCCCTGAGGGACACCGGAGAATCTAAAAGATTCACACTGAAAGAACTGAGTGCCAGCAGAGGGGCATGTATGAACCAGTCCAGGAGTGTGTTTGACACTCAATAGATGCTGCTCTGAGGAGGAGAATTGTGGGAATTGAGACAAGATGAGCCCATGTGGTGAAATCTTCAACTGTGGTGAATAATCCATGGCCACATGTTGTGCAGCGAGAAGTGAAGAACACGAGCCAGAAATCCAAAGAGTCAGACCTGCACTGAACGATTCCCAATTCAATTCAGCTGATCCGCCTCCACGTTGAGATGTTTTTTTTCCCCCTGCAGATAAATGCTACTGAAATAGGTCTGATGTACGAAACACGAGACTACCTCACAGCCCCTCATTTCATTTGGGAAACTGAATTGAAAAAAGATGAATTCTGAAGAGATATTGTTGCAAGGTTACAGTTTGCAACAATTCTATGTCCAATTCTGTCTCATAAAGCAACATTAAAAGTCAATTTTTTTTTCACTTTCATCTGAGCAGGAGCACATATTTGTCACATTAGCAATGTCTCTCCCTCTCCAGTCATTATTGTTACTCCAAATTTTTCAGAAAGGCTAGTTTAGTTTCTTTACCAGCTGGGTCTAACTTTTTGACTTGATAAGTTTGAACTATAACACAACAACAACAACAAAAAAGCAACAACAAAAAAAAAGCACTTTTTTTTTTTGGAGGAACATGAAGAAAACGTCACAGTGGTCCTTTGAGAGAAGATTCGTCTTGTCCATTGGCTTATGCAACCGCCATTTGGAAAAATATCACTCTGTGGATTTACTGAAGCTGAGCCTTTGTAATCCTCAGCACAGATACTTTTACAAATCCTGTATTTAATTAGATTTTCCCATTTAGTCATTTGCAGTCAGAAGCCTAATTCCTGCATAATGCCCACAGTGAGAGTATTCCTGGCAAGTGCGTGGATTGCGTCCTGTGTTCTACTTCAGTGTGTAATGGTCCAAGGAGTTCAATTTCACCCCACAGATCCCTTCGGTTGTTTGAGCCCAACAGAACAACAACTGGCACACCAGATGTTTTCTTTTCTTTGTCAGAGGGAAATATAGGGGGTCATTCACCTGTAAATGAAAATAAATACATTCAAAAAATTACAAAGCACTTTAAAGAGATAATTTAGATGAGTTTACAATGCTTACAATATGAACATGACTAAAATAAAGCAAATTGAGACGAGGCAGAGTTGCCGTGAAAACCAAATATGTCACTCAATTTAAAATATGCGATTCTTCAAATTTCCCTCTTTGAAAATTGTAACGTCAGTTCCTGCTGACTGTAGTTTAGGAAGAGGCGGCTGACGTGTCAACCTCAGCCGCTGGAACGTTAGGGGACTAAATAACCTGATCAAACACAATAAAGGTTTTCTCTCATCTCTTCAATCGCAAGTCAAAAGTAGCATTTTCTCAGGAGATGCATCCATAAAAAATATGGATCATTCAAAAAAAAAAAAAAAAAAGTTCCACTGTAAATTTAACGGTACATCTAGAGTAATTGCTATTCTCATTAAAAAAAATCAATCCATTTATTGTTTCTGACGTCATGGGTGACCCAAATGACTGTTTTGCAGTGGCGAGTGGCTCGTTATCCAACACCCCTTTAATCTCAGCCGATGTATCCGCTCCCAACTGGGATGACAGTGATTTCTTTAAAAACTTTCTCCTCATTGCAGTCTTACACTCATACACGGGGTTGTTGATGTGTGGTGATTCTTTTTTCCATCAACTGGACAAGATTCATTATTTTTTTCCAGTGCATCAAACATACTCACGCATTAAATACTTTTTTTGTGGAGAAAAACTGATTGTCTAAGGTCAGGTCATGAATACATAGCAGTATTGTGTGGAGCTCAGTTTTCCAAAACAAAACTCTGGCTATGACTTAACCCTCTTCTGTTATCTGATGAAGGATTACTCAGGATATCTCTGGACAGATTGAAATTTTCCTAAAACCCAATGTAACACCTGATGCAACCTGTTGTACAATCTGGGAAAGTTTGAAGGCATTTAACGGGTCATATAGTCTTGGAATCTCCAGCTAAAGGTTAGCACCTGTACTTATACCTCACCAATTCAAAGATGTGGTATCGGTGAATCCCTAGAGAGAATGAAAACATTAAATGGAGATGGTAAAATGAACCCACTAGAATATAGATTAGGAATATGCTGTTATTGGCAGAAAGAAACCGGTGAGACACGACTGGAGGGCTCAGTGTCAGATGATGGCCACGATGTCTGGTGGAGAGGAGGTGAACAGAAGCAGGGAGGAGGACTACATCAAGCTTCATCGGAAAGAAAGCTCTCTAGATCAGTCCTGGAGTGTGAACCAATATCTCATTAAATTATTCATTCAAGGTTAGTGCAAAAACCAAGGATCTTATAAATCATTCAAGCGTACGCAGCAACATAGGACAGTAGTGAAAATGCTGAAGCCGGCTATGAGCAGGCTGAAGCATCTCTAAAGAAACTACTCAGAAGAGATATCGCAGTGAGAATGGAAAGGCTGGTACAGACGCTCACATTGACTGGTGTTCCCATCCTGAATTTACCTGGCCTAACAAAAGAGGACGAGGACGATTAGGATTGGGTCAATGGAAAACACACAATGTGATCAGAACACCGAGAAGGATAATGAGGACTTCTCCTGATGGGCTCACAAGGAACCAAATCCATGATGTTCTCACTGACAAGAAGCAGCTAACTGGACTTACAGGACCAAAACCAGAAGCTTTCCTGGTTTGACCACATTGCAAGACCAGCAACTCAGTCTTGTGTGGTCAAGCGAGGACACCAACTGGAGGAAGGACCAGAAGGAGCATTGAGTCTTCAGTGACCTGACATTCAGGAACAATAACCATCCAGTCACATGGTTATTTGCATGTTTTCATCCTCTGTACACACTCAGCATCACTAACCAATCTGTAACCAGTGATGGTAATGCGTGAAAAAAAAAGGTGTGTGTGTGTGTGTGTGTGTGTGTGTGTGTGTGTGTGTGTGTGTGTGTGTGTGTGTGTGTGTGTGTGTGTGTGTGTGTGTGTGTGTGTGTGTGTGTGTGTGTGTGTGTGTGTGTGAAGGACTTCCTCTTCACGTTTTTCCAGGACCGTTGGTGTGGTGGTGATGGCTGAACGATGTTGACACGTCCCTTTCTTTTAAATTCTGCCCTCCAGCCAGGTCCAGAGTGCTGCTATAAAATGCCCACCAGACATCTGAAGCTATTTTCACCGCGCTCATTTTTCATGTGGTGGGAAACTAAATGCGTCACTATTTCTTCAACATAACCATGAAATGTTTACAGTGAGCAGTTCTGCTGGTGTTTGTTTTGTCCACTCGTCATTGCTCCATTTCCAAGGAGTGGGTCTCATGAATCCTGCTGATGCAGGGAGAAAAGTGTTTCTGCAGATACAGAAACTGATCAATTCTGTCTTAAAAATGTGAGTCTTCAAGCCCACTGCAAAAATTATTTTTTTCTTAAAATGAATTACAATAAAATTTTTACAAACTACCTGTTGTACCTCTATAACTGACAAAATCAGAGCAGCGCACCCTTCCTGTCTCTCGCTGGGACTCTCATGCTGTCTTCATAGTGTCAAACACATTTCAGTTCAGGATCTGCATTCAGCCCAGTTTCATCTGGAGTCAAATTTGTTTGAAATGTAGCCAAACTGGCTGGATTGGAGACTCCTTTGAGCCAGCTTTGGCCCACAGGCCTTTTGTTTGAAAACACTGGTCTGCATGCTCTCTCTACTGTGAAAACAAAAAGAAATGTGGGTTTAGAAGTTTGCGCCACTTTACACTTCATGAACAGAAATGAGCAAAAAAGTGTGAGAGTTATTATTGCTGCAAACAAGTGTTTCAGTCAGGAAATTCACGCTGCTATGGAGGGGCCACTCGCTCCCATGCACAACTTATTATGCCTGATTTTTCTTTTCCAAACTGCTTCTCCTTCTTCTTCTTTTGTTTTGGCGGCTCACAAACAGCTTTAAGGTGCATATCGCCACCTACTGTACAAGAGTGTACAGTATCACATCAAGTACCTCTCTGTTTCCCAAACCACGGTGCGAGCCGAGAGTCACACAACGCGTGCGAGTTAAAAAAATTAGTGGTGTCAATAGGAATTTGAATTAACTTGTTATTTTTCTCGTTAATTTTTACATTTCTCCACATTTGAGGCTGTTGAGCTGCCTTTCAATGCAAAACTATAGTTTTTTAAACTCCCAAATGTGATTGGTTGTAATTAACATTTGCAGCAGATGTGTTTAAAAGAAATAATTTGTTGTTGGGAATGTATATAATTGTAAAAGTACATCCCAAAGCATGTTTGTGAATCTTTCTTTGTGCATTTGTTTTTGTTTTTGTTTGTTTTTTTTGATAGAGATCTGTGCCTATAAAGGCCCAGCGACCAGTGAGAAGTAGTTTCCATCACTGAAATGAAGCAGTTTGCTAATTCCCAGGTTGAAGAGATTTGAACATGATGGAACGTTTACATCCTTCACAGCTGAACTGATGTCTGTGAAGGCATCAGCTCTGACCTGAGCGTTACATAAGACAGAGTCATGAGTGTCACAACGTCGGTGTTACCACAGCAACATCTCTCATTCAGACGTATGCAACTTCAACCAAACACACAAACGGCAGACGATCATCCACACATGACATGCAAATCATTTGTTTTTCCCTGTGAAAAGACTTTATTACAGCAACAGCAACGGTGAGCCAAAACAAATCAAGAAAATCACTCAACTTAATGCCAAATGTTCTTTACTTGGCTCTGGAAATAATGATTCTCAAGAGCTTTCATTCACAGTAGATGTGATGGCTCCGTCACCGTTATGGTGTCTAATATCAATAGTAATAACAACAGAAACAATAACATCAACACTTGAATGTACTTTGGAAGGAATTCAAAATCAATGCAAGAAAAGAAATGCATTCAGAACAATATAATACCATTTGGGAAAATACAGTATTAGATCAGAAAGTTATAGTCAAGCAGCATAGGTGCAGCTAATGGAGGTGCATCTGTGAGAAAGACGAATGAGATCTTCATCCTTAAATCCTGTCTTGGCTGTCATCAACAGAAACACATCACAAGACCTCCGACTGCGTTTTAGACCACATCCAACAAAACACTGGAAGATGTAAATAGACAGCACTCGCATCCTTACCTTAAACAGAATGCCTTCACTCTTTAAATTGATCTGAGAGCAGTGCAGCTGTAGTGTTTCAACATTATTAGTGAAGCTACCAGTGAAGCGACCATGATCCACCAGTATTTCTGACTCTGGGTTTGGTTAGTGGGTCTTTCTGGTGACAGTTTGCATGTTGAATGTAGTTTATATGCCAAAAAGTGGCATTTGATGCCAATCAGTGATTGCTGATTGCTCCTCGCTGTGAATGTGAACGACCATCTGTGATTTACTAAGATCCTGTGATTTACCAATACTAACTCTCTGACTCTACATGAGTGTGCAGATGAGGGCCTTGTCAGCGCTCGACCCTGTTTCCATCAGAATAGTCTGCTGGAAACACTTCTGTGTTTGTTTACTTGGTAAACCATGGAGGGTTTAGATGGAGCTCAAAACTGTTGGAGGAGGAAGTTTTCAAACACTTTAGAGAGTTACAGCAAATAAAAGGAGAAAACATAATATATGAGATGACAGTTTATATGACAATGTTTCAAGTGAAAATACTTCATTTTTGTGTTTTTGTCTCTGAAAATTTTTAGGAATGCTTAAAGTGATGGAGCCAGCATGTGAGGCAGCGAGTTGTACACTTTGCTTTTAGCATTTCCAATAGGAGCCGCCATTGCTATTGTTGTTGTCCATATTCTCATGCATGTACAGAGGGATTATTTACTGCAGATGGAGGTGCACATGCACGGTAGCGACATTTCAGAGAACCGGCTCTTTCTGCTATTTCTACGAAGATGAAATGGAAGTGTTGGGAGCCATTTTCAAAAAGTTACGTATATCAGTGACTCCAAGCACCGTTGCTGTTTAAACGGACACTTAAAACACGATGAAAGTTTTCCATTTTCACTTGAACACATCTTGTAAATAGACACAAAGTCAAAGTTCAAGGTATAAGAGATATTATGTTTGACTAATAGTCACTAAGTTAAAGTCACGGTGGGCCAGCAGAGGAAATGCTTCTCAGCCTCCACAGAGGAGGTCAGCGCTGATAAAGATCGGAGCAGTTCAGCCAAACAGCAGGAGAAACAGCGGCAACAGGAGGAACACAGAAACCTTCCAAAGCAATGGGTTTGAGTCCGACTTCAATACAGTTGTCTTCATTGTAAACATGCCATTAATATTTATATGAACATTCCACTTTAACGTAGCTGAGGTTATTATTTCCTAACAGCAATGATTTTTTTTAATGTATTGTTATTTTCTTGAATTTAGTAATTCACATGCTTTTTCTTGTCAAGTCTCTTTAAATCCCCACGCTGTTAGGGTAATTGCATTGTGGAAATACAAGTGTCTCGATTCCCTTGCATGATCAGTGATTGAAGATTCACATCAGTTCCTGAGTTTGTGAGGATGTCAGTGGAAGTCACAGGGAACAGAAAGCCCTGCCAGTCAAGACATATTATGACTTATTACCAGCCCCATTAAATTGCTTTTATTGATTTTCTGACAAACTGTATGGTTTAATTATAGCTCCAAGTCCTAACGGGGCTACTGATCACATAATTACACAGAGGATCCGGAGAGTCAACAGCGATCTGGGCTGTATTTCAGAAAATAAACTCATCCAACAACCGACTTTAGTTGAAACTGATTCGATCTCAGGATCAGCATTTCTGCAGAACATTTCTAATATAAGTGTCCATCTGTTATATGTTGCAAAACAATGACAACAATGTGCATTGTACACATTTTTTGCATGAAAAGATCACATAGAGAACAGAGGGGAGAGAACTACGACTACTACCACTACTACTACTAACTCCTGTTTTCTAGAAGGTAAAGTATCAACAGTGGCATTATCAAACTGTACGGCCCACATAGTACGCAAATGCAAAAGCAAACAAAAGCATGCTGAAGACAGTCTGAACATTGCACTGACTTTGTAGTGAACAAAAATATTCACAGAGGAATTGAAGGCAGTGTTCACCAGTGTGGAGGAAGGTTATGTTAAATGGAGACACGTAATCACAGTATGATTGAATGGATGGTCTGTTGTCCGTAGGGTACATGACAACTATCAAGAGCTACTTCTATTCTCTGGGAGAGAAATGGTGCCCAAAAGCACTGAGGCAGCTGTTTAAAACAGATCAGGATGGTGGGGTAACCCTCACAGCTACAGGCCAACATGTCTTTCCTCATTAACATAGTGTAGATCTTCCCTGATGTGTTGCTGCTGTTACAGAGACAGGATGGGACCGTCTGCTATATGACATTATGTTCACTCTCAAAACAAAGCTCCATCAGTGACATTGGGATTCTTTCTTTGGTATAGAGACCAGTGCTGTCCTTTAACAGAAAGCAGCAACAATCTAACCTGATTTTTTTTTTTTTTTTTTTTTAACTTTCACCAGACTTCACTCAGCTACTTGGAAAAATGGGATGACTTTGAAAGCTGCATGCTAATGCATGAAGAAGAGCTTCACATTCTCCTAACTCAGTGATGCAGTGAAAGTCCAACAGTTAGTGGGGAAGCTGGACATGGATGAACTGTATAGAGAAGAACTGTGTGACTCTGCCAAGCTAGAAGGGAATTGTGGGGAGAAGAGCTCCTGTTGTGGAGAAGTGGTCAATCTTGCTTGAAAATACAAAGACATCAAATCTCACTGCTGTTGCATCATTTCTCTTGCCCATAACCAATGCTTCTGTGGAGAGAGTGTTTTCCCTCATGTCTGCCACTTCGACTGACCGGAGGTACTGTTACTCTGTGGAGCTCATCCAGAGCGAAATTCAAGTGACGACCAACTTTGAATACAGTTATAAGGCGTTCTACAGCTATATGCACTCAAGCAGAAAGCCTTATTGGACACTGGGCGCTCAAGCAAGAAGTAGAAAGTCAAGAAACACATCTAAACTAAGATAAACACTGTTTATATTTAGATTAAAATTCTGTGAGCACTGGGTTAGCACAGTGCAAGATTTTAAAACAGTGCTGCTATTTTTGTGTTTCACCTCCAGGTGCTGTCCGTGGTGCTGAAAGTGCATTGCCTGTGTAGGCCATGATGTGATGGAGAAAAACAAAACAAAAAAAAAAAATCAAACAGGTGCTCTCCTTGGTGCTGAAAGAGCATTGCTTGTGTTATGTATTAATTTTTTGCACCTCCAGACCAGTTTTGATTTGTATTTCTGGTTTTATGTATTTATTTCATTCATTATACGTAGTGCCTAACTTTGTGCCCAGTGTGCTTTTGTTACCTCAAGGTTGCTTTTTCAGTAAACAGATAATTTTCAAATGCTTTTCTTTTGTGAAGTTCATGTTATTGTGTTATTCTGGCGGTCTGCTCTTGTTTGACTGTACATACTTAGGTGTTTATATGGAAATGTGGAATAAGAGTATGAAAGCTTCGCGCTTCCTTTGAACTTGCATTTAAATAGAATAAATAGTTTTCATTTTTATAGTCTGTTATATGCTACATAATCAAACAGATGTCAAAGCACACTAATGTTATAAGCTGAGGGGCTGAATGGATTTTTTTTAATTGTAGTTGTTATTTTTAACTATTATTTTGGACTACATAGAAGAAGAATGCATTGGTGTCCCACACAAATATAGTTTTTGTCCCACATCTTGTTAGTTGGGATCTGGTCACCCTAAATGCAACGTTAACATAAGATTAATGCAAAGTGAGGCAATACAAGGCAAACACAAAGGTAATGCAAAGCAAATACAATGCTAAGGCAAACCAAATGGAAATCCATTCATCGCTAATGCAGGGCTGGAGCCAAGCTAAGTCTGATGCTAACTACTGTGTGCGCACTATGTGCTATCACATGGTGTAGCTGTAACCTCTCCCACTCACTTTTGGACTAAAGAGGAGTTCCTGGAAATTGGTTTCCAGTGGTTCTCTGGTGCGATGTGATTTTGTTGTGAAAGCGAACTCTCCAGATGGACACTAACTGACTGATATTCTCACAAGTTTGAGCTAAAAGGGCTCCTGCAGTCCAATGAGGTTTGTATTTTGCATTTTAACTCTGCTTTTTTCAGAGAGATGAATGTGCAGGTGGAGCTTTGTGGATAGAGGTCGCTGAAACAAAGCCGGATCTCTCTGCAGTCCATGTGGTGGATGAACATGCCTGGAAACACGTTAACATTCACTCCGTCCGAAGGCTGCCTTTTGATAGTCTCCTCTTTCAAAGCAAGACGGTGAATAGGAAGTCAATGCTGCGGTGTAAATAATGAACAGAGGTTATTAGCTGCACCTGCTCAAAGGGCAACTTTACTTTCTCAGGCAGCTAATAGACTGGACATTTGTGATTTTGAAAGCTGCCGAGAGATAACCTTTGAACACGGTGAAAGGGGGAAAGTTAAGATACATGCATCCACCCTACTTTGGAATTGGATTCAGGGCAGCAGGCCCTCCTGCAGCCTGGAGATAAGTGATGAGGAGAATTGCTCATTTTACACTTTATATTTAAAATAAAACCCCCGTGATAAAGGTCATTTAATTGTCTCCCGGTTTACTTAATCCACCCGCTGTCCATTGTTTGAAGGCTGGGTTTTAGAATATGAAGTGTGTACGAGCCATGGCAATGTTGGCAAAACATATGGAGCAGTGGTTAGCTCACAGCGAGAAAATCCCCAGTTTGAGTCCATGCTCCAGCTATTCCTGTTGAGTTTGCATGTTCTCTGCTCGACACAGTAAAGCCTAATTTATACTCCACACGCAAAGCTGAGAGCTACCTTCACAGGGCCTCTTCTTCGGCGGCTCAGACTTTGTTAATCTGTATGGCATGCAGGAAGCTAGCTGGTGGCTCGCTGCTACACTGTGCTGGCATGACCCCGAAGCTAAAATCCACAGCATCAATCTTTGTGCCAAATCGCTCAAGTTTCATGAGGTTTGAACGGATCCTTCTACTACACTGCACTCCCCAAAGCAGACTGTGGAGCTACGAGTATGTATCAGCCTAAACGGCAGTGACCTGTGTAATCCTTTAATTTATCTGAGAAAGCTGAACTAGACAAAAACATTTCAGTTTCATGGCTGACTGGATGTTCACCAGGCCACACAGTGGTGAAGTGGTTCAGTTCAGGGAGTTCATTACATGTTTGTTTTTTTGTTCCTTTTGTGTTTCATTCCCCCAAAAGTTCTGAAACATGCAGTTTCTGGACTCTGTCCTCAGTGTAACCTGCCGTCACCCACTGGGATCGGCTCCACCGCCCTGCAACTTTCAATTGGATAAAGTGGCACAGACGATGGCACAAATTTGAAACTTACCATGAGATAAACAAGCTTTTTCCCCCTTTACTGTAGGCGCTCTTTGTCTCATACTTTGATAAACCCAAGGCAGCGTTCCAATGAATCATTGCTGGAACGGGAAAAAGAAATGACAGTTAATGAGGTTATGGGTAATCCCTCCTGACAGAATCTTTTGGTTACTGAAGTGAAGAAAGCAGCTTGTGTGTCGCAGTAAACAGCCCCGACTAACTCAGAGTTAGCTGAGGCTGACATCTTTTCGAGACGAACGGAAAAACAACAAGTGATTATGAGATGCCAAGAGAGATTTTATCGCCGCCGAGTGTAATCCTGTGAGTTTATGTTTTTATACGGATGTGATGGTAACTGTGAGGTTTCCACTCTTTCACCAGCACTTTTACAAATACATGGGGCTTAAATTCAACATTCAATTTATAAGAGATGAGGTTTTCTCATTTAAAACCCTCACACTAAAAACCCATTGAGCTCAGCATGGCCCCCTACTGGCCAGCAGAGGTACAGTTCCCTCAACCAAACTGCTTTTAATGGCACAATCACTGCGATCACCGGCGTTGTGGAGGATTTCACCTGAAGAACTTTGGGAGTTTAGAGCAATGAAACCAGATAGTTTTTATGAGCTAAAGATGGTGTGGTCTGTGAAAGTCGTGGTGAGACGAAGCGATAATCATGGTCACCTTATGGCCTATGAAGCTGTCTTCGTCAGAGCGTGAAACAATCGAACGAGAACTGCTGATTGGCTGAGGAAGACTCGTTTTATTTTAGTCTCCTTCTGATCCACATTTACTCTTGTCATCTTAATGAACATTAAAGCTTTGAGGGGTTTATCCACCTGGCAACAGGTAAAAAAAAAACACAGCTTCACAGGACTTGTGTACTGCGACAGACAATGAAACCAATATTGTTTGTAATTTTACAGGAATACCATACAAAGCTGCTCAGTTCTTTGCAGGTGAACCTACATCTACCTTTTTTGATTTTTTTTTAAATCGATTTCCACGAGTGATTCATTTCTTTTCACATGCAAAAAATTAAACCACCATCAGCACATCAAAAATTTCAGTAAACACAAAACCAACACAGTCTCATTCAAACATCACTTTCTCATCGCTAAATGCACCCTCACCGTAACAACTTAGAGCAGTTTATCAATCAACTATAAATGAGCCGGGTTAATTAATAGGCAGCCGAAGGGTATGTAGAAACATTAATATTCCTCGCCGCGGCTTCTGCATGCAGACGTTCTATTGGAAGGGGCTGTGATAGATGCATTGTGGCTGCCTGAGGAGTGTGAGGAGAAAACCAAAGCTCGGAGAGAGGTTAAGCGCCCTGGGATGTTCTGCAACCTCAACCTTGGGCAGTTAATTGAGGAGAAAATACAAGCCGGAGCGGAGTGCTGAACCTGTCTCCACACTTTCATGCTCGTCGCGGTGCCGCCGGATCCTGGTCGCATTGTGAATGCACACAAGTGAGAAACGGTTCCCTTTACTGTTTTGAGTGAAGCCGAAGGCAATTACACATGAATTATTTGGCTTGATTAGAGGGTAGCCTGAGGGCACATAATGAGTTCATTTCAAAGGGGAGCGCTGAAAAATGTAATTCTATTGATGAACGAACACACACACACACACACACACACACACACACACACACACACACACACTGACTCGATGCCAGCTCTTACTGAATACAACTGTTGACCCAATATGCAAATGTAAACAAGATGGTTTGTTTTCAGATGGGTGGTTGCACTCATGTTGCATTCATATTAGAAGAATTTAGCACTTGATGAGATACTAAATGACAAGCACCTGCCTGAGCTGTGGGTGGTTTATTCCTCCTTTCTTTCAACTGCCGTGGTGATGGATGAGTCGGCGTGACAAACTCCACTAGCGCCATTGTTTAAAATGTCATTGTTCTTAAAACGCTGAGCTTATCCACCTCACTATATCATCGCAACAGGAAGTCGATCTCGTAACACTGCCTTCTTAGTTGCTTCATTCAATCAATAGGAGTTGATTAAAACCTTTCCTGTCTTATCTCATATCCTCTGCTTGTAATGATTGCTGTTGCGACCTGAATTATATCTGCATATTATTTGGAGTCTCTGAGATTGGACACAAGACGAAGAAACGTCTATCGTTTAATATGGAATTACAGCTGGATGGAAAGAAACAGATCAAACACACTCAGTCACCTCCAGTGTTTGTTGTTAAGACTATGAAGGCAGTCAAGTGTGTGTGGTATCATTACAAAAACAGCCATCAGCCCCCACTAGTGGCCGTACGGGAAAACAACACTGCTTTCAGCGTTTCTGCCGTTCCCGTCTAAATGCAAATATTTTCTAAAACACAAATGCATCAACAATACAATTTGAATTTTGAATGGGGTGTCTGGATCCCAAATCAGAAACCTGGAGAAAACACACAGACACACAAGTGAATTCCTCGCAGCCTCAAAATGACGATAGTCTGACTGCAAGTGCCAAGAGTTTCAACTGACAGATTACTAATACTAAAAGGTCGAATTCTTTTATGAAACATTTGGAGGATACCACACATTATTCTCAACTTGCAGCCTCCAGCTTCCCATTGTGCTTTCTCCATTGACAAACACCAACGTCCACGGTTCAACCGAAGCGCTTTACATTGCAATGAACTCAGCTGAGATGATGGAGGGAACAATGTGTGACGGCTCATTTGTTCATTGTACACGATGGTGCAGTGTTTGCCTCTGGCTGAATCGTGCTCTGCTGAAGGAAATGGTTGCATGTTTCTGTGCAGCTGGCCTCATGTGCGGAGCAATGCATCCTCTTCACTTCACTGTTTGACACGAGCATCTCTCAGCGTCAAAGTCAGGACAGCTTTCCCGCTCCCTCCCTTCAACCAGGCGGGCATCATTTTGTTCCGTCCTCTCAGTCTCTTTTTGGTATTTTAACCACGAGACTGAGGCCCTGCTGATGATTCCAACTGGCTTCTTCCGTGCTTCCTTCTCACTACGGACGTAAACTCTTTCCCGATTACAGCTCATTTGAATATAAGGCCACATGATGCAACAGTAAATGATCAAACAAACTTTGAGCTTGTTTTATAGCTTCTCAACACACAGAATAAGAATCAGGGTACAGGTCTAACCCTATTTGCTTAGCAGCATATTGTAGCGTATTGGTCCTGATTAGAGCCTCACGCAGTCTGGTTTTAAATTACGAGCCTTATGTTTGACACCCTCTTTGTCTGTGATTCCAGAAAGAAAGTTCCATACTGTAGAAAACTATCTTAATTTGAAGGTTTGGATCAGTAAATCTTGTGAAAAAAGCAACACATGCTGAAAGCTGCCTTTATTGGATTTTTACACATTTGGTGTTTATTCTGTTTGGTATTAAGCAACAGGACTGAAAATGGGTCAACGCTGCTGTCATTACAATTACAAATAAAATAAAAATTCCCCTGTCACTCCAGAGAACAGTGCGTGTTATTCATGTTTCTTCTTGCTTTTTTTGTTTTATGCAAAAATAGAAGTCACAGTGGAGCAAGAGATGCAGGTTTTAAACTCATAATAACTACTTAACAGTGTATTTTGCACAATATTTCTATGAGCTATTAAATATCTTGAAGCATCGGATATGTTGTTTGCATTTGATGGGGGGTAAAGTGGATGGATATCTTTGTGTTGTCATGTAAACAGTCTCTCCGTCTGTGTTCCTGTCTTCTGCTTTCCAGACTCAGTAACTATTATCGCCTCCCATCTCGTGGACTTCTATTTTGGACTTTTGTATTTTTGATTTGTTGATTTTGTTGTTCTTGTTGGCTTTAAAGATGAGCATCTATTCCATGTCTGTCATTTTGAACACTTGTTGCCAAACTTATTAGTTTTAAGCTAGATGGCTTCTTTGAATAATGCACTGGAGGGGTTTTTTTTTTCATTATTACATTTTATTTGGTGATTTCTGCAATGCTTTTTTATTTTCATTCAGTTGGAGCTGTTCAATCCAGCTCCCCAGATGTAAAATATGACAGCATTGTTACTGTAAAGACATCGTGTTCCTTCAGATCTTCAGAACTATATATAGAAATCATGCACTTTGACAAAATGTCAGAGCAAACAAATATTTTCTGTTCTCTATTACCTCTTTGTGCTTAAGCATCATCCCTGCATGGACTGAAAATCCTTTTTTTTTTTTTTGTTACCAAAGAGAACATTTCTACAAAGAGTATAACCTCAGAATCTCCCTGTGCAGAACATTGTATTGCTGAAGCTTCAGGACGCCCGGCAATTTAACAAAACACAAGTAAACGCAGCTGCACAGTGGGAGCCAGACTTAAGTGCATCAATTTCTGATTGACTGTACTGAAAAAATATTTTCAAACGAATGTGAGATTTGGCTGCCGTGGTCTTCAATGCATCACGCTCAATAATCTGAATTTTACTTGTGTGTGTCTGTCTGAGGAGAGTGTGAAATCAAAAGTCCTCCCGTTGAAAAGAGCATCAGAAGCATGAACGGCTGCGCACGGCTGAGGTTTCCAACAGTTTGTTTCTAAACAGACTTTATCAGTGGAAACTTACAAATGAGAGTAAGTTTACATTGATGCTATTATTCAAGGACAAGGGCAAAGTGAAGTATGAATTAATGCCATTTCAGGTAAAGTCCAGTCAGGTTGTTACTTGTTTTTGTTGTTGAGGAAATTGCTTGTTTCTGACTTAAAACCGTGGTTTAATTGAATCAGTCTGTGACAATTGCAATGAAAAAGTAATGCAATGTCAAGAAAAGGCCTCCTGTATCCACACTAATGAATACCAGATAATAAAAGGTTTGTGTGTGTGTGTGTGTGTGTGTGTGTGTGTGTGTGTGTGTGTGTGTGTGTGTGTGTGTGTGTGTGTGTGTGCTTTTCTCTCAAGTGCATTTATGAATCTTTATTTAATTTCTTTTATGATTCAACTTCAAAAATTTAATTGGTACAGATTTTTTTAAACATTTATTTACTTTAAGAAATTATTTTCTATTTTCTATTGAAAGCTCAAAATCAATTAATGCAATCAAACAGCTTTGACAATAGCAAGTAATCATAAACCAACTGCGATTTAACTGATTGGATTTATCTTCTTAAGTTTACTGTGTTCAGAGAAAACTATAAAGACAGGGTGTTTCAGATGATTTTAGCTTCAGCCTAATGTCCGGCTCATCTCCATCCACCAGTCTTCTGTGAGGTTTTCTTCTTTTCCTGCTGCCTCGAAGCTTCATCTCGAATAAAAATCCACTTCTCCAACCTGGCCTTTCTCGAAGCTACACACAGAAACTTCCCTTTTTGAACATTGCACTTCTTTTAATGTCAAAAAAAGCTCCATACGACATCCTCCCACTTAAAATTGAAAACCAATGCATGCTGCAGGACAACATGCAAACTTTGCATCGACATCATCGTCTAACCACTACCAGCTCTCAAGAATAAGCAGTGAAGCTAAATCTGAATTTGTTTAGCTGAGTGTCACAAATCTATTTGGCTCCAAATCAAATGTTGATGTGAATATATCAGTTTATTATCCTGCTAAGTCAAGAAATAGTTAATGATCTGTGTTTCTGTATATTTTCTAACTTGCTTGTGATTCTCTCATGCTGCTTGTGTGTGTCGTGTGCCTTTTGTGTTTTGTACTTCGAGTGAAAGTGATGCTAATGATCATAGTGGTAATTGGGATTGTTTTGTCTCCAGTGTTCGCGTGTCTGTAGGAGAGCGGTGGAGGCTGGAGCAGAAAGCAGGAAGCTGCAGAGCAGCAGCATGACGGAGGTGAGGGAGGGGTGCGGTTAGAAGCCGGGCGTCCCACAGCGAGGCGAGAGAAGCAGTTACATTCTTTAACAGGAAACCTCTTCTGCCTCCTTCCCGTCGCACTCTCACCTCTTTCTCCCCCCGCCCCTCCGACATCCTCCCCCTGCTCCCTGTCTCCTCTCACGAGTCGACACCCACACCACGGAGGTGATTGTCTTCCCACCCACGTTCACGGCAGCCCAGGTGTGCAGGGAGCTGAGCGAAGTGGGAGGTCGTGATGGAGTATCGCCTGGAGGTGGGAAACTCCCCGCAGCACATCTTCAACCTGAGCCCGGACCCGAGAAGGGAAATCATCTGACATCCTCTCTGAAGATACCACGTCCTGGAGAGCTGAGAGACTTCAGACCCGTTCCCAGATGTTGCACAAGATGAAGACTAGACACTACTGAGAACATCCTACGTTGACCTTCTCAGCACCTTCAACCCCATCCGGCCCAGACTCCTCGGACACAGGATGATTAGAGGAGGCTCACACCTGGCGGCACAGATAACAGACTACCGGACGAACAGAGCTCAGTGTGTGTGACCGGCGCTCTGCAGGTTTGACACAGTGGCCAGCAGCACAGGAACCCTGCGGGGGAATGCACCGTCTTCAGTCCTGCTTCACTCCTGTTCACCTTGTACACATCAGACTGGGCATGTAGTTTGGAGTCCTGGCACGTGCAAAAGGAGTGGACACGAGCACATGGAGCTCCAACTGCCTGCATCTCAACACCACCAGCACCAAGGACATTGGTTTTAATGGCCCAGGCTACATCCTGTGCCTGTGAAAACCAGCTGCTGAGCAATCTTTAGGTTCAATAAGGAATCCATCATCTGCATCCACTGGATCCTCGGGATCCTCTGCACTAACTTCATGCACTGCATCCTCTGGAGCTTATATATCCTTTGCATTCACTACATTCACAGCACACGCTGCCATCACTGTATGCTATATGCACCCACTGCTTCCACTATGTTTACTGCACCAACTGCATTCACTGCACTCACTGCATCCTGTGCACATGCAGAGAGCCTGTTCCTCCTACATATTTTGCTGTTGCTCCACCTGAAGCAGAACATCCTAAAGCGTGCACCTTGTACTTTTAATCAATACACTGGAAGCTGCAAATTCCCTTTTGGAATGAATAAAGCACGTGTCGTCAAATGTCTGATCTAATCTGTATTCACCACCGTTGTACACACAGCTGTGCCAATTAAATGTGTGGATATACGTATGTAAACACCTGATTATGAACCATTACATACTATGTAAATAGATTATGTGAATTATTCAATCGCTTCAGTCAGAATGGGGGGAAAAGTGCCCATGTAACAATGGCTGCTGTCGCAGTTTACTGGTACAGGCAGTGGAGGCGACCCATCATCAGTATTACTGGATGCTGCAGGTCATCTGGCTGCTGTGACAGAGTCAATTGTAGCGGCGGCCTGAGACTTCTCAGTCTTTCTTTTATTAACAGATGTTCCTATTTGTCACTGCGAGATGCAGTTTATTCAGTCCTGACGACACTGATGATGGTTTGTTCTGTCTCAGTGTACCGGAGAGCCAGCGTGCACAAACGGCTGCACTGTGGCGACGACTGGGCCGCTTTCTACAAATGATAAAATAAATGGAAGCCAAACAGGCCTCGAGTGCTTTAGGAAGGGGAGGTTGATAAAGATGCAGCTCAGGTTCTGCGTTTTCAAAAAGTTCCACCTTGGAAGTTGATTTCAAAATGGTGCGTTTTCCATGGCTCTGAACAGCGGCATCATGGGTAAACTCAGTGAAAACACCAAAACTCAAACTTCATGTTTTTTTTTCCACACAGACACAGTGAAATGAAGGTGAATCAAAACAAACCTTTGAGGTAAGTTGAGATGTTAAAGTCATTTTCACTGCTACTGCATCACACCGATGGCAGTCGTTCCTCCATAGCAACATGCTAAACCTCCAACAGAGCGATTCCAGTGGCTCCAACTGGGCGAGATGGGCCTCGAACCAAAAACCTTGGAACCGTGGTGTTTGAAAGTAACAGCTGTGCTTTACATAGATTTTTTTAAAGGAGTATATTTTCTGTTTTTTGTTTCATCTGGTCTGCTGGGGAAGATGCTTTGATCACAATGACAGGAGGTCATTTCATCAATACATTCCTTACAGTTAAAAGAAAAGAGATGACCATGACTACATCAAGAAACCCCCCAGAAAAACTTTTTTTTTTCCATCGTACTATGAAGTGTGGAAAATTAATGAACAGAATTGTTTGAATTTGCAAGTTTGGTTTTCATGAAAAAAAAAAAAAATCTTTGTGACAACTTCTTTTAATTTGAACACTTGAATAAAATGTATCTTATTGTTGTTGTGCGTGCTTTCAAGAGTCTTTACATATATCAATGCAGATGTTTATATCTCTGCTAATTCACTGTGAATGATTCATTCACAAAGACACTTCTTCTTCATGCTAATTAAGTGAGATGTTTAAGTTAAGTGTACTTCATGACAAAACACGCAGCTGCAAACCTCAGCGTGCTTCAGCTGATGAAACATCACAGCTCGGTTATTTGTTCTGCATACACGTGACTTGATGATATTCATGGTGAATGCATGAATCAAACCACTGAAAGTGTATTTTGTATAGTCAGAAACTGAGGGGACTCGGAGGAGTGACCAGAAGGTTGATGGTTCAAATTTGTCTGCTCATAGATTCTATTCTATTCCATTGGAATAGAATAGGTGAATGAATGAAGATAAAAAGATATTTTTTGAAAAATGTTGATCAAAAATAATCAGCTGAATGAGATCAAACAAACATCCCGAGGACGGTTCAGCGCTGCGCTGCAGGTTTTTATTTTACTTTGATGCACCATCTTCCCTTCTTGTGTCACCCCTTCAGGAGACCCCCTGCAGTGCATTTGCATTGACTTGTAGCATAAAAATGTGACCAATTATACGTATGTTTCGATTTCGGGAATGTCTGTAGCTCAGTAACTGTGATCTTGTGTCTGAACAACAAGGAAAATCTTTACACACACACACACACACACACACACACACCACAGCCGAGGTTCCAACAGTCACAGTTACAAATTGGCTGTTAGACTGTCTGCTCTTTGAAACACACAGCTATCATTCTGCCTCAGTGGTTCTGACAGCCCAATCCCATATATTCTCCTCACATTGTGCGCAGACATATTGTTGTCACAACAACCTTGCTTTGTCGATACAAAAAAGAAGTTATATTTGACATGATTCTGCAGCCCATGGCGATGGAAAACACGACCAATCGAAAGAATTACTGAATCAAACTTAATACAGAGCCCATAAAAGTTGTGAGACGTGTGCTTTCATATCCGCTTTAACCTTGAGTTATATTCAAAGGGGTTTTTTCTTCTTCTTCTTCTTCTTTCTTTTTTTTTTTTACAGTTGTGTGATCTTGGAGAGGCTGTCTTTAACTCTGATGGAGATGTACAGACAAGTCAAGGTTTATGAGGCCTGTCTAACTTTTAGCTGAAAAGTTTATATTTTATCAGACGTGAACTTTAAATGAAAGTACACGGAGCACAGACGGAGCCTCGTAATCACAACCCAGAGGAGCACCCAGGCCTCGTACCTATGTATCCTCTGCGTGACTGCCTCTAGGAATTAAATTTACAACTCTTTCATCGCTGATTGATTTAGAAACACATCTTCAACAATCCTCCGACGAACTATCAGACATGCCGAAACCAAAACTTCCACACAGCAGAGACTGCAACAGAAATGAGAAATGTTCCGTTAAACAGACACAAACAGGGTGATGAGCTGGGAAAGACGGGTGGGCGTCATTAAAACTGGCCTCATGTTGAAACTGTGGCTGTTTTTCACTCCAACTTTTTGGTTTTGCAGAAATATGGACATTTCCGTCACATACACTCTGCTCTACAGCAAACTCAAACTTTAAAGTTTAAATCCAGAGGTTCTCATGTCAGTCTGGCCCCTGGACTGTAAACGCCTTTTAAACAGGGTCTCAGTTTGTGGTGCTCCTGCGCTCCAAATAAATATATTGCATTTCGTTTGATCTGCACAGCTTCGTACGACCAGTACAGTCACCATTCTACCTACTGATGATTCCCCCTCTGCAGGTTCTCTATTGAGGAGTGACAACTTAAAAAAGAAGAAGGAAAGGCAAAATGTGATTCTCCAACCTAAAATAAGTTCTACATGAGTGCAAAACTTCAAGTGTCCCAAGTGTAAACCAGAACTCGGTCTCTACGAGGCAGTGCTTCACAAATCGGCTCCGCAAAATAAATGATGAAGTGACATTAAGAGCAATTAAAGCAGCTGAACTCTGTATCGCAGGTATGAAGTTCATCATATAAAATACACTTGAGAGTGAAATTAAATGTTCTCACACAAAAGGTTAATCAGTCCATTTACATGCATACTCATGACATTCATCTTTATCAATAATTGTGAGATTGTTTGAGTTTCTAAAGAGTGACTGAGGCCTACCATTTATCCACTTGGAAGATTTTTTAATCAACTGAGCAATCAGCCCGCGATCATGTGAGCAGAGAGCTGGAGATACTGTACAATAATTTAATTAAAAGTTCCTAATTGAGATCTTAGCCTATAGCAAATCGCACTACCCATAAAGCACTTGCTGACACTGTAAGATACTTCATGCATTTCATGGAGCTAAACGATGTCAAGTGTGGAGCCAGAAGATTCAGTATGTCAAGGAACACTCCACTTAACCTGTTCCAGCAGATCTCACTTTAATGGCTTGTCTTATGTTGTGGTTTTTATGTTTGTGTTCCTGGCTGTCTGCTTAGCGGAGTCATATAATGTGTTTGCAATACGGAGCTCGACAATGATCTTAAAACGCAATAAAATGTTAATGCCCGTGGAGGCTAAATTGAACCACCCTGGGTCATTCACAGCAAGTCCAATCCATTTAGGAGAAGGCAGAGCTGCACACGCTCCATTCATATTACACCACACCATTACTCCTAATGGATGGGGCAAGATATCTGCACTGCAACAATTACAGAGGAGCTTTTGTGGAGGGACCGGCTCAGGCAGGAGTATTGATATCAGGCCTGCGTATCTCTGGAAGCTCTGGTTGTTTAAATGTGTTGCTTTTTGTTGTAAAGACTATTCAAAAAAGCTTTTACTGGGTTTGTCACATTTCACTGGTTCAAGCCAACAAACAGATCAACCCTTCTTTTCAACAAGCTGCTTCTGCGCTTCTTAAATGTCCAGTCGATTCATGAACTTCAGACCTGAATGGCATCAACCACTACGTCGCCGACTGTAGCTTTATCCGTGTGAATCTCTGCATCCACTGCAGAAATCAACGCAAAGGGTCGCATTAAATATATTAAAGAGAACAGAGTGACCGCTATCCTCTCCTAACTGCTCCAGTCGTGTTGCCCCTAAGCGAGACAATTAACCTCCAACTGCTCTGCTGAAATTTTACTGGGCAGCTCCCAGTTGTGTTTGCGTGTCTTGCCTCGGGCCAGAGCTGGAAATAACAATATGCTCCCAGGCAGCTTCGCTGGCTAAATATGTGGGAATACTCCTTTGGGTTGAATATTCACTGTTTGAATTTTCTAGGAAAAGTAATGTATTTCTGCCATTTTGAAAAAAAATTTTTTTTTTCTTTTAAAGATTGGTTTGAAGAAGTCCTTCTGCAAAAGGACGTCCTCCACTGAAGACGTGCTGTGTGTCATGACTTTAAAATGTCGTTAAGATAACATTTTTCATCTCAATGAATTGTCCTTTCTCTTTGATACAGCTAATGGAAAGATGCTGGTGCGAAGAAAATATCAGAGATCTAATTTTAAAAGTTGAATAATCGTCCTTTGTGATGAGATTTGAAATGAGGGCACACTTTTATTCTGGATCCTGGATTTAGAATATGAACTGGATCTCGACAGCAATTTAATCCCTTCTTTCTTGCAAAGGCTTCAAAGTTTAATTAAAATCCATTCTCACATGTTTGAGTCATCCTGCCATCCAACCCACCTAAACATCGACCTACCCACCAACCAAGTAAAGAAGAAACTAAACAGCCAAGTAACTAAGCAAACACCCTTTAACCAGCCAACCAGGGGGAACATTAACACAAATCCCACAGCTTTGGCTGCTGTCAGGTTTCTACATGTAAAAGGAAAACCTAATTAGATGCAGATCTGCTGTGAGGATGGGTGTTTGGCTTCACTGTCATGTTATGGTGTTCACTGGAAGACGAGTTTGGAACCACTGAGCCATAACCGGCTGAACTAACGACTTCTTGGTTCACAGAATAATCTCAAATCACTTAAGTACATCTCCACCTAAATTCAACCCTGCCTGGCTGACGTAAGAAAGCACTAATTCATTGTTGGAGTTGCAAAGTAAATAATGTATTGCCATAGGATGTATATAATCCACGACACAACAGAGGTTAATGCATGCTGTGGTTATTTTTAGCAGGATTTCATATGTAAATGTATTTTCTGAGGTGGCGGAATGTGTGTAAAATGAAAGCAGTAAAAAGGTTCTGAAATCATTCATCCATTTAAAATGACGATAGCAATAAGTCAATTTGAGAATAAAACTGGTGTGAGGACACTGACAGATCACATCACTTCACACCACGTTTACTTTTCCCCTCAAACCCGATGCGTGCCTTTGCCTCATATGGATTATTCACACTTGCTAACAATGTCAGTGTGAAATGTCTTGTTTCCAGCTTTAACTGAAGCTCGAGTGTTCTGATTACTGAAATTCCCGGTTGATTCAAACGTAGCGCGTTTGATCCCTTATACAAACACGATATAGAGTCTGGCTTGTGACTGCTGAATCCCTCTCGGCTCATTAAGAGGAGCTGAATGAAGAGGCGAGCGAGGTTCTCTCCAAATCCAGCATGAGTCAGCCGTTCATCACCTCATGTTCAAGTCACAAGGAGTAGTTTTTTTTTTTTGTAATAAAAGAGAAACCGTCTCTCTCGTAGTGCCTGTTCTTGGATATACAGACATTTCGTGCAGCCGAGCTGCATCGTTGTGACACCTGCTTGAAAATTGCACAAAATTGACCGAATTGTCTCATTTACATTCTGTTGGCTGCGTGGAGCTGGAATCCTGCCTGGGCTACAGTGTAAGCACAGACATGTAAGAGGAGGACATGACAGCTGTGACATGCAGAGCAAGCCAGATTTCAACCCACAAGAATACCAACAGTCTGTGAGGCGGTGTGGGATTGTGAAGCAGCCTCCTCGCATGTTGCGGTGTTCAGATATGAGACAGGAATACTGAGTGCGCCGGAGTGTTTGGTCTCCTCCGCGCAGCTCTTTAGTCTTACGGGAGGACTCCTATCATTTTTGCACATTTTAGCATGTTGACTGGCAGACGGTGGCAGGGAAGAGGGGGAAGGCTCATTTCTGATTCCAGGAGGTGTCTGCGTGGCTCAAGAAGCGAGCACGGTCGGGAGTGACTGGAAAGTAGATTATCACTTTCATCCCCAATAAAAAAAATAAATAAATAATAAAAAAAAAAAAAAAAATTCTTTGAAGCTATGCAACAGTAGGCACAGTCCCTGAACCTGAGATGCAGAAGCCAGCCTTAAAAAATTAGAGAATTCGCTCTGCTTTGTATTCAGTCCAATTCTCCCCCCTCGAATAAATGTAAATTCAAAAGCACAGGACTGCATCAATATTCAGGTCGATGCATTGTTAAAAGCGGGTACATTCATGTAGATAATTGGTTTGCATTGCAGTTATTGTATTTAAAAGCCAAAAAAAAAAAAAAAGAAGTCAAAGAACAGAGAAAGTGTTTTTTCTCTCAGGCTACACTTTTTACTCCCCTTATCTCAGGGTAGCCAGGCAATCAGGAGCGTGGTCAGGCTTTTCCAGAGCATCTCAAGGATCAAAATCAATGGGTAAAATCCCCATGAAGTTCCTAATGGTTTTAGAAATCCAAGGGAAACTATGAAATTATTCTAAATTGTGGCGCACCCCAGAAGATAAATGGGAAAGTTTAGGAGGGTTTGAGGCATGAATATGAGTAAAGCAAAACGAAAAAAGGAAAAGAGAAAGAAAAAAAAATCAACGCGCAATCACAGAGGGTTATGTTCTGAATTATTGAACATGTGATCCAGTTTGAGCCACACGGCAGAGAGAAAAGCTTCACCTGATATGAGAGGACGGGAGTTAAATGCCCTCTTGCTTATGTTTCCTAATTGTAAATCTCCAATAAATCAAAGCGTTTACAGATAGTTGTTCCGGCTGGTGTAAGAGCAGGATCTATATTTTGAGCTTAATGGAACTTCACAGCCTCTCCTCTTCCATGAGTAAATGAGAAATTAAGCATCAGAGGCAGCTTCTCATTTCAGCCTAATTAAAGTTTTAATTGCTTGATGTTGAGCACAGCGTCTCGTTGAAAACGCACAGCGGCCGTTAGGTATCGCAGGAAATGGGAAAGAGCAGCGGCGACGTTCGGAGGAATAACACAGTCTGCAGAATCCGTCACGAGGAGCTACGTTCTGGAGGAGATCTGTCACATGGCGACACTGAGACCGCGTTTTGCATTCACACAACGACGTTCTGAAAATGACGTCTGTTCACACGGCGATGGCCGACAATGCAGTCAAGCATTGAACGGGCGCTCGATGTAACGCTGGGAAGTACAGTAGGTGGACAGAAGACCTGGCAGGCTAATCCTGTTGGCTTCGCCATCTCCAGGAATCTCCATTTCACGCGGCGGCGCTGAAGCTAATGGCTGCGGGGCGTGCGTGCCAATCTCATTAGAGCCAGGTGTTGGGATTCAGCACGCCGCTCCCTCCGCAGCCTTCCTCTGGCAGGGCGGACGCGCCGCCTAACACCGAGACCTGACAGTGGCTTGCTCCATTTTCTCTCATCCCGAGCCCGGCGGACACCTGTGGCGACGGTAATTGAAGGCTCTCAGATCGTGTGCGATCGCTCAGCCCCGTGCTCCTGCGGTTCCTGCGGTTCCTGGTCGCCCTGCCAAGGAAATCCACGCACGTGTTTTACATGAGAGCATCTCTGAACTCGTGGAGCAGAGGATACGAAGGGCGTATTTGTGAAGCACTATTCGACATATGTAGCTGTGAGGCTGTTAAATATCGAGGTGGAGGGACAACATGGACTTTCTTCCAAGGGTTTCTTAGTCCTTCTCTGTTCTCACATCTTTTTTTTTTTCATTTGTAAGCATTAATATTGACATCATTCTTTAAGTTTTGTTTGTTCCTCCCCTTTTAAGACATGTTGAACTGGATATCTGTGGTATATGTGTGTTTAGATGTATATGTCTAGAATAGTGTCGATCTGCTTGGAATTAGATTTAGTGTGGTTGTATTTTCGTAAAATCTAATTAACTTATCTATTTATATGGATTTTACAAGGGATTGATGCGTTTGCTTAGATAATATTGATATAGATATGGCATGAATAGAATTTCTTTCTTTATATGTCTGTATTGTGTATATAACAGGTCTTAAACAAATTTTCTGAAAAATGATTGCAGTAAAGATTCAGTTAATGTCATGGACTGTACAAAATGAATGATAAATCAGATGATTATGAAAGAAATCACTAGTTTCAAATAAATGGACGACGCTACACTTCATGGTAATCCTGTTTTTCTGTTTTTGTCCTCCCAGCATCTGTTTTTCCAGAGTTAACTTCTAATTTCCTGACCTTTTTAAACACTCTGTGTTATCAGTATTTTTGGACTTCCTCCTCGCTCTGTTCATCGACTCCTCCCCTGATTGCGTCCAGCTGTTTCCAGCTGCTGGTCTGATCGTCTGTCTCGGCTCCTCCTGTCCATTCCCATTTATTCCATGTCTGCTTCCCTCCGTGTTGCAGCGCCGCGTTTCTTCCCCAGTTGTGATCCTCTGTTTGGGGGAGCATCTTTTATTCAGTATCTGTCTTTGTTTTAGCGGCAGCTGCACCTGGGTCCTTCTCTCTGTAAATTCCAGAAACTAACAGAGAGATGTCAGTCGGGAGGGTTTTATTCACAGAAAAGCTGCTTTACCTGGACGCTGGGTTGAGATCACTTCATATGGATCTGATTAATGTGGATAAACTTCCAAAAGGTTGGCACGTGCGTTAAATACCAATAAGCATACTTTAGTTTTCAAAAACTCCAAAGAAAGAAAAAAAAGCCCTCTTTATGCAAATAGCTGAAAAATGCTCCTCCATTTCCTTCTTGTCAGTACTACTTACTTTTCCATGGAGTTAGTTTTGTGCTTGAATTTGCGTGGAAACAGGATTTTGAGTGTAAAATTACATTTTGTGGCAGAGTTATTGGCGAGTGAATAAAAAAGAAAACAATGTGTTTGCTTTCATGCATATCTGCACATGGTAACAGCGTCTCTCTCTCTCTCTCTCTCTCTCTCTCTCTCTCACCATTGAGGTTCTGTGTGAGTGTTTCACTTGCAAAGAGTCTCAAAATGTGTTTTACCCTTTAAAATACCATATTTCTGTCATTAAAATCCTAATACAAATGAAATATGTGATCAAATACAAATGACTGCATTATGTATGTTTATTAAAGGATTGATTTCTCTTCACATTTTATGAAAGCCATATGTCAGTTCCATATGTCAGTGAAATCTTATTGCAGAATAATCTCTGTTTCCACAACATTTTAGGTGAAAATGCATAAGTTTCGAGTTTTTGTTTCATGTTTGAACAGCAATATCTTGAAAATAACTTTTCACAGAAACACTAAAAAGATATAGGCTTTGTTTCTAGAAAATCAAAATATAATGCAAGTGATATAGCAATTGCGCATGTATATGGGTCCAAATGTAATGCATCAGTGACATGCATTTGCTTAAACTAAATTTTTATAACCGTCAGCAACTATTTACACAGCTCAGGTTATTTATTTGTGCAAACGCCCACAACATGGATGTTATTTCAGTGCTGGTAATTCATCGCGATGTGAACTGTGCTGACTAAGTCAATAAGGACGGATGGGATGGGTATGACATTAGTTCCTCTGAATAAATAAAAAAAAAAAAAAAAAAAAAGATGCTGCAGCTTGAAATGTGTAAATCTGATGGATGCAAGGCTTCAGATGAATAGTTAAAACTCTGCGGCAGTCCATTTGAATACGGAGACGCTGCGTCGCGGCGCTGCTGCGTGTCAAATGAGCGCAACATTGCAGGGCTGCAGAGTCATCACCATAATGCAGTCAGACCGCTAAGTGAAAAGTGAGGAGGAGGTTTTTTTTTTTTCCTCCCCTCGTCTGACACGTCCAGAATATTACGGCGTGTAGCAGCTGGAAGCCTCATAAATCATCGGGGCCCACAGGACAAAGGGGATCACATGGCACCGGGGTGCAGCGGATGCTAAAGGGTTCAGCTTTAGTCACGATAAGAGCCTCCATTCAGAGAAAAGGGTTGTGGGAAGTAGATTATCGGTACAAGTGAGGTCAGGGGATGGGAGGATAATTAATACTGTATGAGTTAAACCTATGACATGCTTCTCCTGCTACCACCGCTATCTGATTTAAGTAGAAAGGATGGTGGAGAACCTGTGGGTGGAGAGCAGGCAGCATGCGGGGGTGGAGAACCCTGCAAACAGCAGAGAAATGCTTCTTTCTCCCCTTTCAGGGCTCAGTATTGCTCTGTCTCTTCTTATTAGAAAGCTAATGCAACTGTCTGTTCTAATACTGGAGAGCAGCTTTTATTCTTTTTTTTTTTTTTCCTCCTTCACAACCTTTTTCTATTCCGTTCAGCACTAATCTGTGCAGTGGCAGCGGATGATAAGACGGGGCACATTCGCTTACTCTCTGCGCTTTTTACAAGCTTTGTCTAGGCGCCAGCCGTACAGTCGTTTGTTTCAACAACTTTGCCGTCGAATTCAAGAAAGGTGAAAACTTTTCCAGGTGATTTTTCCTGTCGAGTTTCTGTTGTAATTCTTTAGAGGTTTTCTGTTGATATTGCCCTCTAAAACCTGAAAGAAAGCAGCAGCTTCTTTGTTTTAAGCACAAAGAAGCTCCAGTTTTAAGGCCTTTGAAGTGCACAAAGTGTTGGGGCTTATGGAGGTATTGTTCTTGGGAAGAGAGGATGAATTTTAGAGTGAATTTAAATCTTTAGGCTTAACTTTTACTGGCACTTGTATTGTAAAGATCAAACATGTCTTACTGGACCTTGAATGCAAACTAAGAACCCCCAGGCCAGAGAGAGGGAAGGAGGGATTGGCGAGGACTCGTCTGTAGATAATTCTGATGTAACTCCACTTCTCCTTCAATGGGAGTGCAAAGTGCTGAGAAAAAGACAATTAGCTCCTCGATAAATTCACATTTCTCCGTTGCTCTTCGTCGGAACTGAAGCCTGAAATGTAAATGCCAGTTTCTCCTCAGCGCCGGGGTGTTTTCCTCTCTCCATGACTGGCTGCGTATTGAAGCACGGGGAACTCTTGGCAGCAAATCAGGTATTAGGCTCCTGATCGGGAGGGGGAAAATAATGGAATGATATGGGGAGTTCAGCATAGCTAATTCACTCACTGAAGTCTTCTGGGAGATACAGTGTCTGGTTGCTGGATGTAACAGGCGCACCGGGCTGAGCACAGTCGTTTCCCGGGGAGCTCTGGAATTTACCGTTATTGGAACAACACTCGCTGATGTGCTGATTATTGGTCTTTAATGTATTTTCTCTTCTGCTCTGCTGTACCTGGAGATGCTTTCAGCAGAGCGCTGAGTCTCCCTCCACCTTTTTCTTTTTCCTTCCTGCATTTGATATGACAGTTAAACGTCCAGGACTCGCTTTGCCTACTGTCAGCTCGCAGAGAGGCCAGCGCTCGACAAAGGAGAGATGAAAAGAGAAAGCACAACCTTTCGGCGAGGTAAAATTGATTTGCTAAATTTTTGGAAGGAATCCAGCACGAAGCAAAAAGGTGTGGAGGAAAAAAAAAACACTTCCCACACATTCACAGAGTGCCCGAGCGCTTTAAGCATCGGCTCCCGGTGAAGAGAAAATAAGTATTTCACACTTTTGGTAAACACTTAACATCATATATTATAAAATCTTTTAGTTTTATGCTACAATGGAGCTGTCTAATCAAACAATGCTCAAACATTATGTAATATTCAACATATATGTACATTTTCATGCATGATCATATTCATTATTTAAGACTACAGCATGCAAATATATATGCACACACGTATAGGGAATACAGGAAGCCTGGTATGAATGAGACTAGATTTGTGGCTGCATGTACGTTATCTTCCCGTTG
Organism: Salarias fasciatus; assembly: GCF_902148845.1. Lineage (NCBI taxonomy): Eukaryota > Metazoa > Chordata > Actinopteri > Blenniiformes > Blenniidae > Salarias > Salarias fasciatus. The sequence continues at coordinate 28,375,353 of NC_043746.1, read as the reverse complement.
TACTGTTTGCCCGCTGTCAGCCAGAAAAGACTTCTCACCCTCCTCATCCTCCTCTGAATCAAATGGAAAGGTCAAAGGAAACTGGTCATACACCAACCTCACTCTGCTTGGTATTTGTATCTTTGAAGACTGTGTTTGGATGGAGATCCAGACTTTAGGTCTGCCCACTCTCTACCCACACCTCCCTCACATCTGGAGAAACATTCCACACTTTCAGTGTCATTTTTGACAGCAGACAAAAAAAAAAGAAAACAAATCAAAGCTGATGTCTGATGATGTTCCAACAATACAATGCAAATACAAAACGCAGCAGCGATACACAGGGCCACATGCTAGAGGTAGAGTTTGGATTATCCAATGTCAAAATGTCAAGATGATTCTTAGTCCTTATCTGATCCGTCGTATCTTAATCCTTTTGTGTTGAAGGCTCTGCGGACACAAGAGAAGAAAAGCTGCAACGTCCCCACAAACAAACCTTGCTGGCATTTGCTTGCTTTTGAAAAATACACCGTTGGCCTCTGGATTTGGGAGAAAAAAAATAAATCCCTCATGAGTAAAAGTCGTCACAGGAAAGTATCAGATATTCCATCCAAGGTCTTTTCTTACAAGGTTATCATCAGGGGCATTGCACGACGCCGCGATGATGAGAAGAGGGGGAAGATTCATAAGTGTGATCTGCTGGAACTTATCACATTTATAGGCTCGGCCTGTGGCCGTCCGGCCGGCGCTTTAAAAGTCTGATGTCCCGCTGCGCGGCGCGTTGTGGAATCAGAAGGTGTGCTCGTAAAGAAAGCGGTTTGCTGGAGTGGATACCCCGGTGTGTAATTTGGTACTCGTCAGGCCCTCTCTTGCCCTGGTGGCATGATTAAACTTTTGAGGAGTCATCAGATTTGCTGGCACTTGGAGATTAAGCTGATCTCAGACAATCCCTCAAGCAGAGGCGACCCTCCGCCATTGTAATTTTATGCTAATAGAGAGATATCTCTCACATTGTAGAAGGCAGCAATCCCAAATCTCTCGCTCTCGCTCTCTCTTTCTCGCACTCGTAGCCTTTTCTTTTCTTTTCTCTCACTGACTGTCTCTTTGTTTTCCCCCTCCGATTCCCTCCGCCCGTTCCTCTCACACTCTGATTCAGTTAAAGAAATCCCCGGGACACTCTTCAGTTCCAGTCAATCTAATCTTTATGTGGGACTCTCTGGTTGTGTAACACATTCCCAACCTTTGGTAAACACATCACTGTGGAGTTTTAAAGGATCACAAGGAAGCTGAAACGCAGCGTTATTTCCCTCAAATTTATTTGTTTCCTTGCGTATAAGCTCTCTCTGTCCTCTGCCTCCGTCTATTTTGGATATCAGGGGTTCAAGAGTGCATCTGCGGTGTAAGGTATTTGTAGCCGCTGCAGGAAAGTCTCGTATTGGGCACTTTGGTAAAACCTTCTAGAAACCCGGCGTTCTGCTGTTAGTCACGCTCCAATGTGTGGCAAACGCAGGTAAATGATCCTATCAGGCATTATGAAGCCAGAAAAAAAAAATCCCTTCTCGTCCAAGGACAACATTTTCTGTTTGAAAAGTTTAATTTTGCATAAAAATTGTGCATTTGTTTTCTTTTTTTCCTCGCTGGATTTATTGGAAAAGGTTTTTCCACATATTTCAGTGCACAAAGTAAATTAAATCCTTGGTGGCTTGTTTCCCCTTAACAGACAACTTTCTGTCAAATCTCACAAAATGGAATAAAATAACACCTACAACGTCCAGATGTTGTGTTTGAGTCATTCAAAGTTGGATTTTTAAAATAACTGGGATTTTCACAATTCACAGCCTTTTTTTGTGTTTTGTTTTCTTGTTAATGCCACCAAGAAAATACCAGCCAGTTTTGAGCAAAAGGTTAAAATGATAATTTTGTTAAAAGAAAGACTAATCTGGAGAAATCGTTCTGCAACAGCGTTCTGTTTTCTGTTAGGTGTGCTTGCAGGATGTCCAGTCATGACTCATTCTGGTGGTCTGACGCAGTGGACAAGTGGTCCGCACCGTCACCTCACAGGAAATACATTCCTGCTTTGAGCTGATTGGCTAAAAACATCTATTTGCATGGATTTTGCTTGTTCTTCATTTAGTTTCTGTGGATTTACAATCCAAACATGTGCCTGTTTCACGTCATGCTGATTTGCTGATGCCAGGTTTCCAGCATCGCCATTTACACTGAACGCTCCATCTGTGTCCGCTGTAACGCTGAAGCCATGCAGATGGACGTGGGCCTGGTGTTTGTGGAGGGATTACCTCTCCTGTTATTTTCATTTGAAATGCACACATGGCCTGAGGAAACATGCGAACACGTGTTGACTGTGAACTGCAGTGCACCCAGCTTGAGCCCCACTGTGGACTCTGCAGTCTATGCTGTGGCCCATGTTTACGCAACAATGACTTCAAGTAACATTGCAAAACTATTGTTGCGTTTTGGGTGTTTGTTTCCATGACAGCGGTGCTCAGAGTCACTGAAAATGCATCTTTTTGAAAATGACAATCCAAGCCAGTCTGTCCACAAGAGTGTCCATGTTCTCCCATTGTTAATGTTTAGAGTGTATTCTCTGCAGCATGTGTGTGTGTGTGTGTGATTTCATTACAGAAACAACCAACAGCACCAACTAGTGGCCCCACATGGCAACGACATCGCTTTCAGTGAGTCTGCTGTGGAAACTGACATCATTTTCCAAACAGCATTTTCACTTGAAGCGTTCCACAATTGAGGCCTCAGACCCACATTTAGCCTATTAAAGGACGGTCCAGCGAAACGCGAGCCACTGACAGTCAAGTCGTCATGATAACGAGTGACATTTAATCATCGCAAAACTTTTCTGTGTCGCATCTTTTCTTGACTTTTTGGATAAACTGTTAATTCGAGCCCAACTGGTTTAATCCAGCTGCTACTAGAACAGCAATATAACTGCTTCCCGTGTCTGTCAGAGAGCCAAGAACAAAAAAAAAAAAAAAAAAGAAGAAAAAAAAAACTGCACTCAGGCACTCTGATAATTTTACTTGCAGAAAACAAGCCGAGCAGAATGATTTGACATTTATTGTAATGATACGATCATTGTTGGGATGACAGATAATAAATACACAGAGTGAGAGATGAAGACTGGCACAGCTCGGGGGGGTTGGAGAAGAGATGGCTGAAATATTTTGACTTGCCTCCGAACCACCTGTGGCATCTGCCAGATGGTGCAGTTGAAAGAAAGTGTACGCAGGGAGGGACATCTCACTGATTATGTCCCTATTCACTCGAGGGTGCATCTGCTGCATAAAGAGTCTGCTCATGCTGCTTCTCTGCGAGCGGCAACCACTACACTTTTCCTTTTGGAAAGCTTAATATGAAGCACCGTGTTTGTGCGATGAATTAGACATAATGAGGCTGTCCACAAAGATGTCACGCGGCATACTTTGCTGCCTGATTTGTTTGTTTTTTACAGTAAGCAATCTCTGCTCACAGCTGGGAAATTCTTTTGTTATCTCTCATAGCCACGGCTCTAATGTGATGTTATATGGAGCAAAAGCATAATTTTTGTTTATCTGGTGGAAGACGTGTGTCTGTTTGTTTACTCGGCTCATCCATTCTCCCCTTTGCGCTGATATCTCTGTGGGTTACCGTCACATTTCTCATTTGAGAATAATGCCGAGAAAAATGTCATCGAGGGGACAGAAACTAATATCTTGAGATGCAAAGATCACTATTTAAATATCACATCTGCCTGTCAGCCAATAAAAACATTATTTCAAAATCCTGTTACTCTAAATCTTTCCAGAAAAAAAAAAGAAGTTGTTGGTTTTTGAGAACTGGATCATATCAGACTGCAAAAAACACAGTGATACACAATAAGGCCTGTGTGGAGTCTGCATGTTCTCCCTTTTTTTTTTCTTTTTAACTGCAGCTTCCTTCTACAATCTAAAAATGGACTGGCTGTCCAGGTCTTTCACCCGTCGTCAGCTCGGATCGACTCCAGCAGCTCAATGACCCCGAGTGAGACAAAGTGTCCATAAAGGATGGATGGACTGTAAAACCATCATTAAAAGTTTGACTTTGAAAACAAATGGAGGAAAAAGAAAGGAGTCCATGAAAACACATCTTCCTTCAATGAACTCTTGCTTCATTGTTATGCCGATTTCTTTGGGTAAAACTGGTGACTAAGGACCAAATAAGATAGTCTGGAGACTAATGAGGCTTTGGCAAGTAAAGAGACACATGAATAGTTGGTGCTAATCAAAAATGGCTGAGAAACAGTGAAAGTCGGGTTATTTTTGGGTAAGACACACAAACACCCATATATTATAAATATATATGTCACTTTATCCTGTTTTATCTACCTGCTCTAAAAGCCGAATGATTCCACATATCTCATGAAAAGTCCGAGGATTACATGCTGGATGCATGAACACATTAAACTCACACACCTGGCAACGTGAACAGAAATGAGTTTGAGAAAGAAAACACATCAAAGGGATGCTGTTCAACTTGAAAACATACAGAAGGTGGGACAATGCTTCTTACATGCAATTCTTACTTTCAAAAAAAAAAAAAAAAAAAAATCCAACTCTAGGCTCATCAATTAAGCTCTGTTTCCCGTAATTCTTATATAGTCTGTTTGGTTTTTGAGGTAAGAATGAAGCATATCTGGAGGATTTATTGGTGTCTGACGGTCTTCGTATCTCTTCGTTATCATTGCAGCTGCACTGAACTGTCCAGCACAACATCAGATATCTTTTCTAAGTGGTTTCACACAAGTCTAGCTATTCGATTTGAAGTACTGTGCAAAATATTAACACATCTCACTAACGTTGCCCTCCTTTTTTTAACACCAAACAGAAAAAAAAAAAAAAAAAAAAAGATTCCATCTACATCTCCCTCCGTGAGTGAAATGGGAGTGAAATCAATTAAAGATCATAACCTTCACCTTATCAGTCTATTTCATGGCAGGAGCAGGTGCTGCTGATACTCGCCGCTTTCTGTTTATTTGAGGAGACGCCGTCTTATGCCAGGCATCGCTGCTCAGACTCTGGGTTATTTCTGAGCTGCAGAAGCTACAGTCGTGGCTCTAATTTTTGATGTGATGGAGAGAGAAAGCCCAGAACGCCTCCATTGACAGTGGCACTCACTGAAGCAGCAGATGGGATTTGTGAACTTATAGACGTGACGTACAGTGTTTCATACCCAAATTAGCTGTATTATACTACGGGGAACATTGTCTTCAGTCAGAAAAAGAGCAGCTTGGGCACCTTGACAGAGTTGTGTCTGAAGAAAAAAGGTTTCTGGTTTTAGGACTTTCCATTGATGTATTCCCAAAGAATTTATACATAGACATGCACACAGATGGGAGAAATGAATGAAGAAGTCAATGCATGAAGATGCATTTGATGCGGCTGCTTCCACACAGGTGCACCGCACTATACAAACCAGCAATTAGCATTACTCACATGTTTAGCTGGAATTACGGCCTGGAGGCTGCATACTTCCACCAAACAGCAAAGGTGCATTTCAACAATACGTCAAAGCAGGAGGCACATTTGGGAACGCAACAAAGACAGTGTTTCTTCACAGTTTTCCCCCAGATTGCCTCTGAGAAATCCTCCCTGGACGATCCCCAAATAAACAAAATTTTACAGTGAAGCCAACGGTGCTGGAAACACCCTCAGTCAAGAAAACACTAAAACTAGAGACAATAGGCATTTCACCAAGTCTGTTCCAGATTTGAGCCTTTCTTGATCATGTGCAAATGAATTCTGATGAGAGATCTCAGGTCCCCGATTGAAGGGAAGACGTATTGCTTGTGGAAAAGTTTCTTGTTTAAAGGGCAACATTATGAAAACAATGGCTGTTTACATGGAAATGGCAGAAACACTGAAAATAATATTGTTTGCATGAATTCAGAACATTTCCAGTGGCTCCGAGCATCATTGTCGTGTAAACAGATACCAAAATCACAAAGTTTTCTGTTCTTACTTGAAAATGTGGTCGAGTAAACGAGGCATCACAGCAGACAAGCCTGGAGCTCCCCCAGTAGCCTCTGGAGACCCCCAAGGGGAGCTCTGGACCCCACTCTGGAAACCAATAAATGACACAAAGATTCTCAGAAGAATCCTTCTCTTTTATCGTTGCTTGAAAAAATCCTGAAAAATCATCATACACTTCTAAATTTAAATACTGGGTCCGATATGCTATTGAGTGTTGCTATTGAGTGTTACTTTATTCTGTAAATCTTTAGTTACTTACAGAAATAATCCTCCATCCATTCCTCCTTCCATTCACCTCTTTGTTCCATGTTGGGAGCGGCTGTGGCTGTATCAGAGGAGACTGCACGTGCTCTGATTCTGTGCCTTTTGATTTTTGGGCTGGCATACAGTTGAACTTGGAGCTGTTAACATGAAACACTATCCCTCCTCCTCGGGCATCCTGAGAGGGGAAGGTTATGGAGCTGGAGAGCATGAAAGACCGTTGGAGAGTGTGTCACGGTTGTTCTGCAGGCATAAAGTGTCTGCCTGCGTTGGCCTTGGAAGGTACTGCGCTGTTCTGTCACTGAACCTGAGGCCTTGCACAACTCGTTAAATACTTTATCTTCTGTGTAGTCGGAGGGTAATACGCTGTGGTCACTGCTGATACAAGTCACTATTTCTCTGCAGTGCAAAGATTTGTTTTCCATTTAAGTACAACACCTACTGTAAAGCACCGGTTGTTTCTCTGCTCCGAGAAAAAAGTGCTGGAGTCTCTCACTTTAACACGATCCTAAAAGGGAAATGTGCTGGAAACTGATTTACCTCCACATCCACAAATTCACCGTCTGCTGTGAATCTCTAGCACTCTCTCTGTTTCTCTAATTTCCATATTTTGATAAAGACGCAATGAAAAGTGATAACAAAGAAAAAGTAGCATGTGTGTCAAGAAACAGACATGCAGATATTTCTTTTTCTTTGAGCCACAGTAGTGTGTCTATCCTCAGAAACATGAGCCCAAAAAATGGATTTTGGAAAATTTCAAGGTTATTATGACACTACTGGTTTGAGGCATTTCTGTGCATGTTTGTCTGTATTGTTTTCTGTAGAGTAAATCTCCCCACAGCCTAAAAACAAGCTTCCCAGGTGAATTTGAGTGTTTGCGTGCCTCTGTCTTGGATCCGCTTTACCCACTGCCGACTGAAAGCTGGAATCAGCTCCACGCAAACCTTCATGCTTTCTGGGCATCCGACCGTGTCCGTGTGGAGTTTCTCCTCTTCCCCTGTGCGTGTGTGACGTTTCCAGTCTCCTCTCTCTGTCCAAAATGTAAATGAATTCCAGATATAAATGTGTGCCCTGCATCCTGTTAAGTTGTAGGCAAATATATGAAGATGAATGAGTAGTATTACACAAACACACAATCGTAAAAACTGTAGTTATAAAAAGTTTGCAGCTGACGGTAGAAAACACCGAGCGCTGACATGTAAGGTAGTCCATCTGTTCAGTTCGTAAATACAGGTCATAAAGGCAGTCTCTTCTGCTTTAGTGGGACTATAAGGTGAGCTTAACAGCACACGGTATGTGGATCTGTGAGGAACTCAAAGAATTTGTAAGAACATCAGAAAACAAGTCGGGTTGTGATGTTTGAACACACATTTTAACTTATTTGTTGGTACTTCACAGCTCATTTCTATTGGTGAAAAAAACCTTAAGACCACTAACTGAACTGATAAGAGAAGTCCCAAGATATTTGGAATATCATAAGGTGTCACGCCCTGTGCCCCTCCAACCATGTGGGGGTGCTCTGGGGCGGTTTTGGTTTTGTTTTCCCATTTTTGCATGCCCTGTCTCACCTGCTTGTCTATTCCTCATGTTCTCCTGCCTGGTCTCCTACCTTGTTAGTGCCCAAATGTGCCTCACCTGTGTCTACCTTATTTCAAGCCTGCTACCCTCACTTGTCCTTGTCGGTGCGTTGTGGGTTGTCTGTGGGTTGTCCCTGTGTCTCTGTGTCCCTGTATCCCTGCCTGTACCTCAGCTCAGCTTGCCCTGCGTTCCTGTTTCCTGCTAATAAAGCAAACTCAACTCTGCCTGGCTGCCTGCGCGTGGGTTCTTCCATCCTTGCACCATGACATAAGGAGCAGAAACCTACATAATATCACTATATGCAGATGACATTATTTTTTACATTAGCGACCCCCTTGCTTCTATCTTTCTTCTTCTGGACAGACTTCAAAAATATGAAAAGTCTCAGGTTACAAAAGTAACGAAACTAAATCAGAAGTGATGACCATAGTAGGCAACTGGCCACCTGAACTCAGTAGAAAAGTTCCTTTTAAATGATCAGTACAAGGCTTTAAACACCTGTGCATAACCATCCAGAAACTTCTGAACCATAAAAAGCAAATTATGGCAATTTAATTCCACAAATAAAGAAAAACACTTGACAGTGGTATATTTTCTAGTGGTTGATAACTGGATCTCAGAGAATTAAAGGCTGATTTGATGACCTTGTCATTGCAGTGTTGTTCACCAGAGGGAAAGAAAAAAAAAGTAGGTATAAGAGGTTCTAATGTTATTACTGTGATGGTCAACTCTAAAATTACCAAGTCCAAGAGAATCTGGACTGGGAGTCAGAATACTCTGGAGGAAAGCAATATGCTCATGTGCAGGAGAAATTTTGACTACAACTGTGGTGCACATGCACAGTAGCAGCGTTTCCACGGAGACGGAGTTGAAGTAATTTCAAGATGGTAGCTGTTTTCAAAGAGTTGCTCTGTCAGTGGCGTTGCGCACCGTTCTCATGCAAACTCAGCCCTCAAAACAAACAAAAGTTGACCCTTTTCACTCGGAGGAGTAAAGCTAGGTTTACACTTGCACAACTTTTTGCCACGATGTTGTCGTGGCAAGGCGTGCCAATCTGGAGTCACGAACCGGCAGGCTCCCGCACTGTTCACGACTACTTCACACACAGTTCACGACCAGTTTACGAATAGTTCATGAATGCGCCCATCAGTGTCGCGAACTGGCACGACGCATTCACGCATAGTTTGCGCATAGTTTACGAGCTTCCCGCATTGGCACGACGTGGTTGCGCGCGCAATTACGCACGTCATATAAAAAGGGGCTTCCCCAACCCCGGGTCATTTTTGGATTTGCTGTGGAACAGACATGCTGAATGCCAGAGACACCATCATTGCGGAGAAGAGAAGATGTCTATACCTGGCAGCTGCTCTGTGTTGAAGAGGAGCAGAAAAGGCGCTGCCTAGGGCCCCGAGCTGAAGGGGGCCCCGACGGACGGCTGACATCAGTCAATTTCAATGACAAATTAAAGGCGCTACAATTGATGCTGCAACGACAGTGCGTTGACAATCCCCCGCATGGGGCCCTTTTCCGGGTACTCGCCGGTGGCCATGACTGGCACGCATCCTCCCGCATTGTCCCGACGAGTTCACGGACAGTTGGCGCATAGTTCACGGCCCGTTCGCGATATTTTGCCGTGACCGAGACCAAAATTTTGAACATTTCAAAAATCTTGTCCTGACATGGCACGCAGTCACGACGGGTTTACGCACTCTTCACGCCACGTCACACCACTGTACGAGCAGTTTGCGACTCGATTCGTGCCAATGCGTGCCACAGAATCGTTCAAGTGTAAACCTAGCTTAAAGAATGCACGCTCAGCAGGAAGCCGACCAGGAAGAGTCACTAATACTCCATCGTGAATGGATCCAGCAGCTCAGACTCTCCAGCCCTTCACTTATGAGATGGCTTCTCCGTCCCAGGAGATCCAGACGTCAGGACCGGCTGGATGGTACATCTGTAAGTCGACTGTCAATGGAGGGTGAACCAGATGGAAGTGACAGCTGCACAGGTTTCCATGTACCTCGTGACCTTTCGTGCACTGCAGCAAATACCTCGGACCTCTCTGTCAGGGATGAAGGTCATCACCGTGAGGGACGCTTGTTTCAGGCATGCAGTTAGCGCAAATCATCCCACGTTTTATTGATATGAATTCATTTTCTTCTGCGAATACAAGACACTTGCAGTATTCTTCAGGAATTTGATGTTTGTTTTCAACAAAAGGAAAAAATGTCCATTGAGAAACCACAAAAGCTACACATGTGGAATAGTAACAAGCAGAAATCTGATTATTTTGTTTGTATTTGTATGCCTCAGTTCACACGCATAGCAGGAAAAAAGAAGAAAGCATTCTTTATTGATCCCCTTGGGGAAATTAAGAAAACAGCTTTCATATTCAGTCGGCAGCAACATCCTAACAATTTTCATTTTATTAAAAACACATTTATTTTTACAGCAGAATTTAAAGAAAATAAATCAAAATAATGAAAGAAACTAGATCAGCTATAGTGCAATCACAGGTGTTACTGCTAACTTGGTTTATATTGTGTTAGGAGAGTGTGCAAATGCATTTTCTTCTTTCCAGAGCTTCTCTCTCATCCAAGCATTGTTGATTTGTGGAAGGTCATCCTTTATTCATGTTTTTTTTCCCCACTTTTTTATCTCCTCAGTAATTACCAACAAAGTCTTACATTGCGAAATTCCAGAGAAGATGTGACATGAACCAGATTTTAAGAGTTAGCAGGAGGTTAAAGCCCCATTTACAAGACAAAACTTCAAGTGAGTACGCTTTATTTTTGTTACAGAGAAAAGTTCTGCATTTACGCCACATTGTTTTTTTTAGTGATAACACAAAGCTGTTGTTGTGTTTTCTGGGTCTATTTACACCACAGCGGTGCTCAGATTCACTGTGCTTGGTGTAACAAACAGTTGTTCTGCACATGCTCAGTAGACATTTCCAGATCATCATCTGCATCATGCAATGTGAGTAAAATGTCTGAAAACATTCCCATTGTTTATGATGCCATCTGTTTATCATGTGTTTGAAAACTTGATGCAAACATTCAGCAGTCCATGACTTTTATTGATGGACTTTAATACATTTCCAGCCCTCCTTAAGGTCTCAGTCTGTTTGTGCTCTTCTTTTTCCTGTAGCCTTTCTACCATGACTGTCATCAATGTTAATGTTGATACTTTGAAATCTGCTCAAAGAGAAGTTTGCATATGTATTGCATTATATATATTTTCGAAGGTAGTACTGTTTAAATGCAATCTGGTTTACTTTGGATGAAAAGAGAGAATGTTGCTGGAATGTTTTGATTGTTTCCTGTGGCATTTAACAGTTTGTCTTCCTGAGCCCCATCAGAAGGGAGATTGATTTCACTTGTGAGCTGATCACAGCTCTGCCTGATTGACCAATCAGGAACAAAGGGGATAAAAGGGCAATGAGAAACTGTTTGAGGAGGATTTCCCCTTCTTCTTCTTTTTTTTTTTTTTTTTTTTTTTGTCTTTGCAGAGGCTGTGAGAAAAGGCCAGTCGTCGATCTGTAACATTAGTGCTGCTATGGAAGACCTCTCCCAGAGTGTGTTTTGTTAAGCGGAGTTGATGGAGAGATAACAGGAAATTTTAAACTGAGCTATAGCGAACAGCAGTTGCTATGGGATACAGGTGGACTGATCTACGTGACTTTGATTTTCAACAGCTGTTAACCACAAAATTCTTCAAATTTCAGAAGGTCTGACATCAACCCACGCCGGAGAAATCACCGATACAGTGCACTAATTAGCCCGAAGCGATCAGCCCTGGCAGATTCCGAGCATTTAGTTCCCATCTCGATGTGAAGCAGTCCTGCTTCTCTTCGCTTCATTTGAGCTGTTTGCTACGGCAGGATGCACGATCCCGCATGTGTGGCAGTTAAATCAAATGAAAATAAAATTCTGTTAATGTGAACAAGTTAATTCATGACAACATGAGATTAGTGTGATTTATTTACACAAAAGAGAAAAAAAAATGTGATTGAGAATCTCTGAATGTGTTTGTTTGTTTGTGGTTTGCCTTTGGTACAGCATCAGTTATTTGATGTAGAACAGCAGAAAACAGCTTTTATCTCTGCTGCATGGCTCCATAATTTTCCTGTCTGATCAGGTTCTAACTGCCATTTAAATCCAGCTCTGACAAATGTACCATAAACGTTCTTCAATTAATACGCGTTGACAGAATAATCAACAGTATGAGAAAGGAACGTTTAATTACATGCTGTGCTCATTTCCCTTCCCGAGGAGCTCTGGGCTTTTATCTGCAATTAAAAGAAGACAAAATAAATAAATAAATAAATACATGCAACTTAGGATGTAAACACATGCAGTATTGTATTCTGCAGTTTTACAACAGAAACAAGTAAAAATAAGTTTTTTGCATGAAGAGTTAAGCATCTGTATGCACAGTGGGATCTGCATGCTGATCGGTCGGGAGGCTTGTTGTTAACTGAAAGGCGTCTTGTCTTAAAGCTGCAGGATGAGAAACCTCGCTGTCAGAGTGGTCCAGAGCCAGTGTGGTGCCCGAGGCCAGATCTTACATCTGAAGACGTACATGCACTTACAAAAAGAAGCTCTGCTTTGACCATTGTCTTTAATTTACATGACATGTCAACCAGCTAACATGGTTAGGAATTCTGAAACACCGCATGAATACCCTGAACATAAAGTAAAAAAGAAATTTTAAACACAACAGTCATCATCAGTCCATTTAAACTACCTCACAGTTTGCACACAATGATTCAAACACATTAGCTCCATTTACACTGTGCGTTAATAACTATATCCACAACCAAATCCAAAATTCCTATTCTTAATTATTTTTATAAATTCTTGATGGGCCAACATTTGCAAAGTCGAGACTTGAATATTAAAAAGTACTTATAAATAAACAATGATTCCTAGAAAAAAAACCTCCAATCAATATATGTTATCTAATATGCATGTATAATATACAGCGTTTTCATCTGCTGTGGAAATTAATTCTATTCAGCTTTCAAACTGTTTATCTTCTTTTTTACCGCTGATTATTTTATAAAATGAAGCACATACATTATTAGAGTATTATCATTTGTTATTGAAGTTAATTTTGCTTTTTTCAGTTTTTGAGTCGCACGGGGAGGGGGCACGCTCGAGCACCCGCTCTTGGCCGGCCGCCATGGGCGACCACATGGCTGGATGCCATCTGGAAGTTAATTCCTGGCCTTTCACAGTAAAACACACATTAGTAACATACACAGGGGAAGAGACGAGGCAGTAAAGCCTGCGGGCCGTAACACTCCAGCCTGCTGTTAACGAAGGTTTCAGTCAGTCTGTAGCATGTAGCATCACTGGTGTGTGAGCACTGAGGTCTTTAGCAGGTAGCAGGTAACATGGCTTGGAATAAATCTAGCTTCATAAATACACAGTTTTCCATCATTAAGCAAGTTGCTTTAATCATATGATGATACACTTGTAATGAATTTATCCTCAGGTAGTTGAGTTAATCTGCTAATTAATCAGATGAGTATTAATGTTTGAGGAAAGCAGAAAAGCACATTGATGGTAATAAATATCCAAGTTTAATCAGTAGCTGTAGACAGAAATACAGTTTATTGACATATTAATTTAAGTGACTGAGACTTAGTTCCGAGTTACCCATTAAAGAAGCAATACAGTAAACCCTCTAATGAGAGGTGAATGTAAAATCCAAGTGGTAGTGCCCCCTGGAGACAAGTGTCCCCTTTTTAGAGGGACACTCTATGAGGACTAAATGGAGGACATGTTGAAAACAAAAGGATCGTCGCTCATTGACGAAAATGAATGGTCAGAAATGGCGGTGGAATCATGAAAAAAGCTGCTTAAGTAATATTGGGAGCCACTAGATGGTGCTATCTGTTCAAGAAATGTTTGAGAGCGTGCATCATTGTCAGTCCTCAGAACTAAGGGCGCCATCTAGTGGTTTCAGAAAATAAAGACAGTGGTTCATGAAGCTTCATGAAGCTTCATCTGCACATCACTATTGCTGTATATGAAGGCTTTTCCATTGATTTTTGAGAAGGATGTGAATAATTGTGGACATGCTACTTTTTGTTCAAATGTAAAAAAAAAAAAAAAAAAAATAGTTGAGAGTATTTTTCTGTTCTTGTACATCTTATAAACATTTTGAAGAGCCCCGTCTCATTTCTGAGTCAAAAAAAAGTTTATGGTTGAATACAAGTAACTTTGAGCCTACGTTTTCCTGGAATATGAATAATTTGGGACTACTTCCACAGAACATCATGCAAATAACTCAAAACAGTGTAGTTCATATGCCAGGGCTTTAGGTGGCGCTGTAACTCTGCCAAAAATATACCGGAGAAGAAGACACAGGGAATGAAGGCTTGCTCTGTAGAAACAAACACAACACAAGAAACTGTCACCTTATTAAACCAAATAACATCAGCAGGTTCTGCAGGACTTGAGAAACGTACTTTGACCACATTTTGGCCATTTCCCTGTCCACTCAGACTGCAATTTGCCAGAAAAACTAGTCCGTTGTCTGCGTTTGACAAGGTGTCCATTCTTTAAGGTGTGTTAACAATAGAAAGCATGCCTGTGCACGCAAACTTCTCCTCTGCAGTCAGATTTCCTTTGTTTTTTTAAGGACCTATATCATGCAAAATCTGCTTTTTTAAGGTTTTAAGCATGCCACAAAGTTGATTTCCCTTTAAAACCACCCCCAAAATGTTACTTGCCTTCGTCCACGCGTGTCTGAGTAATCTCTTTCCATCTGCTGCTCTCTACAACAGCCCCTCCCTTCAGCTAGAAAACAGTTCGTTTGGAACTCTTCAAACCTAAGTACGTCACAAAAGTTGAACTCCTCCCCACCACTCTTCTTCCACCCCACCCCCGTGCAGACAACACACCGAGTCTCCTCTGACCAGCAGCAGCTGGTTCGCATTTTCTACTGAGGAGCCCCCCCGCAGGCCCTCGGCAATCGGCGTTGCTGCTTTTTGTATCTCCGATTATGGAGATAAACTTTAACCATCGTCTGAAAGCAACAATCAAGCAAGAGCAAGAGTCTGAAGGGTCTGCGCTTGGTGAGTTTCTCACAGGAAAAGACGTTTTCGCGTGTCTTTGCGTGTAGAGAAGCTAAAGCTAAAGAGCTAAAGCTAACCCTTAGAGAAGCTAACGCATGACGTATTTGTTTTGAAGCTCCGATTGGTTGAAGTACGCTGTCAGTCAAAGTCCACAGGGGGAGAGGCGGGATTTTCAGTAAACCAGAGCGTTTTCTCTTCCGGGTTTCAGAATTAGCCCCCGAAAATCTCTTATTTAACACAAAATGACTTTTCCTTAGCGCCAAAAATAAACTATTACCATGTTAATTCCAATAATGGGGTTTGGACGAGCTAAAAAAGCATGATACAGGCCCTTTAATGTTCCCGGATAATGTCTCAGTCAGAAAGCATAGGCAAGCTGTTTCTTCATAATTCGATGTTTCTCTGCTGTTGCTTAAGAATGTACCTGTAAATAACTCCCCTCAGGTAATGTTATGTCAACTATTCAGATCAATGATAATTATTACACAAGGCAGAAAAACAAATTAATGTAACATGTGAAAATTTAATTTAAGGCTTCCATTTCTGAGGTAAAACAAATTACTGTCATTTAATTGCACTTAAAATACCAAACCTTTTTTTGGAGTAAAATGAATTCTCACATTTCTCATGCAGATGACACAGTCTGAACCAAAGGTATCAAACATACGGCGTGCAATATGGAGAAATCCCCTGAGTGACAGCTGTCATTGGAGCAGGAGTTCAACATCACACCGTAAAAAACCCAATTACCAAAACATTGACTCAATTAGAAGATTGCTAAGGCAAGTTGAAATAGACCATTGGCTCAAGTGTTGTTATTGGGAAAGCCAGTTAATAAATGTTTGTACAATTATTCATAAAAAATATTGAGTCAGGTGATAAATTGTTGTTGGGTGAACGCCAACAATGGCTGATATTGACTCAACTAACATACAGTAATTGAGTGAATGGATTGGACAAGTTTTGCATTTGTTGACTGAACAAATGTGGGCGGCGTCATTTACGGTAATGAACTTCGAGCAAAGGACGTACGGCAAAGCCACAAAGTTTGTCGACACGGCCTCACGGAGGGACGAGGAGTGACAGGTAAGCAACACTGTGCGTTTGCTTATTAACATTGTCAATCTCTGAAACCAGAGTCAAAAGAAATTTGTTTTTCTGTGGAATCTGTTCTTGGGGGACTGTAACATTTTTTGCTTGCTAGCTAGCCAGTTAGCTTGGGTAGCCGGGCAGCTAACTTACATATTACCCCTCTAATTCATAAGGTCAATGTTTAGCCAGCTAACAGCATTAGCCGTCTAACAGCGCCCGAGGCCCCACGAGCAGCACGTCCGCACGTTAGCCAAACCCGCGGGGCAGGGTTTAGCTAAAGCTAGCTCCGGTCCCGCGAGCGGCACGTCCGCCTGCTAGCTGACGCCTAGCTCCTGTCCCGCGAGCAGCACGTTCGCCCGTTAGCCGGCTAGCTGACACTCGCCCCGGCGTGGGCATAGCAGCGCCTCTGTGCGACAGCTGTTGGCGGACGAACGCCGTCAGCTCGTTGGCCAGCTCGCTCTAGCATAGATTTATAATATGGTTTTGCCTGGTAAACAGCCTAGCAAGCTAACCATCAGTCGGGAAGCAAACGTCTCGGCGGGAAAGCTAGCTTTGAAGGCTTTAATAAGGTCAGCTTTTCTAGCATTTGTATTTATATCAATACTTGCTCTGGAAGTAGCTGTAATCCTGTCATTCTCAAACCACTGGGTTCCCTTAACTCTGACAAAGTACAAATTGAACTAAATGGACCCCAGTCCCATTAAAGTTGTTTGAATATATAACGGTATAATGGACGATGTTTTAGCCAATGAATGGCGTGATGCGAGCGTCAACTATTGGTCCTCTGACATGTCAATCACGCTGAAGAAATGCTTGCGTCACGCCGTCAAGCGCGCTCGTCGGAGCAGCAGAGCAGGTAGGACGGTCTGGCGCATGCGCGTTTTTCAATAAGCGAGTAACAGACGTTTGGCTTTGACTTTATCGAGAAAATCCTCCATTATACCTTTAAGGAAAACACTTTTTCCTAACTTGTAAGGGTCATTTCACAGTCTCCTAAAGCAGTGGCTCCCAAACCTTTTTGCCTGTGACCCAAAGGGGAATTATGACATTTGCCAGGACCCAAACTAGTGAAAACAACAGATCTACAAGCCCACAACACATCATGAAATAAATTGGCTGTGCCGTTCTTTGGCTTCCATCTTAACTTTTTATTTTGGCATCTCTCTACTCAGGGCAGTTTCTTCTGCTTGACACAGTTTCTTCTCATCGACTTGCACTACCCTGTAAATATCTGTCGCATATCTATAGTTATGTATCTTCTCCCTCAGATGAAAGGAGGTCGTTGCTGAAGATGTGCATGTCTCCACAATCAGCCAGAGATGGCCAGCCCTATTCCTGTTGGGTCAGGTAAGTTTGTGTATGTTTTACTTTGTTCCTTCCACATAAAATGTCACACAACTGAGACAACCATATGCACTGGAGAGGGGTGGAACTAACTGTAGGTGGGAAGAGAAATGGGATGTAATGATTTTGTCAAGAGGAAGTTAGACTAATATTTCTAGAAACACAGAATAAACACAAAAACAACACCAGGGCCATGTTTCTTATACCCTAACAATAAATAAAGGGTCTGATGCCTCAAAGGTGGAATGGCCCTTTAAGCCTGGTATTGAAGATGGTCACTCTGATCTGTCCTGAGCAAGTGACGTGATGCTACATCTGTGGTTTTTGCTATGATCTGTCTACAGGTTGTACATTCACAAGTTGTCTCTTCATTATCTAATCGTTTTGCAGGTACATGCAGAATTCAGAAGAGTAACAGGAAAAGAATTGATGGAAACGTTCTTCCCCTCCTTGGATGAGCACACCAGAGCTCCGCACCGTAGCTCACCACCCCACTCAAGTGACACTAAGGAGTCTGTTGGAGTACCGAGACGAGCAGGTAAGATGGAAAATAACGGACAAATGTGTCTTCATCACTTAAACCCTACTGGGTGTCCGGAGTCCCTCACGATTGAAAATAGTGTTTTCTGTTATTGTGGGTAAAGCTTCTGCTGAGAATAGCTGATCGACAAGCTCACAATGTCACATAGTGAGCTTGTCAGTCTGCTATTTTCAGTAGAAGCTGTTTTCAGTACACTGTACATACAGTAGATGTATGTATGCAGTTACAATGAATCAGCCTTTAGATTCTAGATGTGAAATGAGCTGCCTGCCCACTCCATTCCCACACTATGACTGAAAGAGTCGACATTGTAAAAAAATGTACAGTGACAGCATTACATTGTTGGTTTTTGTTTTAATTTAGAACTGTTTACTTTGTTTTCATGTTTAAGCACTTTGAGTTTACACGTCTTGTATGAAATATGCTGTATAATGTACATGTATGAACAATATGCATGTGACTTGACTTGTCCTGTGTATCCAGACCACAGAGATCGTTAAACATCGGAGGGTGGTGGCTGTCAAAGGGCTGCAGTATTACCTGGGGGAGAAAACCGAGCTTTTCAAGACCTGCCAGGTAAATCAGCATTTCAAGGAGAACATCCATCTGTCCATCAATATCATTTGGATATTGTTTTTAATTTCCTTTTTATTAATGTGCTCCATCTATAGCCAGACGGTGTGTACGAAGCCTCAAGCCCCGTGCCAATGGGTATCCTGGAGATTGTGGGGCCTCCGGGAGGCCTGGAAGCTGCGCCATTGCTACCTCCTTACGAGCCTTGAACCCCAGACTTTCCTTTACAGCTTATACTGTCAGCTATTGGTGTTGCTCTGTTTTGCACTCTTTTCAAATGTTGTGTAATTTTTTGAATTTGAATTTAAATGTTTTGTTTTGTACACAGAAAAATAAACATTTAAAGTAAATTTGTCTTTATTAGTCTTTATTTAATTAGGCTATATTTTATGTTGAGTATATATCATTTAAATATTAATTCATGCAGTCATTATTATGTTATTCACTCAATTATTACTTTATAGTTGTAATGACTAATAAGTCCTAGTTGAGTGAGCACATGATGTGGAATATGACATGGTGTCAACTAATTTGTTTCAATTGGCTCAGTTAATAAGCCAAGTCTTTCGTTCTGTCAACGATTATTAAGCAATTGGCTGAATTAATAGCCAACGAAGAGTTTTTCGTTCAGTCAATGTTTTTAAATAGTAATTGAGTCAACTCAAAACATTTCGTGAAACGCTTCACCCTATGAATAATCAATTCAACCAATTTTTTTTTTAATACAGTGCATGAGGAAAGAAGAAGAAGAAGAAGAAAAAAAAAAACCTCTCAGGTTGTGATTAGGATTCTCAACCCAACAGTGTGAAACTGTCTTCTTTCTATCTGATATCTGATAAGCTCTACCCATCAGCCAGCTGCAGCGACACGACTCTGGAAATGGAAAACTTCCCCTCCTGCCGCCTTCTGAGTGCGGCGGTATCTGTGTGTGCTATCACGCCACGGGGACCGGGCCGTTGTTTCAGCCGGGCCGCTTACTGTGTTGCTGTTCAGAATTATGAACACCTCTGAGCCTCTGACACAGCTGTGACCGAGCAAGTATTTGTTAATTTAGAGTGCAATTTCCAAGAAAACGATAAAGACTAGTGTCACCGGGCATCAACGCACGCCGCCGCCGCCGCCGCCTCCTCCCTCCTCTGATGCGGGACGACTCGCCAGCTGCTGCTTCTCATTCCGCAGTGGGGAGGTTCACATGTGGAGGCTCCTGCTATCTCCCCACACCATTTACCTCTATTTGGAGTCATGATAGAGTGAGCACCAGGCTTTTTCTGAATCATCATATCTCCCACAGACTCAGCTACTCTACCAAATGGACATATTTCCATTTATACGAAGCATAATTTCAGTCCCGAGAGTCTGTTTCAATATGCGTCCAATGTTTAGGAATTACTGTTACTGGCATTATTCTCATACTCACACCGTGGGGGAGAGTGGCACTCAAAAAGTTCAAGACGTTCAGGAGTAATGCGGAACTTTAATAACTTATAATATGATCATTATTATCGACCAGTCTGATCTTCATGTTTTTTGGAACTAACTTTTTTATTTACTTTATTCAGTTGTTTCAGTTGTGCAGTGATTTCTATAGTTCTTACTGTTTTGTGCTTGATTGCATATTACTTTGTGAAATCTTTATTCTGGTTCATCTCTTTCAGATAAAAGCAATAAAATGCAGGGCGCTTTCTAAATCAAACAGTTAAGTACTATAAATGATGGAGAGAAGCAATTACCGCAACAGGGGAGGCCTTACATTCAAGAGTTAGCAACTGCCTCTCCCTTTATAAAACAACACAAACTTCATTTAGGGCTCCTTAGCATCTCTATTTTGCACCACTTTGCTGGCGTGGAAGTGTGGAGGCAGCCTGTCCAGCTGCAGCCTAATTGAGATGGGTTTCAATGACAGAGCACCAGGTCGCCCTGACATCTTTAGCTTGGCGGTAATTCGCTGCTGTTGGCCAGAGCTGCAAACTAGTCACGCAACCGCGGGCGCAGTCAGTCAGTCATCCTCCCCACAACAGCGCGCCGACCTGTGACGCATTATCACATCAAGGCCGTAACTCACGCCTGTGCAAATCCCAAATTTAATATGTGAGTCTGCTGGTCTGGGGGAAGGTTTAACCCGATTAGTAATGTCTGTCTATTAAAGTTTAATGGTCATGGAAGCTATTAATGGCCCCGTGCTTCTTTACTCCGCTGTTATTGTGTACATGTGTCACCCTGTGTTGCCCTGCAGCCAAACGCTCCATACAAACACATAAAAGAGACATTGGAGGCTCTGTGTTCGCCAGGTGCTTTCCTTCTGTCCATCAGGAAACATCCAACCACTTCTTTTATTGTCAGGAGACAGAGTCCAGAGGAGGCTGATCTCATGCCAGGTGCATGAGAACTTCGGCACATGCAAAGAAACTCACATGGATTTGACATGTCCGGGTTTTTCTGAAGAATCAAAGCTGAGACACAAAACATTTCAGCAAAAACCAATACGCTCTTTTTTTCTTCTTCTTTTTTTCTTTGAAGTCAACCCAAACTTCTCCCCAAACCCATATTATTTCTGAACAAAATCATAACAGAGTGTGAAATTACCCCGAGGCCCTTACTGTCTGTGTTCTGGGACTGAGCAGGCATTTGAGGGCACTGGTGCATTCTGACAGACTGCATGCTGAGGCTGTGCCATCTCCGAGGATTACATGAATTAGAATAAGGTTTGCTGAAGATACCCGGCACACCGAAGGAAATTCACACAATAAGCGCTTGGCGTGTACAACCGCTGCACAAACAGTCAGATGGAAGACAAATAGGAGATTTAAACAATGCAGCGGCTCTGCAGGGAAATCAGAAGAGGAAAGGTGATCAGGTATCGCATCGCTTCGACTTCAGGATCTCGCTTTGTGTTGTATAGCAACTATTAAATAATGAAGAATATAATTGTTATGGCTGTATTTTGGGCTGAGCTCAACTTCATATCATGTTGAAAATCCAAATTATTTCTGATTATTGCATTTTTAATCACAATTGAAAAAGTGATAAAGCTGCTAAATGTTTGCTATCTTAAAGGTGTTTCCTGGCTGAAAATGACAATAAATCTCATTCTGTGGAAGTGGTAATTTCTCATCTAACTTGGTGCAAATTGCAAAAGAATACAATATACATCACACATTCAAAATTCAAATGCTTGGAATTTAAAGTGTTGCTGAATCAACATGATTTGTGCATGCTTGTGAAATCTGTATTTGTATGCACAGGAAGTCACAGCACTGTGCAGGGAAAACATGCAAATGTTTCTGTATTTTCTGTGTTTTCATTTTGCTGGATCACGTCCAGCAAAATGAAAATACCGACACTTCCAAAGCCATGCTGACCTTGTTTTGGATCAGTTCTCATGTTGGAATATTGATCATTTCATTCTAGTAGTTCCTTGAGATGAGTTTTTTTTTTTAATTGCACTGTTCAGGTCTTACCTCCTGTTTGTCCTCATTATCAACGCCAACACGACTGACCGAAAACACTGAGATGAGATTAAAGACAGATTCTCTTTGTTTTTTCCTGATTATCCATTCCATTTCGAAAGAAGCTCTTTGGTCTCACACTTCATTAATTCCGTTTATTTACTTTGCAGTCGTTGCCTTTTGCAGGATGTTCAGTAATTCAACTAATTTCTTCAGGTTCCTTCAACCCTGTTTATAATGTATATGTTTTTTTTTTTTTTAGCTGTTTTTGAACCTCATCTGCTCATAAATTACAAAAACCGCCTCCATAATGAGCCAAGCTCCTTGTTGTGTCCTTGAAGGAAGTGAGCTATACGTATCCAGTCCCTTCTGGAAGGTTTCCATAAAATGCTTCTTTTTTATTGTCCTTTTTTTAAACTCATGAGTTAAAAATTTCAGCAGAAACAAACACAAATATTCATACATGGCTTCAACTCTTTTGTATTTACAGACTGGAAACTCTCAGTATGAGTGTCTCGTCATTCGGGGAGAGCTTCTAACTAACTGAGCTCCAGACCTAAAAAAAAAAAAAAAAAAAAAAAACAGGAGAGGAAAACAGACAGAGAGCAGAAGGCTTGGGGACTGATAAGGACTGCCACTGGTATTGTAGCCAAGCTAATTAGCCAAAAGGAAATTGGGCTCAAGTCCATATCAGTTAGCTCCAGAGAAGCCAATCTCCCAGGGACCCCTCAAGGTGAACAGCCGTGCTACGAGCCGCCTGACATTGACAGCCACGATTAGCCGAGTGGGTTCAAGTGAAATTTGGAGGCGAACGAATTAGACGCGTTTCTAATCCTCGTCATTGAGCCAGAAAGCCACTTCCTCTTGGTTACAGCCATTCACCATAGCATTGTGCCTATGAATGCAGTATTTCAGGATCCATTTCAGGCAACGTTCACACGACCCTGGTTTCAGGACCTTCAGCACCTCGCTGCTATACCTTCGAACAGCACTGACGTCTTTTCACACATTTTGTGCTCAGAAGCCGTTATTTTATTCAGAATTATTGAGCAGCAACAAAATAGCAAACAAGTTAAGACCACTAAAGGGAATCAACACTCTGCGGGGTGCTCGCTGCTGATGGGCAGACTCTGCTTTATTTTCAGCATTGTAATATATTTAATTTTACTTTATTGTATTTGCATGTACATGGAGCGGAGAGAATAAAAGAAATGCTAATTCTGTGAGCATAACAGGGACCCCAGGGTCTTTTTAAAACACTTCGCAACAAAAGAACATTTTCATAATACGCTCACAAATCATGACACAAGTGATTTGGACATCAGTAAACAAATTGTGAAATTCTGGGAGCTTCGAGAGGCTCGGAGGGATGAAAGGAGGCTGTTGTTCTCCCAGAATATGGACTACAAAGCGAGCTTTGGAGATCACAAGTCAACACTGCACAGGAAGAAAGCAAATCAATACAACCTGATCAACAAGCTCTCAAGCCCCCCGCGGACTCAGCACAGTCATTTTGTGTCATGGGTGAGTAGATATTGTACTTTCTGCTTCTTAAAGCAGAGAAAATGTAATGTTGCACTGTTGCTGGGTGCACCTCCATGCGAGGTCCTGAACCAGCTGGGAGAACTCTTTCCCTTCCAGCTATTCAGCTAAATCTGGACTGTGGCAGAAGCATTGTGGAACAGCTGTAACTCACAGCTTCTTGGCACACGGACCCGGGAAGAAGTGCTTGTTAAACGAATTCATTTAAGAGAGCGGGACCAGCTTAAGATGCACAATAAGGATCAGTCCTTGTTTTCTAAAACCCCACCAAACGGCTGAATATGAATGCTGCTGCCTTCCCAGCAGAAAATCCAATATGCTGGAAGCCGCACAGGACAGCGCTGTGGAGCTCATATCGTCTCAGGCATCAGAAGTGCTGCCATTTTCATATGTGTCTTTAGTTTTCCTTCCATCTTTGAGGCGCTAAGACTGTGGATCAGAGCTGAGGGCGGAGGAGGGAACATCCTCTGCACATACAGATGAAGTAATTGGACTGTGACAAGTGAGCTGTGATGATTCCAGGAATTGTGTGGCCCCTCTTCTTTTCCCTTCAGTTATTTCCCAGCAGTGCGGTGTAATTGGCGGGATATTATTACTGGTCATGGATGACCAATTCATTCTTTATTGCACCTTCAGACAAATGTAACAAACGCACTCCACTAAAGTTTATTATTCATTTGCGCGGCAGCCTTTCGAGTGGAAATCTCCTGAATGAAATATTATCCCCCTCATTTGTCTGGACGGTGAGGTGCGCTCCGAGCTTCGTTTCCAGATTTTAAACAGATGCCTTCAGTCTTATTAACAAGAGCACATCCTTCATGATGTGGACGGGCCGCATTCCACATTTCTTCAAGCCTTTAACAAATACAAGCAGAACATGTGAGGGTCGATGTGTGTTTCATGTTGCCTCCTCCAGGAGATGGAGCCAGTTTGTTGAATCTTCAATGTTTCATTGGACAATGGCATCTTTCCACCAGGGTCTATATTCTGCTGTGACATCCTCCAGAGCAGAGTTGTGTGTATTCATAAATACACAACATTTTCTCACCCTACATACATTATTAAAATATATGTCATTTCTATTCCCTGGCAAGGGCAGTAGCCTAGATTTCAGGAGCAGCGTAAGCCTCCGTGCATTACTCAGCAGCTTTACCAATAATGCTCCGAAATCTTCATTTATTTGGATTATCTGTGCTGTTATCCCAGCTAAGAAGTGCAATATCACTACAACTGTAAAGTTAGAAGTGTGTGTGTGTGTGTGTGTGTGTGTGTGTTCTCGTATTTCTATCCTTGTTGGGGCCAAATGTCCCCACAAGGATAGCAAAACGTCGAACGACGTGCCTTGTGGGGACCTTTTTCCGGTCCTAAGTAGGAGAAACAGTGTTTTCTTGACCATGTTGTTGTTACTGAAAAAAGTAAAAGTGCAAAAACATTTCTTTAGGGTTAGGCTTTATTGTGGTGTGGGTTAGGGTTAGGGTAAGGGTCAGGGTTAGGGGCTAGACATGAATGGGAGTCAATGGAAGGTCCCCACAAGGACAGAAATACGAGACTGCGTGTGTGTGTGTGTGTGTGTGTGTGTGTGTGTGTGTGTTGTGAAAATGATCTTTTTTTGTTCGCATGGCAACAGTACAAATACTGAAAACTATGCAGTTTTCATGTTGGGTCAGGAGCTGGCGCTGTAGGATGTTTTTGTAATGAAGTCACACACACATTCTGCAGAGAACAACGCACTCTCAACTTAAACAGTGGAGAAAACAGACATTCATATTGACAGACCACCAGGTTAGATTGTTATTATGGTGACAACTGTTGGGGTCAACTCTTAAAACTACCAAGACCAGGAGAATCTGGACATGAAGTCAGAGACGGAGTGTTTTAAAGAGGTTGTGTTTTCAGTGGTTCAACCACTGTTGTGTAAGCAGACCCCCAAAATGCAACAGAAGTTTTGAGTTTTCACTTGAAACAGTCGCCTTGTGAATGATATCAAATGTAATTTTCTTGATACTTTTAGCAGAAAACATCCCGCCTCTGTAAATGTTTGTTTACGACGACGTATCTTCTCCTAAATTCAATTTCCAGGTTTGCGTTGCTGCTTGCTCTCTCGTCTTGTGTATGTTCTCTCTTACCTTCTGATGGCTGGCGGCGTTCAATTACCTGCACACCTGCCGCAGGATTACACAAGTCCTGGTTGAAGACGACATGAGCCGTTTCTGCTGGGCCATCTATGATCAGCATCCTTCTGCTGATGAGTTTACCCAATTATATTTCAATCGAGCCCAGCATGTGTGGGGTATAACTGAAAAATGTTACTGATTAGCATAATTCTTTTTTTATTGTGATTCCATCAACTTGGAGCTGAAGCGAACAGTTAAAGTAAACAACCGGCATAGCCAGCACAGAGATGAAATACTTCTCGAACTACTACAGGAAAGAAGCAGCCTGGAGTGGAATAAAAGGTATTTAAAGGAGCAGCTCCAGTTTAAACCACCTGGGCATAGTTATTCATGGCAGGCCAGCTCAGTCTGCACAAACCGAAGCCTGGAGAATCCTCACCATTTGGTTAAAAGGGGCCAATGGCATCAGAAGACACAAAAGGCGAAGTCTCTTCCACGCCACTGCACAACATTTCATGGGAAATATACCTTCGGTCTCGGATGAAGGGCAGCACCTCGTCGAAGTCTCTTTGTTTCTTCCCCCTGCTTGTTAAAAATTTAAACAAGCCTGACAATGCCTGAAAAGCTCAATCTACCATGAAAGAATAGGAAACGCACAAGAGGAATCCGAGAGCTGAGAGCCGAGGAGAAATTGAGAGGAAAAAAAACTCTCAGTGAAGTAACCACACATTAAGCGTGTGCATCGAGTGCGCGGTGCGAGAGATCCTTATAGGTGCACGTAAGGAGGAAGCCAGAGGAAGAGAAAAGTTAAATGGTTTAGAGAAGACACCTCGCCTTCTCAACTTCCCGACAAAAGTGCTTCGGAAAAGTTGTTTCAAACTACAGCGGCGTGCACTCCGACTGAAAGCTTCCTGGATGTCTTTGTTTATTGATCCAAAAATCCTATTTCACAATTTGATAAGCATCCAGTCCATCTGAACAAATACAATATGCACTGGGGCACAAGCCTCCAGGCCAGCTCACCTGCTGAGCACAGAAATACAGAGAGAATAACCTCACACTGTTGTGAGGAAAAAAATACACCGATTAACAAAGACGTACGGGAAGGTGCCATGGTGAAACAATGGTTTAAAGGTGATGTTATTTACACATCCAGATACTTTATTTGACCTCAGGCCGAGTAGCCTGATATATTCTGAACAGTTCGTCAATTCAAATTACATGCAAACACAAACGCCACACAAACACACCTGTACTCGAATCAGGAGTATTCTAACTTTGAGCCAAGACCACTAACCACTGCGCCACTGTATGAAATATTAACGCATCGATACTGAACGGAGAACTCCTACTTGTAAAAGCTAAGCTAAGACATCTGGAGCAGCAGAGTCGGAATGATGTCGCTCATCAGTTTAACTGCTCAGTGGATCAGGAGGATTTTACTCAGTCGTGCTACATGCTAAACATGGTGAAAATATGACAGATACAGATACATGTAACAAGAGCTCACCATGCATTAAAAGAAGAAAAGATAAATAAACTGAGCAAAATAAATAAGTGCTGGCGGAAGTGAAGCATTTTTCAAAATAGAACTTAATGCAGATTGATGCTCAAATGTTTTTCAGTTCACTGGACATTACAGTGAGGAGTCATCTCTTATGTACCAACAGAAATCCTGTAACACAACATCAACAAACCTACAGTCATGTTATAACAAACCATCTTCTGCATGGAGGAGATTCCTGGAGCAGATGGTGAGGCACAGACAGACTTCATCTCATCTGTCTGGGATTAGATGAAGAGGCCATGGAGACGGACTAAATCCACAGCAAAAAAAAAAAAAAAAAATCTGACAACTCCTCCAAGATGCGTGAAACAGGCGACCGACCAAGTCGCGCAGAAGACCGCCGGCAAGTGCACTTCAGGGGACGAGCTGCAGCTCTACAGCAAGTGTTCATATAATTTATAATTTTCTTTGGACACACAATTAGCACTTTTTTTTTCTCCTTTAATGACATTTTTTTTCCCAAATGATTGTATTCAGAAGCAGTTTGTAATGCCAGGTATGAATGAAAGTGCCTCACCAAGACCCACCTCATGCTGAAATAGACTGCAAATTGCAAGCAGGTGAGTGTAATCACTCACAATTTTTCCATCCCTCACTTTGCAGTCAGCTACAGATGTGCAATCCCACCACACGGTACACCCACCAAGTCTAAGGCCCAATCCCAATTCTCTGCTTAATCCTCACTCCTCAACCTTGATCCTCAATCTCAAATTAAGTGCCTCCTAAAAACAAGTGTTAAGGAATGTAATGTCACTTGGAAATGGGACAACCCTTAAAGACAGTTACGTCCTTGGACCACAGGGGGCAGCACTGCGCAAGAGGGTAGAAGAAAGCCAGAAGTGCAGCGTTTCCTGCAGGAAAAAAGTGTAGCCAGGGGGGAGCGCGCGGCGGGGAGTTTTTGGACCGTCGGGAGGGGGCTAGCGGCTAGCGCGACGCTTCTGTGGACCGTCCGAAGGAGAGAGAGAGCGCACACGCGTGGACCGCTGTTTTTTTCCCCTCTCCGTTGTCAAGGCGCTGCACAATTTAGCGCGGTGGGGGTGGGGGGTGGTGGGGGTGGCAGCAGTGATAATTTTGGTCAATGATCCATAACAACGCCCTTTATAACTGTAAGTAATGCGCCCTGCATTAGAAATGTTTAACATTTTGCATGTGTGACCTTGTTAATAAATGCATTCAAATGAATTTTCTTGATTTCTTTCTAATAGCCTTTGTAAATATTATCTGTGATAGAAAGTTAATACAACTACTCCCAAAGTAATATACACCATTTTTTTATTAATAAAATAACAGCAAAACGAACTATTAACAAGCATTCTGGATTCTCCTTAACTCCAAGGTAGGTCTGGTAGAATCTCAAAATTAAGGGAGATAACGCTCCTTAGTCTCGCTCCTTTCCTCAACTTGTTAAGGAATGGGACAGCACTTAACTTCACGGGAGCGCGCATTTTGAGGAATGAGGAGTAAGATTGAGGATTAAGCAGAGAATTGGGATTCGCCCTAAGTGTTAGCAGAAGCGTTGTGTTTAAGTGTCAAATAGATGTAACCAGTAGTCAAGTGGGTGCAGCTCGCTTTTATACATGCGTCATGGCTTAAACAGCCACAATGTGTCTGCAAAACAGCAACATAATTGAACATTTTGAGGAAAATACAACACTTTTCAGGTATATTTATACCTTTTCCTTTATCACAGTGTATTGCCGGCTTATTAGCTTTACTATGATAACCACAGTGACTGTATAATAAAACGAAATGTAAGGGTTTATTTTATGTTTTGCCAATCAGCAGTGAAAGTGAAAGCTGGCCAGCTTATGCTTCATTTATATCGAGCATGTATCTGGTTTCATTACAAAAATAATCAGTGGCATCAATTTGTGACCTGGCATGTTAACTAAATCCTTTTCTAAACGTTACTGTGTGAATGAGAACCTTTTCTGAGAAGAAACGGGCCTAAGCGTGGGCACCAGACCGCTTTGCTCTGAATGATGGGCGATTCTCACTGCACTGCTGTGTTCTGCTTTTCAACGGGCCGAGCTGCAGTCAGATGTTCCATATCGCCTTCCTGGATTCAAATATGCACATAGATAACCTGATTAAGGCCGACTTCCTTCAAAGTTTGTGGAACAGTCAGTCTTTGTATCGATTTAACTCGCTCTAACCACCTGATCAATCTGGGGCACCTTCCCCACTCCACTGTATTGATCAGTGTCATGTGCCAAATTGCATGCTGCAGGGGATACTGTGATGTGAGGAACACTGCACTTTATACAGTATAAGCAGCATCCCAGCTCTTATTGACGGCTTGCAGAGAGAGAGTGCAACTGTTTTGAGTAGGTTTCCTAAAATCAATTAGAAATCTTTGGTTACTCCGTAGCTTGTGGGTATAAATTAAAGTTGCATCAAGGTCCTCTTAGCACTATTTCACTTCTTTCTGCTGACTGTGATGATTTCAAATTTGATTATATTTCTAAGTGCTGCAGCATCTGTTGTATCATGTTTGTGCTTTTTCCTAGAGGCCAGTCCAGTGTGGAGAATTACTGCCTGAGATCCAGCGCAAATAGAAGTGCAGTTAAACAGAAATCTGAAAGCCTGCAATGTAAAAAAAAAAACTGTTTTGAAATTTTGTTCTGCAGATCATCTTCCCTCAGCCTGTGAATGGGGCTTCAGGAAGGCAGTTACCTTCGCTTCAGGCTGGAAAGAGTTTGGAAGTTGACAGCTCATCACGATGAATGACAATTGACGGGGAAACGAACTAACTCCGCCGAGGACCGAAGGTTTAGAAGGGGCGCATTTCAGCTTTCTGCCTGAAGGCCAAAAGTTGCATATTGTAGCTTTAATTTAAAATTTGTACATTGTCATTAATGTCTTCCAGAAGTTTTGTGCCTTTCAAGGGCAAAGAAGAACTGCTTAAAATCCACAGCATGAACATGGGAAGTTATGGCCAGATGTGCAGTAAATGGGAAACACAGGCACGTGCAGATATGTACAAAGTATACAGTAACTTCTGAGACTTTGAAATACGTACTTTTGAAGGCTGTTGTTGTGAAATGTCCACAGCACAGTGCTTTATTCTGTCTGTGAGGTTTGGATTGAATTTCAAAGCTAATATTTTGTCCTACCTTCTGGTACATACGCTGCAGCAACAATGCACCGGTGGAACAAAGCAGATGAAAAGGCTCATGTTTTCAAAAAGGTATAGCTTCTTGTGTGCTGCGCTTTCTGAATCTTTCTCCGTGTTTGATGTTTGTCTTTGTGAAAACATGGCATGGAGGTCAAGTGGAGACAGAAAACAGAGTATTTTCTGCTGATTTGAAAAGACCTTCATCTGGCATACACTTGACATAAAAGCACAAACTCTGATCCAATCTGAGAGTTTCAGCAGCAAAGCCCTGCGAGGATTGCCGAACTCTGTCACCACCAAACACACCAGGAGGGCTTTCTGTTTTTGTTTTTTGTTTTTTTTACCTTGAGATCGGTGAACCTGTCTATCGGGAGCTGGACTCCCGTCGGTGTCCAATACCATAACTTCAGTTTTCTTGCCGCTCATGTTGAGACCGACCTGCTTTGCAGAGATGTTTAGCCACTGGGAGTCATTGGTCCAATGTTCCTGTTCAGACCTAGTCTTCAGCTCGTCCAGCTGTGGTAACTATTTATGAAAAAGTAACTTGAGCATTGCCTCCAGTTGCCTCTCTTCAATTTCCATTAGACAGTTTGAGCTGTGACACCGAGTGTGTGTGTATGTGTGTGTGTGTGTGTGTGTGTCAGTGAAATGATTGATTTACCCAATAAGTTCTGCTGAAGGTCCATCAGTCCAACAGAAGTTCGACACAAAATTAAAGTCCAGTACTTTTTGACTGTCAGCTCTCCCTGGAGGTGTTTCTAGTTTTGGCAGCAATGCTAAACTCAGCGTAACACTTAAAGAAAACTGATTTATGCACTAATGAGAGGGAAAAAATACAAGTTAAAGTGTCGACATGCAAGTAGAAAACTTATGGATTGTTGATTCAGGGCTGGAGATAAATTGGTTTGTTCAGGGCTAATGAAACACGACTCCTCCAAAAAAACCAGAACTTTTTGAAAATGCTCCGATTCAGTGGAAACGAGGGGAAATGCAACATTTCTGAAAAGCTGCTTCTGGTCACGTGCACCACGGCCCTAAAGATCAGAAAATCTTTAGTAGTTTTAGCACTGTTATTAATTTTATAATGCTAAATAATTACTACTGCTTTGCTGTCAAATATGAAGTGAAGACATTACTGTAATCGGTTACCTGACAATTGTGCAGATATATCTGGCTGTGTGGAGAAATTCTTCATTTTTACTCTTATTTTATACTTTACACTGACCTTCTTTTACCATGAACACAAAAAGCTGAACACTTACGCTGATTATTAGTTTAATTATCTTAAAAATGAATGAAAATAGGTGGGCTTATTTAGATTTTTCAAACACAGAATGTGTGATTCAGATAATAAAAAATATCAGCTTTTTCATTAAAGAGTATGCCTCTCTGCAATCAATTGCTGTTCAATTCTCCACATTCAGTGTCAGAATCAGAATATAATTAGTGGAGCACGCTGAAGTTCACTGTACAGGAATGAGACGTGACAATACGGAGCCAAAACTGACAGCATATTTTTTAAAAAAAGAAGCTAATAATAACTTCACATCAACTCTCTCCAGAAAGTTTTATAACATTTGAAGCCTTTAGAATGAGTGAGTGAATGAAACCCCCTCCTTACTCTTTCAATTAAATATCTGTGGCAGACAATGAGTTCTCGAGCTGTTTCGCTTTCAAGCAAAAGCATTAACCGAATGAAAGAATCCATGGTTACCACTGAACTCTATAGCCTTGGAGCCCTTTGACTGAACCCCGCTGAATAAGTCTTCAGAACAAGTCCAATCGTTTTAGTCTGTGTGAAATGAGCACTGCTTTTCCTATCAAGAGGTTTTCTCTGTTTCTATACAGTCCCATGATTACTAGCACCGTGCTAAAACACATCTCATTCTCACTTGTAGAATTACGTCCTCCAGGACCTCGAATTACAATAATCTGCAGAGGGCAGAAATAGTTTGTCCCAATTATTAACCTTGGCAACCTAAGCTCCCACTGTTGTATTTTTATCTTCATGTAACAATGCTAATAGTTTTGGAGCCTACACTTTATCAGCACTGTGAATTTTGACACATCTATGAAATATACTGTGAAGACACTGGCCCCGACCGACAGACTCCATGTGTTTGAGAAGTCCGAGTGGAAAGTGACCGACGCAGTGGTGCAGTGGTCAGTGCTCTGGTTTTGCGTGCTTTACTTACGGTGTGTGATTGTCTCTCTGTCCTTGCAGTTTAATGCACTGGTAATGTGTGTGTGCACAGGGCAGTCCGTCCAGGCTGCTGCGATGCTGCAGTTTCAACGATTCATTTGAATTCAACCAATCTCTTTGAGTTCTGCGCAACCTTGGGATTTTACCAAGTTGTGGTGATCAGAAAAAATTCTAAGGTCATGAGCGTGTAAAGTCTAAACAGAGAAGCCGAGAGTCCGACCGTACATTTCCCATTGTGCAGTGTCAGAGCTAACCACTGAACCAAGGCTGTAAAGAGCTGGTTTGGTTGTGACGATATCAGTGTAGTTTGCCAAATCAATGTTGGCTTCGAAATTTTTTATTTTCTTGGTGAGATGGATTGGAGCTAGTGTGGCGAGATGAATCGGATAAAAGGAAGCCAGACAACGCCACCTTGGGAATTGCACCCAAGGAAATAACTAAAAAGAAGGACACTCAGGTTCGTGACTTAGGAAGCAGGAGACGTGGGTTCTGGCCAACAGAAAATCTCTTTATTAAATAGTCAAATTGCAAAAACACATTCACTCTCTTTAAAAGAAGGGGAAGAGGGGGAGCCCAAACAGGAGCTGAGGCTTACCGGTGGGACACGGGTAGTAGGGGGAATGACGGCCTCGGAAGGATCACCCCAGACACACGTGGACACTCCCACTTGCTAAAAATAAAGGTGAACACACTCAAACAAAAAGGGGTGCGCAGCACATCACACGGGAGGGAGACCCACCACCCAGGGACACCGATGCCGCCACCGTCATGCTCAGCTTCTGAAAGGGAGGGAAAAAGACAAGGGGAGTTAAAAAGGGTTTTTCCCTCACATTCATGCATTCAAAAAAAGAAAATAACTAAATAAGCACGAGGGGAAGGGCAGCCACAACTCACAAGTAAAATAAATAAATGCAAACCTGTAACTGCCAAACCCAAACAAAACAAAAATAAATGAAAAATAACCAAAAGAATGGAAACAATTAAACAATAACCAATAGAACAACAAAATATACCAACACTTGTCTTCAACAAAATTAATTAAAGCAGAAAGAAAAGATAATAAACCAAAAAGATTGCTTCCGTCTTCCGCCTGGCGTTCCACAAGCGTTCAAGCTCTGTTCAGGAGGTCAGCCAGTAGATTGGAGTGCAGCGAACTGCAGACGGCCGACTCCAC
The DNA here is from genome assembly GCF_902148845.1 of Salarias fasciatus. Lineage (NCBI taxonomy): Eukaryota > Metazoa > Chordata > Actinopteri > Blenniiformes > Blenniidae > Salarias > Salarias fasciatus. The sequence goes on along the minus strand of NC_043746.1, from coordinate 28,341,711 downwards.
GGAGCAGAGGCAGACCAGGCGTGATTACGTGTGCCAACGCTGGTCGTGGCAGCAACCCGGAAGGACAAAACAGCTGGTAGGTTCCACTGCAGATTGATCAGCCACTGCTAATATACAATTGAAAAAGGCAGTCATACACCTGCATGAACTAGCTTAGAATATGAGGGTGTCTGGACGGCATACCTGGCAGAAAAACATCTAATTGGCACACCCAGTAGGAGAGGTGGGGGGTCGGTGACCTCATGATAGCCACCTAAACACAGACAGCTGATTACAGGCAGCTGATCCTGACAGCAGGGGTGTGCCTCAGGAAGGAAAGCTGTGTTCACTCACCTAACAGCAACTTAGCCCACAGATGAGGGGGGAAAGCACCCCAAACGCAGCCCAACAGGCAAACACAGCTCGCACAGCTCACACCAGGAAGTGAGGAAGCCCAGGGGCGGGGTCTACTCCGGACTCAGCGGCAGAGGCTGTGCCAATGAGACCGACCTACTTTTATACACAGCTCCCCCTGCCGGGATTGGTTAATTACTGCCAGCCAGGAGAGGATCTCCTCCTGCTACACTAGCCTCGTGAACCAGCCCCGCCCACTCCACATCCACATTTGGATTTAGTAGCTGGGGTGGGTCTGGGGACAAGCCAATACTAACTCCGTGCAGGGGGCGTTGGTTACTCCTTTGACTGACAACACACTTCAGCCAATCAGCGCTTCAACATAAATACATCATCAAAATGTGTTAGCTTCTCTAAGAGTTAGCTTTAGCTCTAGCTTCTCTACACGCAAAGACACGCAAAAACGTCTTTTTCTGTTAGAAACTCACCAGGCGCAGACTCTTGTGCTTGCTTGATTGTTGTAATACTTGGTATTTTGGCTGTAACTTTACTTATTGCAGCTTTCAGACGATGGTTAAAGTCCGTAATCACCGCTACGCTCGGTGATGACGTCACTTCCGGTTTAGCCGCCGGAATTCGCCCAAAAAATTTGAAAACAAAAAGCGGCAACGCTGATTGGCTCGGCCGTTTCATATCCGAGCCGCATTCTCTTTCTATTGGCTTGTCCCCAGACCCACCCCAGCTACTAAATCCAAATGTGGATGTGGAGTGGGCGGGGCTGGTTTACGAGGCTAGATTGGAGCATCCTGCAGGCCAGTTTTGGCCCACGGGCCTTATTGTTGACACTCCGTTCATTTAGATTAAGATGGTGCTTTGACTTAAGTGTGTCAAAGTGAAGGTTTAAAATAGCATTCCGTTCATTCTGTGACACATGGAGCTTTGTGCTTTTTTTATTTGTTTTTATCCAGTTTTTTAAAACCCAGAAGCCGCTGCGGCATCTTAATAAAGTGATTGTCACGGTAGTGTTGAGGAAATGTGGAAAAGTAAAGACTTCAACGGAGTCAGGCTCGATAAAGGACAAATCACTCCACGTTACCAGACGTGTGGATGAACCGGCGCGTCTCAGAGTTCTACATTTCCTCTTCACAACGCTTGAATCCATTGTTAACCTGCCACTTACCTCGTGCTCCTGTATCCATTCATCAGGAGCGACAATCTGGCCCCGGCAGTCGATCTGACTGATGCGAGACGCCGGCAGTCCGGCGGAGGCCGGCTCGGCCGCCCCGGGCCGCGCTGCATTATCACACACGTTAATTCACGCCGTCCCATCCGGAGCGAGCCCGCTCCTCCAGATGCATCTTAAAATGAGATTGATCACAGGGGACTGCCGCGTTCCGATGAGTCGTCCACCTGCCATCGGAAATGTGCCATATCAATCAAAGCCGGCGCACTAATGATCATCCGGCAGAAGCTGCAGCAGAGGGGAACTGTCGTCCCCCCGGCGCAGCCATTTGCGTCGATCTATGACCACGAGCGCGTTTGGCCTCCTCCGCAGCCCTAATGGCTGCGCTGCGATCTGCTCCCCTCAGCCGGAGATTAATCCTCCCTTTTCTCCTGACGCCGTTCTCCATGTATTCCTCCCCAAACAAGAGGGAAAACAAGTCAAAAAGTGAGAAACATGACAGACAGAGCGTGCACTTAAAAGCACGGCTAAATTCACTGCAATCTACGACCAAAGCAACAACAACAACAACAAAAAAAAAAGATCACATCAAGGAAATGTTTTTAAAATTGTCACTTTGCTAATTTTACCAGATTGACTGGTAATAAAAAAGGAGGGAAAAAAAGCAAGTCAATTAGTAATTGCAGGGTTCTTGACAGTTTTGATAGCAGAGAAGAAATTTTAGAACTTTGGAAAATACAACATTAATAGAAAGAAAACTCAAAAATGGAAATTTACAAATATTTTCTTTTGACTGATGGAAAATAATCAAAAGAGGCTGGGAACTTTTTTTTAAGCTGCGTGCTGCATGTCTATAAGTCTCTCCTCACCAGCTACATCTGCAGAAATCACATTTATCACAATCCATCCATCCATCCATCCATCCATCCATCCATCCATCGATACAACTCACAATGATACAAACACGAAAATACAGATTTACCAGTTCACTTAATCCTCAGTTGCATGTCGTTGCACAGCGAGAACATGCAAACTCCAAACAGAAACACTCTCAAACCCAAGATCAAATGATTTCAAAATGCTTCCTAATCATTCAAATTTAGGTTTTAAAATCTGCATTTCCTTCTCACTACGTAATAGACTCCATAAAGTCATATTTCAGACTAGTTTAATCGATTTAAAACACACACACACACACACACACACACACCCTTCTTGAAGTTATTTTATTGTTTGCTTTGGTCCTTAATTCATTGATTCACTTATTGTTTGGACATTTTAACATGGTGTTATTTTTCCTCTTTTGTTGAAATCGTCATCGGCAGTTTAAGACTGACTCTCTTGATCTGGAAGCCTCGCTGCCTCTAACTTCACCTCACAGTTGATCATCCATCCGTCTTCTGCGCCCTGCGGCACTGAGACCACCTGCGGACACTCAGTCGCTCTGTGATGGCTCCATCAAGACTAAACAAATGTTTATGCTAACAAGCATTATTCACACTCGAGATTCATTTTTAAAATAAACCTTTATTCTTTGCTGAAAGGAGCTTTGAAAGTGTCCAAAATTATTGTAAAAGATTGCAATAAAAGCTAAAAGTGTGAAAAGCATAAACATCCAAATTAGCTCCAATGGTTCAGAAATGGTTAAACTGCCAAAATTGTTTTAACAAAGTTGAGACTCAAGTTTCAAAAACTACTCCAAGTTAAATAAAATTGTTTCTGCAGTGTAACGTAAGACACTTTACAGCTTTTCTCCAAATTTTATTTGGTGGAAAGTCACAAAAAAGGTTGCAGACCTTCGTTTTAAACCTCTGGAAGCTGTTCGCACACCAACGGCACTCGACTTGTGAACGCTGCGTTCAGTGAAACTCAGAGAGAAGAAGATGGAGATCAAACCGCCGCCCCGGAGGCTGGGAGGCGCCTTGCCGCGGTGAGGAGGCATCGGCGGCACGTTCTCAATGCCAACCGTCTGAGCGGCTCTCAGTTTGCATAAAGTGGAAGGAACTGGACTTAAAGTGACGCCTTTGTGTACCTGCCGTCGTTTCAGGTGAGCTGTCATAAAGAAGGCATTTGTTCCACAGCAGGCAGCTCTTTTCATTTCTTCTACTACCAAACAGTGGAGAAAGTGACCTCATAAAAACCCAACCACAGAGAGGCAATTCCGACAACTTACATATTTTACTTTGTGTGGGCAAATGGCATGTATCCTTTTTATGATGTTTTTATTTTGTTTTCCAGGGGCTCACTGAGGAGTTAGTGCACCCGGGTTTCCAGAGGAAATGGGTGTCACAACCCTCATGTATCATTCTGTGTTTTGCTGTGTTTAGTCTTTTTGATTCTGAAAGATATTGACTTTTTTATTTGAGTTTTCCCAGTGCCTGTTCTACCCTTCGGTAACCACAGTTTCCTGCTCACTGTGCTCACGCTGTATTGTTTTATGTCTTTTCAATTCCGCAACGGTTCCTGTTTTATTTTAGGTAACAGTCAAGTATTTAAGAAGTTCACTTTTCTCCGTCTCAGCACCTTTCTGTTCAGCCTGATCACCTGATTGCTCCCTTTTCCTTCGGTGTGGGCCGATTCCTCCTCCCTGGAGTTCACGCTGCTCCCCTGACTGTTACAGATGTGTCTCCTGTCCTGTCCTGTCCTTCTCTCTGTGCATAAATGCATAGCCATGCCGTTAATTTGCAGCTGCCCCAGATAGGAGACGAGGAGCTGTGTTGACAGATTCTATTGTGGCCGAAAACTGATGGTGTTCTTCCATACACTGAGAGGGGTTGGTGCTCAGCTCCAGATCTTCTGATTTCATTCATTTTAATTCAGTTTTATTATGTTGAGACAAAACACACACACACACACACACACACACACACACACACACACACACACACACACACACACACACACACACACACACAGTATGGAGGTACTTTTACAGAGAGAGAAAAACAGACAATTCCACATTAGCGAGGACAGAGAACGTTGGGAGGGAAAAACTCCTTAAAAGGAACAAACCTGCAGAACCAGACTCAAATTCTAGATGAAGCTCCATCATCCTCTGTTTTTGAAATTTTCTTAAAATGTGAGTGACGGACATAGATGATGTTACATGATTATTCTACAGCTCTGATTCTGTAGTCGGGATCACCTGAAGGAGCTTTAGGTTTTGACTTTCATACGGTTTCTGTTTGTCTTCATGCATCTTTCTCCATCTCTGTCAACATCATGACCTTGAAGCAGTCTCACTCCTTTTTCCCTCATTTCCTGTGACCCTGATAACTTGTCTTTATAATTTTCTTGTTTTGATTATTTTTTTCAGCTGGTAAATTTTGTACCTCTATGTGTCCACATCTTGTTGCACAGATAACTTAAATTCAAACTCTAAATTCTTTGAACTTTAATTTTTTTCAGTTTATTCAGTTACAATGTGGCTTTATTTGTGATGTTTTTTTCTGTTACATCTAGATCAAAATATAAATCTTTAATTTTCCACCTGTTGCTCTAGCCAGCAGTAGTATTTTCTTATTCATTTGTGATCACAGCGGTTCGTTTGGGTTTGGTGAGACAGCAGAGGTCAACGCTGAGTCATTTGATGGCTTTGCATTCAGATATACAGCAGGGACTTTAACAGGTGTTCTATTTTCTCCACAGACTTACAGACCAAATACTTTCCGACCGAGTTATCTCGTAAGTGTGAATGTGAGTGTGAATGTGCTCGGATGTGTTATTCCTGTGATAGACTGGTGAGCAGGCCGGCGTGGCACCTAATGCACGGCCGATCAGTCACCCAACTTCAGGAGGAACAGATGGAGGGATATTTTTTACCGCAGACAACACGAGAAAACCTATGTACTGGGAACTAAATGAGGAGGGATTCAGTCATGAATGGTGAATTTTATCAAAAGCAGCAGCCATGTTTCTGTCGCATATATTAAAATAAGCACTGTGTTGAGATTCGAGTTCAAGTTAAAACAAAAATAAGAGTTTGATTTCACAGTTAAGTGCAGACTGTGACTGACAGCTCTGCTTGAAAAGACATTAGTTTAATGTTTTATTTGGTGTGGTGGTTAAGTAACTTTAATCTCGAAGCAGGGAAGATGATTTTTAACCTGCCCTGCAGTAAAAATAATGAAGCCCCATCCGGCCCGGCAAAACGCACACAGGTTTTCAGTAATTACCATTTAAAGCTCATTTTCTCAGGCGGACTTCCCCTTGTTATTTAATTGTCCTGGATTATTTCCATTCTGTGATAACTTACTGAAAATGTACCACTGGAATGAAAGTGTAGATAAATGCAGCAGCTCTATAGATCTAGAGCTTCTAGTCCCGTTTTCGCCTCTGAGGGACCACGTGGTCCAGCAGCCCGGCCTGTCGTGCTGTAGCTGCGATCCTCTCTCCTTCCACTGTAATTCACTACTAATCTGCAGTTAGTTTCCTTCTTCTTTGTCAGTGAAGTTGTCAATAATGTTGCCTTTCTTGAGTTAAAGCACACATCCTTTAAAGTTACTTGGAAGCCGAGCACAGCCAACAAACTGCCGAGTAATTGAGTCGGTCCTCAGCGCTCTGCCTCAGGTGGTGAAAAACTCAGTCCAGAAGATCTTTTTAGCAACTTCCTGTCTGGTTGAATAAGATAGAAATGTGTTTTTGTTGTCCTGATACAGTGAGGCACATCTCTGAAATGCCAACATCCAAACTGTTGTTTATCACACTTATAATAGTGCAACAAGAGGTGAATCTGGTAATTAACTCAATCTACTCCCGATTCGTTGCTTTTTTTTTTGGTCAAACTTGTTAGTTTCCACGCTGCAGTGCAAAAATTGGTTGTTTTCCAGTTTGAGTGCGTCTTTAATAGGTAATTTGAATGTTGTGTGTGCGGCGAGGTTTGCGGCGGGTTGGTAGTCCGTACTCACGACGGGAAACTGAGGGCGCAATAATGAGAACAAAAGGATGCAGACACTGTTCAGCGCAGCCCTTAGGGGAACGGCGACCTGGAAAAGGCAGAATGCTCCCACGTTAATGTGTTTCTTGTGCAACGCGAGACAACTAATGGAGCTGAAGTGAGGCCACACCATCTGTGTCCACAATGCAGGTGCACCAACCAGGGCACTGTACACTTATTTCTTTAAAAAAAATCACGTCTGTTGCTTATCATTTTGAATTTTTGTTGCTTAATGGCTTGGATTATTTTTGAATTCTAATGTTTTTGGCTTCAAATTAGCATCTCTTAAAGGAAAATGTCAGGCCGAGAGCAGAGCAGTGATTCACTCCTATGTGATCCTTGTGGGAGTTTTTAATAATGCAGCTGATGCAACATGCATGATATATGACATGCAGCCTGATAAAAGAAGGCAGGATTGTGTTTTTATAAGGGCGGACGGAAAATACAGCGTCATGAAGTGATACGATGCAGCACGAGGTAAGTGTGAAATACACTTTAGCAACCTTTAAGAGGTTCACAAATTCACAAACAGCCGCCGTGCAAGGTGCCCGAACTCCACTGTGAAGGAGTTACAGGTCGAGATGGAGGCCATCCACCAAACACTCTGTCACACATCCCCTTTTTAAATGAGAACACAGAAAAACACACACAAAAATGTCTAACAGAGATGCTCACATATGTCACTGACCACCGTAGACAAACACTTAACAACATTTCATCCAATAGAAGAGGAGTTTTAAACATCTCTCTGTTGTGTTTTGGAGGTCGGAGCCACTGAAAACAAAACTTTTTCAAAATGGTTTACACTGCATGCATGAGTTACTTTTTATATATATATATATAATGAAAGTTGAGTATATTCTTTACTTGTGTCCTGCAGTCTCCTGGGATTTAACATGCATATGTGCATCTTCAGACATGAATTTCTTGCAGCTGTTGTTCTTTTCCCTCCACAGCAGTAAATTCAAAGGAAGTTGTTTGACTTTGACCTGATTCGAAACCTTTATCTGTAAATATGCACATTCATCTCCATTTTCTCCCTGAACTGCAGAAGAAGAAGAAGAAGCTGAAGTGAAAAATGTGCACATCAAATATCACAACTTTTTCCCATCTGGATAATTACTTGTAATTGCCGAAGAAAAGTGTGCTGTTGGGACGTGCTTGTAGTTTTCTCACTATTGAAGTCACGTTGCGTTTGAGGCTGGGAATAAGTGCCACCTTGGATTTCTCCCACATTACTTATTTGGGTTGTGTGTGTCAGTATTCATTAATGTTCCATGTAGTTTCTTTTTAATGCACCTTCTTTCCAGGAAATATAAATGAATAATTGTTTTCACAAAACAGGAATCCAAAAAAATATTCAAAGGGGAGTTAAAGCAACCTCAAGCCAAATCATTTAGAAGGTTTCAAACCCATTTTCTAATGTCATTCAGCCTGTGAAAGCAATAATTATTCTCAATTAATTACCGTTTGAGCAGCACAAGCTTTGGGATTGTGCATTAATCTGTCAGTTTCTGGGCCACTCACTTTTCCACATTAAGCTTGTTAGATGTAAATTGCTGCACATCTGAAGACTTCTGAGAAAGTAATGGCAAAATGAGACCTTTCACCTCGGACCGAGGACTAAATTGAATTCTGAACTCACTGAACACTACATTTGAGTGATGGGTTAATGAACAGTCTTTTTTTCAGGCAGAGTGTGTGTGTATGGAAATGCATCTGTCAGAAACAGAGCACTTGGAATTATTATTCTATTGAGTTACTTTCAATTGTTTTTAAGGAATACAGCACAAGTAGTAGGTTGAGTTATCATAACTTGTGTTATTAGAAGGAAAGAGAAAATATTTTCAGATATGTCATGGTGTATATATTACGTGACTAATTTCAGCACACACTGCACTCAGCATGGGTGTGTAAAGTCAACTCTGGACAGGATGGGCAGAAGTAATTTCCCAAAGTAGATCAATTAAGTATGATTAATTTCTTAGGTCTGTTATTAAAAGTTGCTGCATTGAAAAAAAATTAAAAGCATTGATCAGGAAATGGAATTTATTAATTAACTTGTGTTGTACTTCTCAAGTCTGTTGAAAATATTAACTTTTTACTGGTTTGAGGTTTGACTCAGTTTGAAAAGACAACCCCTTCATTTATCTATCGGTGCATCTAAAAGCTGAACATTAGACAGACTTCATCACAGTCATTATGGAGTTTTACTGCACAGCATTTGAATAACCTTAACAGTCTTTATTGCAGCAACTTGAAGACAAACCACAATCATTTCCTCTTTCTCTGCCGAGCTGAAAGGGAATATATGAGAGGAAATGATACCAATCTGTCACAAAACTTGGCATTTTATCAGAAGCTGCTTGTGTTTATTTGGATCTATGCTTTATGTGCCTCTTGGTTAATGATTATATGCACTTCCCACTATGGCATCAATAATGTGTGTCTGGAAGAAAATCTGAGAAAGATTTATTCACTTACTGCTCCGTCAGACGGCTGCATTTCCAGACACACCGTTCTGAGAATGTGATAGTTTTTATAGTGAGCAGAGACCAGAGATGAGAGTCGTAACGCTGCGTATACGTCACTGTTCTCCTGCTGCAGGACACCTGAACCTAATGAGCGTGTCATCTCTGGAGCGCCACAATGAGCCATTCATCACAATCAGGTGTTTGTGAGCAGAGTCGCATCCAAAACATGCAGGTCTGTAAACCTCCGGGGCCGGGACCAGACACTGCTGTCACAACGCCTGCACTTCAGTCTGTTTGAGGTGACTGATGTGTGACGTACCGTGCACGGCATCCAGGACACCGGCAGGGAGAGTCCACTTAGCCGTGCCTGACCCCAATAATGTCAAGACTAGACGGAGTCAAGGATGTGTTGTAAAAACTTTATTTCTCCTAATTACATCTGCATGTGTTTAAGAAAAAATAATTAATAATAATAAAAAAGCCCTGTTTGATATTTAGGGAATGCAATGGCCTTTTGTACAAGACAAACAGATCCCTCTGATTTCTCTGACACAGCGATATATAAAGACAAAACCCATGTGTATCTCCTGGAGAGGAATCTCAGCGACGGCTTTCTTTTTTTGGCGGGGAGGAGGGAGGTGATTTCCGCTTCCATTGCTTCCACGGTTGGAGAGAGGAGTGTGGAAGACAACCCTTCGGGGAGCGGGTTGACAGCTGAATCGGAGCACATATCTTCTCCTCGGTGTCCGCCGTGGCTGAGTGGGAGAAGCCCACAGAGCTCCAGCTGCACAAAGTGCCACTCCGCCGGTCTGGGCACAGTGGGGTTAAAGCACTACGGGCCCACCTGTCATCTTCCTCCCGCTGAGGAAAAGACACATGAGGGTGCTGGTGAAAGAGGTCAGCGCAGTACAGAGGCACTGCCAGAAAGGGATGCTTCATTTACCGCCGTCTCTGCAGAATAGTCAGAAGCAGAGATGTGGAAGTCGCTGTTACTGAGGATTAATCCCACATGCTTGTCATGGTCGGCCACAGCTTTGTTTCCGACTAAAGGTAACAAATGCAACTCCTGCCGCACACCGTTTGCACACTTCCCTGCAACCACCTGATACTAGCAGTTATTACAAAATACATACAACATTATATGGCAAGAATCATCAAAGCCCAACAACCAGCAACGAAGATCGTGATCCATATGTAGTTCTTTTGTTATTTTGAGATTCTGAATCTTTGTTTTCAAGTCCTCTGATTGTAGCTCCCTGCCCTGATGTGTTTCACCTGTGCCTGAGGGTGTGGTTGGCTTCACCGGATGGCTGTGGTATATACTGAGCATTTTCTGTGTGCTCTGGTTTGTCTGTTGGGAAATCTCCAGTGTCTCTGTGTTCTGCATGGACTTTCCAGGTTCTCTTTATTGGCTCCTGTGATCTCCAGGACTTCTGTCCTCCTCTGAGTCAAACATATCAGATCCATCAATATTTCCTGAAGGCATTATCCAGGATGTGGAGAGCTGGAGCTGATCGTCCTGTGGACAGGTCACAGGCGTAACACGGGTAGAAAGAAGATCCTGAAGCCTGAAGCCTCATTTAGGATCATTATACTCTCCATTTTACATTGTTTTAAAGAAACATGAAGACTTCCCCAGTGAAAATCCCTTCATAGTCTTTGCTCATTGCTACATAATTTTGGCATAATTAAAAAACAAAAACAAAACATACCCCATCTGACTCATAGATACTGCAGAGCAGTGCATCATGGGGGATTTGGAAATGAGTGTAAGCAGTGCTGACTGGAAAAAAAGTGGGAATATACTGCATGCCCTCATATTTCTACTACAGCAGACCCGCCAACCTGTACGCATTTTATGTAGCTGCTACGCAAATTGACATCAAAGTACACCAATACGGTTTATCTCTCTAAGCTACGCAAAAAAAAAAGAGACTGACTGCCGTTAGTTCCATTGTGCACCTGAAATACTCATGTCTAGAACATGCAGTAGTGGGTGTGGCTTAACAGTTTCAACCTGTCGAGCCAAAAATAACAGAGAATACTCTGCCAAACAGCCAATGGGGGGGGGGGGGGGGGGGGGGGGGGGGGCAATGATGGCATCAGGTGACGAGGATAAAGACAGCGAGAGGCAGAGCAGCAGACCAGCGAAACAAAAGACAGTCCATGTCCCTCAGAGGCTCCTCCCAGAACGCCAGGACCAATGGCCATGGCTCCGACCATCAAAAATGGCGCATCCTGCGGTTTTCCCAGTGTGTAGTTATGATGTGGGTATTAGCCAGCAGGGAGCTTCAGCTCATAACTGAGCTACAAAGAGCTACATCAGCATAATTTTACAGTTGAATACAATTTTTTGTTCATTTGGCCTGTGATGTGTGCCTAAGTACTGCGGGCCAAATACTATAATATTTGACATTCACATCTGTTGCAATAAACTAAATAAATTCCATTAAATAATACAGTGCAGTTAACTTGTAGGTGTCAGATTGTACAGCATAAGCACCGATATCATATGAAGAAACAAAGTATACTCAAACTTTAGAGTTCTACTGTGCATTGTTAAAATATACTATTACTGTTACTCATCCCCAGAAATTAGTCTTTTCTTCCATCAAGCACATGATTTGTGCAGAAACGTGCCTTTGTCCAGAGCCAAGGTAACGATGTGAAGAAGTTCTTTCCGTCTGCAGCAGGCCGCATAGTTTCTCCATCCTTTCAACCTTCATGACCTTCTCTAACCTTTCTGTAGTCATGCTTGCGATAGTGGTTATCTTCCATAGCAATAACGGTTGTGGGAGAATTTTCAGCCTTGTTACTAAAAACAAGACCCAATCCGGAGCCAGCCTGAGCTCTGACATGATAAGAGCTTTGGTGACAAGAAAAGTGAGCATGGCAGCAAAGGGAACTGTCTGTAACAAGCAAAGCTTGATCGTCTACTCAGAAAGCCCTCGTCAGCAACCTGTGAAGCCAAGAGCGAGTTCCACTGCATGCATGAGTGATGAATGAAACGAAATGACATTTCAACTGTCAAAGGTTCAAAGTGGAAGAACATCAGCTCAGAATGAACAAAATTTAAAAAGATATCCAAAATCTGTCAAATATACACTTTTGATTAGACAGAAATCCAGAATCTTGGCTGTCCTGTCAACCCCATTAAAAAACATAACTGTTATCAGGCCTATTATAAACTATTGAGCTTTTCCGTCAATGACAAGTTGATCAGTGTTCAAGTAATCTGTTCAAATTCTTTCTTCAGGAAAAAATATTTGTTCTATTGTGTTTTTTCATTAAAGGAATATCACTCAAAATCATTTGACTGTTTCTTTTTTTAAATTAAACAATGTTTTAAACTTTTTTTTTTTTTAAAAATGCATGACGCTAGTGGTGCTCAAACCTTTTTGCCAAGGTTGGCAGTTCAGCTACAATGATGATTCACAAACTGCAGAGGAGATCATAGCAGCTCTCTATCCCAATATATTAACGACCCCACAGATGATCAGTTCTTACAATGAAGGAGAAGACAGAAATAGGCTTCGAGCAGTGAAATGTCAGAAGAAAGCACCTGAACAGCCGAGCAGTGGAAGCAGACACCGCAAGTCAAATGAGCGAAATTCCACCGTGTAGCTTTCCAGCCGGTCTGCCGGTTCACTTTTAAACTCGATATTTCCTCTGACTCGGGGTCTGTCTCAAGTTCGATGAGAAGACAGAGGGAGCCTATTAAAGGCGAGGCAGTTAGCAAGAGGTACACCTTAAGCATTGTTGGCATAGTAACTGTCAAACTCTCCCATGACTTCAAATAAAAGTAGACCTGTTCTCTGTTCTCCACCTGGTTTGAGGTGTTTTCATTCCTCGGCTGGAGTACCTGATATCTGCAGCAAGCTGCTGCATCTTCATATTTATCATGACTACAAGGCTGCTATTTTATGTTGTTGTTTTTGCCCTTTGCATAATTATTGCACATGGACGCAGCGTTGTCAGATGGATGGTGGAGCTACCAGCTGGAGCTCCTCCTGATGGTGCATTCGATTCAGCAGCTACACCACATTGCATTATTTCTTTCTTTCTAAAGCAGCGAATAACAAATTTAAAATTACAAGCATGCCTGGAATTTCTCACAAGCATGTTTCATGTGTTGCAACCACAATCTGGTAAACATTCAGTTTGGACTCGCACCCAGTCTGATGTGTCTGCTAATATTTTGCAGTGGTTGAAAAAGAAATGCACTTCCAATCAAACTGATGTTTTCCAAGTGCTCAAATGCACATACACAGCGATCTGAGAAGCACTAAAAGCCTTCCTTTGAGAGCAGATAATTTGATTTACTGCACATGAAAGAGGGACTTACTCTGGGTGGCTGTCCAAATTATCCCCGTACATCTTAAAGCAGGACCATTTGGAAATCTCTCTACAAAGCAAAGGTAGGAACTTAAAAGGCAGGAGGATTTAGTGGGCGACAACGCCTCCCGCTCTCTCAGTCCTTCCTATCAAACACTGCAAAATTCTCACCCAAAAAAATTTTCTCAAAGAATCCAGAATTGATCTGAAAGTGGAAAGATTTAGTCCCATGTGACGAGTTTCAGTGAGTTTGTTTGTAGTTGTGATGCTGAAATGAGGACGATAATGAAGAGATAAATACAAACATGCTGAGAATTAGTTAAAGTCTGTCAGACAGGTGAAAAATTTATGACACAGTTAGAAAACAGATGTTTTTGTATTTCTGTTTATCTGCTTTTACAACGTGTCATCTTAGATGCATTGTTTTTTGTGTGCATCCTCATAGACATGGGCACAATTTAAATGATATATTCATATATATATCTACGGGATCCACTTCTCTACAAATACTCTATAATTATTTACAATGTCAGAAGAAGTTATCTATGAGCATGCATCGTTTTAATAAAATTATATCAGACGTGCATTTGCAATAGATGTGAAATATTCTGGAGTCATCTGTTACAAATAGTTCTGACCAAGAACACCCCAAAACCTGGCCCTCACAATGATCAAAGTTGATTGAAAGAATGAAAGGTGATTTTGATAACTGAAGGCCAAAACAACATGCGTTAACATGAGTTAAGTTACGCTGAATTCAGTATCAGAGGAACTGGAGTTGTGTAGCTGGGTGAAATCAAAAAAACTTTTCTCTTTATTTGGTGATTATTTCACACAAACCTCATTGATCAATCCCAACTGCACTGAAGCACAAATACCTTATGTGTATAATGTGGATACATGCAGTTTTTTATTTTAATATTATAAATTACTGAAGTTAATGAAGGAATTTAATGGCTTCTTGCTTTATTTTCAGGAAAAACCTTCCAGTATCTGACTTCAGCAACTCTCTATGCAGCCCAGAACATATTTCCAGTGGAAGCAAGGATCACACTCCTCATCCGACCCATGTGTCGTCTGCCTCAGGCATTGATTATCATGTGCATTATAGCTGTTTGTTCATCCAATTAGTTTATCATTCTTTCCTTGTTTTGCATGCTGGGTGACCTGTGGACATGATAATCGACGGCAAACTGAAGTCAAGTTGTGTTTTCTCACTGATAAATGAATAAATTTGTGCAGCCTTATAGTGTGTTTACAGGAATCTCCACAGCACGGCACAGCAACTTGGTGAGTTTTTACACCTGATGCTGCAAAAGGTTTACTCAGTGTGCCTAAAAAGTCTCCAACTCGTTCAAAATGCTGCAACAAGAGTTCTCACAAGAACCAGTAGGAGAGATCATATCACCCCAATATTAGCTTCCCTTCACTGCTTCCAGTTAAATCTAGAATAGAATGCAAAATCCTCCTCTTAACCTATAAAGCCCTGAACAACCAGGCCCCATCAGATCTTAAACAGCTATTAGTCCCATACTGTCCCAGGAGAACGCTTCGTTCTCAGAGTGCTGGTCTGCTGGAGGTTCCTAGGTTCTCTAAAAGTAGAACAGGAGGTAGAGGCTTCAGCTATCAGGCTCCTGTTATGTGGAACCAGCTCCCAGTGTCTGTGAGGGAGGCTGACACAGTCTCGGTTTTTAAGACGAGGCTTAAGACCTTTCTATTCAATAAAGCTTACAGTTAGGGGTCGCGCCTGTTCTCTCTCTCTCTCTCTCTCTCTCTCTCTCTCTCTCTCTCTCTCTCTCTCTCTCTCTCTCTCTCAACTATTATGTAACTGTTCTGTAAGGTGATGTTGGGAAAATGAGTCGTGGATTTATTGTATAAATCTGTGAACCTGTGTCCACTTCAATGGAAATAAAATGATCCCTCCCCCTCTCTCTCTCTTTCCACTGTGGGAGAC
Source organism: Salarias fasciatus (assembly GCF_902148845.1). Classification (NCBI taxonomy): domain Eukaryota; kingdom Metazoa; phylum Chordata; class Actinopteri; order Blenniiformes; family Blenniidae; genus Salarias; species Salarias fasciatus. Next base: position 28,326,496 of record NC_043746.1, on the reverse strand, counting down.
CAAAAAGTCAGAACACCAAAACCCTGGATGAGGAGGCTGTCTCTTAGGTGGACTAGAGCCGTGCTTGAGGGATCGCAGACAGAACATCAATCGCGGCTGATCCATTGAGACAGCCTGGATTCAATGGGTGCAATTCTAATTGGGCTTCAATCAAAACAGCTGCTCCAGTGATTAATCGAGGAACCCGGACCCAGTGGGTGTAAGCGTTTACTGAACCCCGGGCTCCTACCTTGTGGAACCGGCTCCCAGTTCTGCTCCTTTCTCTCGTTTCAATGTAATTTCATCGTACTACTGTAATTTCATTGTATTGCTACATGCCATTGATGATTGTTCCTCTTGTAGCCGATGTACCCTGCGTTTATATATGAATTGTATGTAGATACAAGAAACTGTCTGTCCTCTCTCCTCCTCTTTCTGTCCCCTCACCTCAACCGGAACAGCAGAAAGCCGCCACCTCTGAGCCTGGTTCTGCAAAGGTTTCTTCCTGTTAAAAGGGAGTTTTTCCTTTCCACAGTCGCTTATGCTTGCTCATGTGGGTCTGTTGGGTTTCTCTGTAAAAGTGTCTAGAAACGACCATGTTGTAATTGGCACTTCATAAATAAAGCTGAATTGAATTGAATTGAATGTCAGTCTAATGTGAGTCTAATTGCTCAGAGCACTACTGTCATTTGGGGATACAGTCAAGTCGGCACTAATCCAAGTCGGCCTTGCGGGGGGGCACTCAAGTGGCCGAGTTGGTCAGTGCCAACTTGACTGTAAGCTGCTTACCAACTCGGCCAAAAGCCTCTTTTTTTTTTAATCACGATGCTGCTGCGGCGCGACGATTTGCACAGTTTGACGATCTGTTTGAACCGAGTGGCTTAGCTCCGAGCGCTTAGCGGCTGTCTGGTCATGTGACCGGTCCCCAAGGCATTCTGGGAATCGTAGTGCAACGATGCCGACTGCAGCGCGACGATTTGCACAGTTTTTTTCGTGCCAGCTGCGCCGCTTCTCCTCACGTAGCAGGCGGGGGACTGGAGGACAAACTGTGTGATTATGGTGAATGACAGGTTAGAGGTGGATAATGTACCTGGAGCTTCATGTTTGACATCTTGTTTGAACCGAGGAGCTTAGCTACGAGCGCGCAGCACGAGCGGCTGTCTGGTCATGTGACCAGGCGGCGTTTGATCAATCCAGTTGCCTGCATTATAATTATAAAACTGTGCAAATCGTTGCGCTGCAGCCGGCATCAGCTCCAGGATTTGCACAGTTATAATTATAATGAAAGGCAACTGGATTGATCAAACGCCGCCTGGTCACATGATCTGGTCACATGACCAGACAGCCGCTAAGCGCTCGTAGCTAAGCTATTCGGTTCAAACAGATCGTTAAAAAACTGTGCAAATGGTTGCGCCGCAGCCGCATCATGATTTAAAAAAAAAAAGAGGCTTTTGGTCGAGTTGGTAAGCAGCTTACAGTCAAGTCGGCACCGACCAACTCGGCCACTTGAGAGCCCCCCCGCAAGGCCGACTTGGCTTTGATGCCGACTTCACTGTATCCGGGGGGGGTGCCGAGTTGGCCAGGGCCGACTTGGATTGGTGCCGACCTGACTGTAATCCTGTCATTTGGACATAAAAAACGCACCAAAAGTTTTCCATTTAATCTTGAAAAGCTCACGTAAACGACTCCTTAGTCTGCTCATCCAAACACAAAAGTTTCTCAATAAAAGAAGTTAAAGGAACATCTACCGATTGTTTCTGCTTCTGTTTGGAGTTTTCGTGTTATGAGATTTTGACTGGTAGAAACGTGCGTCAGCATTTTATCCTCTGTGGCACTTTCATGTACTATGAACAAAGACTGACTTATTGAAATATTGCAGGAGGTGAAAAGAAACATTGTTTTTGTTTTCACACAGAAAATCTTCCAGAGAGAGCCGGAGAGAGCCACGTCTGTTTGTCCGCTGGGGGCCTTTTCCTCCTGCAGTAAAACATCTCTCTTACGGCGAAGACACATTTCTCTTGGAACTTCCTAACAATGCTGAGAGTCTTCATAAACTCAACACAGTGGGGGCTGAAAGAGTTGTAAAAAAAAAAAAAAAAAAAAATGTTTTAACACTGATATTTAAGTAAAGGTGCCATCTTTCAATGTTTTTTTTTTCTTCTTTCTGTGGTTGCCTAGCAACAGGACTCAGTGAAAGTAGCACTTCACAGTAACTCCTGTTTGGAAAAGAGTTCTTGAGGAGGCATTGCATAAATCCTCCATAATGCACTAAAAAGGAAAAGTTTTTCAGATTTCTTTTTTTAATGTAAGCTCGGTGAAGAGGCTTTAACATCTGTGCCTTCTGGCGTTACGGCATTGACTTTCCCAGCAGATGTAATCCCAACTCATCTGTCTCTATTAGTTGCCCAACTCTCACCTCAAACTTAACATCACCTTTATCTGATCTCACAGCATCTCTTCACCCCCAAAATTTAACGATCTCCCTGTTCCACTTCATCAAGCCGTGAATTTGCAGCTGTTTACCTATCTTCTATATTCCTCTATCCGACGTAGAGCTGTCAACATTGGGTTGACACCCTTTGGGTGAAGGAGCGCTAACATGTGATAAAATCATGCTAATGATCAATTTATTTTGTTTAATATGACAGTTTATATTAAGGGATTCTTATTTATGACAACAAATAACAGAGTTTCATCCACTGAGATGTTTCATATGTTGAGAAAACTAGTGAGATGAAAAGAACATCTGGTGCGTTCAGCACTGAGCAGGTACTGAAGACTTGAACACTTCCAATACAACAAATGCTGAATCTGACCTCAATCCTAACTGGAGAAATTAAATGTTTGACGAAAAAAGCCTCATCGGTCCACAATTTGTTGCTGCGTGAACAGATTTCAGTTTCTTCATTCATGAATGCACATCCACACCGACGCACAGCATAGAACTTTTCAAACAGAAGGAACTTTTTGAAATGATCTCTGGTCTTTATAACAAGACGTTACGTTGCAGCTGTCCGCTGGTGGAGGATTTCCTAAACCACCACCGTGTGACACTCTCTCTCTCTCTGTCTCCTCACAGAAATACATCTGGGTTTGGATAATAAACAGCTTTCCGCTGACACACATCGCACTGGAACACTGGCACAGAGCTAATGTGACAAACCGCAGTGCTTTCTCATTTTTTTAAGGTTTATTTTACTAACCATATTCCCCCGCTGGTCCCCACATACAGCTGTGCTGAGGAAAGTATTTAGATCCAGTGCTGGGACGGCTTCAGACAATGCGGTAATTGATGTCCAACAGAGTGTTAGCACTACGAAATGGAACGACTCCTCCAGATGGCTCTCCAGGCTCACCTGGTCCTCTCAGATTCGGGAAGCGGGCCAGAAATCCAGCCTTTCCAGGAAGAGAGAGAAAGCATTCAGCCACGGAGTTCAAACGCTCGACCACGTGAACTTAGAACTACAAAAGAAACCACTTAAACTGAATGGAGCTGCAGAGAGGAGTTAAACCATCAGATCTTTCAAAGCGGAGCTAATAAAGAGCATACTTAATGGCTTAATGTTCCTACGTCAATTTACAACCTCTGAATCAAGGTGAGCTTGGACTGTATAGTATATATAATAGCCTTGTTTTTTTTTCCCTCCTTGCTTTAGACTGGAGTCAAGCCGCTCCAACAACGTCAACCTTTTATTTTCGGGGTGTGCAACTGAGTGGCTCCTGATGGTGATTGACTCTCAAATTTACTACATTTTCTTATGAACAAAGAGGCCTGACGCCGTCCGATCTTGGGAGGTGAGATACCTGGGCCTTGTTGATACTTGCATGTGAATATGAGGAGGTGATGTTGGGTTTTTCTCCGGGACATGAGCTTGACATGTTGAAACTGGAACTTTAAAAATACATCTGAATGTGTTTGTTATGCTGTTGCTATTGCAACTGGAACTATATTCTCCTCGGACTTTCCACTTATCATGGCTGTTTTTCTTTTCCTCCAAATTTAGTTACAGCAGATTTTACATAAAAATGTTTCTATAATGGGGCTTTGTCTCAAATAAAAGGCATTGTTTGTATTCATCAAGCCAGATCATGTTAAAGTGTGGATAAGCTGAGTGATTCTGGCCCATCCCAGGTAAAAGATGATCAATAGTGACAATATCGTTCGCCAAAAATCTGGCATTTCATGACCAATGTCTGACCACTGCTACAAGCTGCAGTTAATAACAACCAATAGAAATTAGGTTGAAAAACGATGTGATGGTGGAAGTGACAGTGCTATAAATACCATCTGTAGGAGCAAAAGACACATCAGAGTGCTTAAAGCAGTAAAAATCAACAGGGTTGACATGTAGCTATAACAAACCGATGAGGGATGCAGCAGTTCCTCCTAGATAATATTTACCATCAGCTGTGACCCATTTTCGAAGGATATCAGAAGAGCCTTACTACGATACTCAGCCTGCATGTTAAAGCATAAACTAAACCTCCTCCCCAAATCACAAGAGAACCACATTAATTCACTGAAGTGTTTTTCTCAGCGAGGTGAAGTTAACGCACTAATTCCAATCAATATGAACGAGTAAGAGCAAAACACCACCACCACTACCTATCCTCAGCCTGGGAACAGTACTGCATGTTTCTCTAAGGATGCTGGAAATTCATGAATTACGTGTGTGTGGTGATTTTACACACAATATTTATTGAGAAAAAAAACACGTGTGGGCATTAATATGCTCTTCCCTTTAATACGGCAGGATTTACAGACTATTGAGCACAGTCTCAAGTGACGTCAGTGTTATGTATTTTTGTGTGATTTGAAAAATAGAAATGTTAATTGAAAATAGAAACTGTTAGCTTTGGTAGGTAACTGTTGTGCTGCTTTGTGTGTCAATCATAATGTCCCCATAACATGTCCAAAGCAGTATCTTATTGTTATTTTAATTAACACCATTAATCCTTTAACTTGTTAAGAAGCATTTTCTTGGTCTTCTCTTCCACCAAGGACGCTCATGTAACATACCTTTGACGTGTTTTGACTGGATTCTCATCATCCACCAGCAGCAGATGATGTTTCTGATGAAAACTGAAGAATCCTGTCAAAACATGTCAAAGGTCTGACGCCTGAAGAAGACCCACACGCCTGAAGAGAAGAAAGAAAATACTCGGCATTATAAAAGGTGTTGCCAAGCTGTCTCAGCTCAGTGACCCGCTGACGTTAGATCGTTACTGGGGGAAGGTGATCTTTAATCTGGGCGTCAGCAGGTCTCGAAAGACGCATATTTATACTCAAGGTAAAGCAGAAACAAAGGATATGTTCAGTATTTAAAGATGTTTCCTAATTTCTTCAGCTAAAGCTGAAGATAACAGGGAGGATGCAAGAAGCACCTCAGCTCGTCTTTCCTGTTTTTTTTTCTAAAGTCTTTATTTGGAAACAAATTTTTCTTGCACAAACTAAAGAACCAAAGCAGATCCAAGCTACAGGACCAAACAGGGTTCGGATGCAAATATGAGTTTTATTCTTCACTTGCACTTCCCCAAAACGCTCCAAAAGAAACAAAAGGATGATCCATAGAAAGGCAAACATTTTCCAGACAGTCAGCAACTGGACGCCGGAACTTTGTACATTACAGTAAAAATGTGCTAATAACAGGTTGAATAAGTAGTATAAAAGAACTCTGCCTCCTACTGTGGTGCATTTAATGAACACAGCCAGTCCGGAACAAAGCTGTACACCTGTGCTTGTTGTAGAAGCCACTATAGAAAAGACTGGAAAACCTTTTGTTGCCATCAGGGGCGCCAATGAAAAGAAAAAAAAAACATTCATTATATGAAATCACATGTTTGCTGTGTAAATATATAAAGGAAATTGTTAGAAACATATTACTGCCATTGTAATGGTTTGTATGGTGTTTTTAATAAATAAAACAAGCAGAGTAGTGAGAATGGGCAGAATTCATGCTGCTACGTATAGTTTAGCCGCTGCAATCAGCTTGTTATTTCAGCGGAATATATATATTCTATAAGGCACACAGCCTCTGAATATGACCAGCTGCTGGTGCATTGTGGGATTTTGTTCTCGACACGTCCTCCTGTCCGTGGCCGCAGCCTGGGAGCGGAGCCGTGTAGGGAACCGATCCACAGACCACGTAGAAACCCTCTCGCAGGTGATGCACGCTGCTCTGTTTTGTTTGTGAGCTGAAACCGGTCCTTGTGCCAGCTCTCAAACCAAGCTGCTTAACCACACTCCCACACACTGCGGGTTCTGTTAGGAACAACAATTATCTCCTCTGCAATGAGCTGCTAGATATTGTTTCTCTTCTCGGAGATTCTCATGAGCAGGAAGCACGGGGCTGCAGAGATGATTCTCATTTTACAGCTTTTCCGAGGCTTCATTTACTGAAAGGAAAAAAAACAAAACTGTCACCCAAAAGTAAAGAGGTGTCCTCTTATAATTAGAATGTAACCTTTTCTTAAGACAAATGGATAATTATTTTGTTTACCTCTAAACTGAGGGCAGCTTTTCTTTGAGAAATATGCCATTTTTTCCTCTAACCAGCAATTCCCTAAATGTGAGCTCAGCTAATTAACTTACAATTTTATTACGTACAGTCAATTTGTCTTAATAATGTAGAATTAAATCGTTCACCACTAATTATAATTGCAAAGGTTTTGAGGAGACGAATAAAAAATGCATCTGTCCTGTTTCCAGGCCCAGATTGTCTCGGCGACACATGACAAGTGCGCACGAGAGGCTTAAGAAAGAGGGTGGGGCAGAGTGTGTGAGGAGGCCCGTGGCTGATGGACTCACGGAGTTTTCATCTTGTCGTCGGTGACGTGACCGTTCGCTCCCATTCTGGGCGTTTAGTCGACGCTGTCATTCAGGGCGAGCTGAGGGAGTACAGTACCGCCGGATTAGGTTTTTTTGCAGGGGGTGCTGCGACATGACAGCATCGCACTTTGGGCGCTGAGAGCTATTCTGAGCAGACACGCTCGTACACAGCCGCGTCTCCCCTCAAGGTGTATTTATAGGCGAACCTGTAACCGCTGTCTGGGCTCGGCACGCTGGAGACATTTTTAGCAAAGCGGAATAACAGAATAACTTTCACACCTGTTCGAGCAGCGCAGGAAGAGCGTCTGCTGTGGACTTTATTATTAACGGTGCATCAACTGGCCGGCGTCGTGTTTTCCAAGCTACAAGAGGATTAATAAATCTCTGAAGTCAAGAAAGAAGGAAGTCGTAGTGCTGGTTCTTCTTCACAGCATTGCCACCTTGACAGGAAGAAAAGTAGCTTAAAGTTGTCGAGACTGTCATCGTATAAAAACCGTCCACATGCATGTAATTGTGTTTGAGTGTCAGGGAGGAGAAAGCCTCTCTAAATGGCGTTGGAGTGAGACCGTCACATTTAACATAAATCTAAAACGCAACCAGAAAAAGTCCCTGAATTTGTCACCAGGTGAAACAGGGGACAAATGCAACTTTCTGAAAATGATCCGTTTCTGTAAAAAGCAACTTTCCAGAAATGCTGCTGCTACAGCTGTGAATACCACTGAGGTAAAGAGTGCTTCTGCACATGCCAGAGGGATTCATGCAGTGTGTGCTCTCCACTCCGACTTCTCTAAAGTCTGCACTGACCACACCTGCATGAGCCTCAGGTGGATACGGTGCCGATCGATGAGGAGCAATGTCTGACAGCCGTGATGTTTTCACGTGCCGGAGACTCCATGGAATGACCAGGGAGCAGGAGACAGTGGTCCTGCATCTGGCCTTCTCAGCTCAAACCTGTGGAGTGTGTGAGGCGGGCGGCGTTCGCTCCGGAGCGAAGGCTTCCACACCCAACTCTCAGTGCACCCGAGTGTAACCGGAGCCGAGCCTCCATCACCTCCCAACACAGAACACACACTGCTGCTGACCAAAAACAAGGCTCGGCTCCTCCAAAGGCTCAGACCTTCACTCTGGGAGTCAATTAGAACAATGAACACTGGCCATCTGTGAAACGGGCCAACGGACAGTTCAGCTCTCTCATTCACAAAACCTTTTCATGTTCAACTAATTAACTCAGAAATAAGTTAAACTCGAGCTGAAGATGATCTCCGAATGGTTAAAACCAGCCATGTGGCTTAACATATAAACCTGTTAATGTGTCATATCAACTGACCTTCATGAAAACAGATAGGCGAATAGGTCTGATAATCTAGGTCTGATACAGATGGAGTGCAGAGGTGGATCCTATGGTGTAGATCAGGGGTGTCAAACACATTTTAGTCCACATGTGGCCCAATTTCATGTTGAGTAGTGAAACTGTGCCTTCAAATTTCAGTTTTTCTTTTTGTGGCACAAAGGGCATGCGATGAAAATGTCTGTATTTCTGCACAACCAAACAATTCCCCCCAAAACTGACTAGAATCTCAACACAAAGCTAATTTTAAAGAAATTTCCTGGTGTAAAATACAATGTGGTTCCCAGTTCCACCGTCCTGCATCCACCCAGCGGGGCTTCTCTGCCGACGTGGTGACGCTGGTGAGTTCCCTCCACATGTTGGCCTCCGGCGTCGCCGGGGGAGCGCGGCAGCAGCGGTGAGCAGGAGCTTCTCTCAGGGGGTGTTGGAGGAGTTCAGTGTACTTTTGGCATCGCTGTCTTCAGTTGGTCCTCGCCTCCTCCATCGCAGGAGCAGTCTGCCAGACCTCCAAGTGCCAAGAGTGTGAGCAGGAAAGATTTCTGATATTTGTGATTTTTGACTTTTTCCTGACTCGTCTCTTTCTTACTTTGTGCACGTGTGTGTGCACGAGTGTACGCAATCCAAAGTCTCCAGTATTTTGGGCAAATTCGACACTGAAGCGAGAGAAAATCCAGGGACGTGGCAATTGGAGCATCTTTGCAGTTGTTCTGGGTTAAATGAAGGAATGTCCCAGCGTGCCTTCACGCTGACATTTACAGATTAACACGGCTGAATTTCCAGGGTGTGTTTGGTGTGAACACACCGCCGTGGTGCACAAGAAACTCAGCGCAGTTCTTCAGTTTTGACTGAGTCTGCAGGTGTTTTCACACTGAGTGTAAAGTGTTTCCTCTCCTGCATAGTGTCATTCGGGGGTGAAAAGGTGGAATATTTTATCAACAGGATCAACGCTAAGTTTGGCTTTTCAGTGCAGAGCTTTGAAACCGTCTCACAAATTGAGACGAAGGCCTGAATCATTCCAGTTCCGAATGTTTTACGGTTAATGCAAATTTTGACATTTTACTGAATGAAAATGATTGTTTTCCCTAAATTATTACTGTGTTGTTTTGTGTTTTTTCTTTTAATGGGATTTGAAATTCTTTGCAGAGTCATAAAAAAAAAAAAAATCTTTGACCAAATTCCCACAAAAATGTTTCTGGAGAAAATGTACTGTTTTTGCATTTCTGTTTCAGAAAGGTTTTCATGCAGTTCCACAAACGGGTGCTGGTGTTTGTTTTCTAACAAATCAGCACACACACGAATGCAGTGAACAAGAGGCTTTAGAAATTTTGAAAACTGCTATTCTTAAAGGTTTTCAGTGGCTCTGAGCTCCTCCGATTAACACGCAACAACACGCAACAAAAGTTTGATGTTTTCGCTTGAAAATGTTATCGTGTGAATGAGGGCTCCAAGGTCAACGCAAAAGTGAATTCAACAGGGATTTTATTATCATGTGTAATTATATCTATCAGAATATTAAGGGAAGCATTTTGGCAGAAACACACGAAAAAACTCTGCCATTGAGCATCTTTATAAAGATGAAAGTGTTAAAATGATGTGGCATTGCATACGAGGTGAAGCTCAACACCACAATCAGCCTCTCTCCCGGCCTTCACAGCGACTTCCAGCTCATCATTCAGCCGTCTGGCTCACGACTCTGCTGTTTTAGCTCCTTCCCATTTTCTCTCTCTCTCTCTCTGTGTAGCAGCTGCAGCAGCTTTCGGCAAAAATCTATATTTCCCTGAGGAGTCGAGGAGACACCAAAAACAGAGTTAAAAATGCGTATTATGGACTTGTGGTAACTGTGTGGGCATAAACAAGACTGGATGTTAATGCTGCTTTGTAATTGTGGGACGTGTAAATAAGAGATTTTAACACTCCGTTGAAGACGGGGGCTGAAGGCGGCTGGTGTCCGGCCCTGCAGAAAGAAGGCCGAAGGCGGGGGAAATGCTGGACGGCCAGTCAGTCCATCACAGGTCAGACACAGAGAGACACTCAGCCATTCCAGAAGAGTCATAACGTAATGTGTGCTTTCCTGTGGTGGGAGGATTCATCCCTGCTTTTCACTGAGAGCTCATCAAAGCTGAACATGGTCAGGAAGTACACGCCACTTCCAGATGGCTTTCAGAGGGATTCCAGTTGGAGCTGCCGCGTTACCTTTTATCTGATTTTTACATAATTCAAGTGACGGACGTCACAGATCTGCTCAGAAGGAGGCACGTGTCACGATAACGGCACGGCAGAGGAGGAAACTCTGCGTTCATTTAGATCGCTTCACAAAAGGTCATATTTTTTACAATTCTTTCCCAAATTCCAAACCAACAATGTATTATCCTTCCTTAAGTACAGCAAAGGAGTGGTTGTAATTCATCATGAAGAGTCCCTCTTGCCTGTCAACAGCTGGTTTACACAAAAATCCTTCAAGAGTCAGCCAAGATTAATCCCAAGAAGAAGAAAAAAAAGGGTGGGGGTGGGGGTTAATCTAAGCAAACACCTTGTTCAGACGTGAGCCAGGGTCACACCAAGTGTTCACCCCACAGGCTCTGTATAATTGTCTTCATGCTCGTGCCTCTGCCAATAAAAACACCCGGCAGTGACTGCAGAGCGACTGCAGACGTAACCCCTCTCTCCGCTGCTGCTGCTGCAGCTTCCCCTCAGCATTCAGCTGGGATTCTGCTGCCAAAGAGGGACATCAACACTAATTTGAATAAGTGCCACTGTTAGTCAGACTATCAGCTTCAACATGGATGGGAAGGATGGAGGTTAGAAATATAAAGACACACTGCAGGGGGATTAATCATTAAGATGTTTCAGGAAAAATGAGCCGTCCGTCATCTTAAATGATTTGGAAGTTTGACTGCTCGGCCTGTCAGCCCTCCAGATTGGATCTGGCTGTCCGAGATGTCTCTCGCTCCTTTCTCCACATTTCAAATCCGGAGCTGCTGAGCTCAGAAAACGGCCCGACCTCAGCAGATCCGACTTATATTCAAACTGAGACTGTAAACAGTGTCCACGCAGAGCCCAGGATTACGAGATAAACACCAACTTGCTCACCAACTGCCCGCGAATTTTGCAGCTGGCAGAAACTGCTCATATGACTCAGTGGGAAGGTTTATGTCATTACAGAGAAGTAACACCTTCCTCCTCCTCCTCCTCCTCCTCCTCCTCCTCTCCCTACTCACAAAATGACAAATACTACTGTAGAATATGAGACCAAATGCAAAAGTGTGCAAATGGTGCAAACACTGATAGTCAAGAGGCATTTGGTCATAAATGAATCGTTTACTTTGCATATATGCTGTTTAAAGCCGAGCAGAGGAAGAATCTCCAGGATGTCTTCACAGGATTACCCGTCTCTTCAACCTTGGCAGTGGTGAAGGAGGTGAAGCACTGCATCGTAGCATGAATAAGGAAGGCAGCCAAGAGGAAAGATTCAAACTGGATGATAAATTATTGTGCTTACGGTAATTTATGGATGATTTAAGACTTAGCTATAGTGATAGAAAGCTAACAAAAGAGGAAGGTTGAAGCACTGGTTTGCTTAAACTTCCTCTGACAGGGACAGTTTGTTGGTGACAAGCAAAATGAAAAAAACATTTTAAACTGCGAAAGCATGAAATGGAGTTTAAACGATTTGTTCCAACATTAAAAATGCAAGTGTGAGTACAAAGTGAACCAGACTCTAAATCCAAGCTAAACTTCTTTTTCCAACGAGCAGCTCTGCAGCCTGGATGAAACCTGAGCTGATCAGCCCCTTTTGGCAAAAAAAAAAAAGAATTCAGATTTGATATTTAAACATAGAATTGCCCAGTTTGCTTGTTTGAAAGCGAACTGAAGCACCAGTCAGACAAGGCCAGTTCTGTTCTGTTCTCTAACCTCCAGTCCTCATCACTGGGTGCTGGCCATCAGTTATTCTGCACCAAAAAAGTCCTTTTAAAGGTTATTGAAAGTGTTGAAACGCAGCATCCAGACTCAGAGCTATGGGAGGAAGCTTTCGATGAGAGAGGTGGAGACCGTCAGTTCTCAGTGAGGAGTTGAACATCATCGGCCAGTCAACTGCCAAACAAATGGACCTGTGTCTACGTCTTTAAATATCACAGACTGTTCAGAGCAGATGGTTATTAGCTGCACGTTAATTCAGCGACTTGCTCTTTTGCTTCACAGTGAAGCTTTGTCCAGTCTGAGCTGGGGCTGAGTTTCCATGTGCTCCCTGTGCCTGCAGATGGGGAAATAAAAACAAAAGGTGTTTGTGGTGGGAATGTGACTCCAAACCTTTGTGTTTGAATGACTGAAGTGATGAACTGCTGACCTGTTCAGGATATGTTCTGCCTTCACTTATAATCATCTGAGCATGGCTCCACACACACACACACACAACAGTCCAACTGCAACCGGAGAGCATATTCTCACCCTCAGATGTATCTGTAATCCCCCAGCAGATCATGTTTTTAACAGGATGGCCGCCCACACACAAACCCAGTAATGGATCATCTGTTCACGTCGTGTGTTTAAACGTGGGGGTGAATGATTTTTCTGGGCTCCGTCATTATGCTGAATAACACAGATCAGTGAGGCTCGGTGCTTTCGTGTTCAGTTCCCGGCCTGAAGGTCACGTCCCGGTTTTAAATGAGGGCCAGAGGGCGCAGAGTCTTGGACAACAGGACACATCCAAAGGGAGTTTCCACACATAATGGGCTCTAACATTCGCTGCAGAGAGAACGGCGGTTGTTTACTTTGTTGACTGACCTTGCACCCTCTCACTCCCTTCAGGATAGACATTGATTGGGCATGAGCCGCGTCTGCATGCTCGTATCCAGCAGTTAGGAGCAGATTGAAACAAACTATTTATGTCATGTTACAAGCCTGCAAATTGAAATCATTTGTTTCATGGTGAGAATCGATGTTGTCTACAGCATATTGTGAATGTAACTGGACAGCAGGATTCAAGTAATCCGCTGATTCACTTCATGTATCCATCCAGCCATTGTCAACAGAATATAGTTGAATAATGTTTTTTTTTTAATACAGGAACTTCTGGTATCTTCAGATTTAGCCTTCATAAACACCTGCAGGGTCTTTCAATTTAAAATCATGTTTCCTGCTCATGTGAGTCTGACCCATAGAGGGTATGTGAGATTTTAACTCCAACTCATCCTTAGGCCTTTTTATGAAACAATATGCCGAAACAATGCTCTGAGCAGGGTGCAAAATGTCAATCTTGACACAGTGTACAGAATAGAATAATAATAAAACCCCCACTGTTTGTTACGATTACTGTAAAAATCTGAACGTTTCTCAACATTTCATGATCTTTCTAAAGTAATGTGACAGCAGAAGTGAGCATGCACGTTTGCATGAAGAAGAAAAAAAAGGAAGGATAGAAAAAAGTCAGATTCTCTGGATTTTGAAACAGGAAAACACCTTCAGCTCTATCTGTAAAAAAAAAAAAATAAAAGATCTGAGAAGTAAACAGCAGCTTCAGCAGATTTGACAAAACAGATAAGGAGCATGATAGATCACCTTGAGAACGCGCTGTGCTGCTCAGAAATCCATTCAAATGCATCAACCTTTATACATATGGATGTGAGCGTCTCCTCCCGTGTCACGAAAGCAGAAGAAACAATAACAAATGCAGTCATTTACGTTTATCTTTCCTAGGAGCAGATGTCGGTGGGACGATAAAAGCTTTTTTCCCCCCTTTTTCTGTCATCTTAATGAATGAAAATTATTCATTTAGCAAAGATGCCAGGCAGTTTCATTCTCAATATTAACTTCCTGTGTTCCCTTTGGGCTTAAATCCTTGAGAATAGTTTTTTTTTAACACTCTCACCTGAATTTGATGCTTGTTGATTAATCTGTGCTCACTGTGGGATCACTGGAGGCTCACTCCAACTGGGACACGACTGTTTGAAGAAGAAGAAGAACAGCGCCTTGGATCGAAGTCTTTCACACTTTGATGTACCTGTTTTTTTTGTGTGTGTGTGTGTGTGTGTGTTTTTTTTTTCCCATTGTTGTTTTACTCTGCAACTCATGAACTAAAATAAATTCAAAATGTTGTGACACATTGTTCTGCTTACAGTTTTTCTGTCATTGTTAAGACTTGAGATAAACATCGACCAAAGATACAACAATTTTTTTTTCTTTTCTTTTTTAATCAGTGGAATCTTCTGTGCTGTCAGTTAAAAATCAGAGCTGACAACAAGTGTTCGATCATTTCAGTTCAATAAATTCCACATGTAAATGTTAAACAGTTCTTCTGTACATGCTCAGTAGATGGATAAATACCAACAGTTAATCCAGTGTCATGACTCCCAGTCCAGATTCTCCTGGACTTGGTAGTTTTAGAGTTGACAGTTGCCGTAATAACAATCCAACTTGGTCGTCTGTTCGTACAAATGTCCATGTACCCACTATGCACATGTGCATGTACAGAAAAACTACAGTCGGAGTGCATGTGCGGTGGCAGCGTTTCAAAAAAGTTGCATTTTTCTATGTTTCCACGGAGACGGAGTCGATGCTTTTTCCAAAAGTTCCATCATGGAAGCTGTTTTGAAAAGCATCGAGCATCGCTGTCACGTAATCGGACCCCCAAAACACTACAAGTGTCTTAAAGTCTTAACTTGTGACAGACGAGTCTTAAGAAAGATGGACAGTCGGTGTAACAGCTGCCTGACAGATTATATCAAAATAATGCAACCGGGGATCTAAAATCTGGAAAAGTGAACCAAACTATATGTCTATAGTCCGAATAGCTCCTGATCTGTATGAAAAGCAAGTGATGAACACCTGTACAACCCCCCCTCCAACAGCAGACGCTTAGCAGGAAGGACCTGGCAGGAAAAGCACAGGTGGCACTAATAACACTGACAATGGCCCTGTGCCATGTCCGCGTCCCACTGTGCACGCAACAATAACCAAACCCTCGGTGCCAGCTCACTTAACCAGATCTCTACCATTGACAGGCACACCAGCACTGTTCCTACAGGACAAGAAATGTCTGCCCTGTGAATGGCCACTGTGCAAAGACCACAATTAATTCACCCCACCAGACCGCTCGTATAAGTGGAGCTTCTTTCCTTATGGGAATGTGGACAAAAGCAGCAGCTTTACCAAGGTTAAAGCCTGTATTTCTTGGGAGAATGTGTGATCTATTCGGATAAAAACATCCATCACATAGCAAAGGTCGAGTTGCAGCACCAGGAAATACAATGATGCTGCAACAAATAGCCCCAAAAGACACAAGGTGACCGTGCTAATGTGGCTATTCACTGATTCTCATTTCTATGGGCTGAGAGCACCAATCATTAGAGCCACTAATAATTATCAACCAGGAAACATGAAAAATACCCCTTTTTAAACTCTCCGAGCATTAACGCGAACGCAACATGTTCCCACGGTGCTCTAAACCGGCGCTGTCAATATCCACATGCACAGTTCCAGGTGCACTGCCTCACACAAAGACTCATAATGACACAATATCAGCCAAGGGCAAACTGCCAGCGCTCTCTCACTCCGCCTGTCTCAGAGAAAAGCTGTGGATTTGCTGAGGTGCACCAGGGTTGAAGCCACCTTCACACAGCCGGCGCAGCTGAGTGGATGTGTTCCGACAGAGCCGGTCTCACCAGTCGTCCGCAGCCCAGTCACAAACCCACTGCCAGCTAAATGAAAGGAGGGAGGAGGGAAGTTTTGACTGTGTTTACTGCTTATCAAATGAATTCAACACCACTGAATTTAGAGGGGTTTTTTTTTTGTGTGTTTTCCTAACAAACGGTGGAGGTTTTATTAGAGAAAATAATGTATTTTCAGTCTTCAGGTCCAGGTTTATTTTCATCAGTTTGAATGTTTTGTTGAAAATAAACTTTAAACAGCTTCTGTTTCCAGAATGGACACAAGTGAAATGTTTTGTCAGGCAGGATGAGAGGAGGGTTAGATGTACTCTACTGAACTCCTGTATTAAAGCTTCAGAATACAGACTCATCACTGAGGGGATCAGCAAATTTCTGGATCTGAAATTTGGTTGTCTAAAAGTTTAATGCGATGTGTCTTTTCCGCATTGCATAACTGCCCATTTAGGTGTGTATCATTTTACCGGTTGCCCACACATTCCCAGGGCATGAAAAACAGACTTCTCATTATCAAAATGTTCACAGCGTTCACAGCTTGGCACTGACAATGCAGTCACCCTGTCAACGGGGCAGGTACAGGATGAGAGTTGTTAATGAGTCTCTATCAACACCATGAGCCAAGTGATTTTTAGAAAAAAATAAATAAATAATAAAAAGGCACCCTCACAGTGAAATATATCGCTGTGTAAACCTCTTAAAACTGCATTTTTCACCGGTAAAGATTAGTTTCCAGATGAAGATGCTTTTTTTGTGCCTCATAAACTGTGAAATACCTCCGCTGTAACTGTCAAACAGCTGTTAGCTCACAAAGATTTGTCGTTTATAGAGGGGACTTCAGCACTATTACCTTATCGAATCATTTTTATGTACAGCCGCATGGAAAACAGCGAACAAGTGCACAACCTGAGGAACCGCCGAGCCCCTCTCGCAGGCTGTTGGCTCAACATAAAGGGGCCAAAAGATCTCCAGAGGTATTAAAATGAATCTTATTAAGGGCTTGGAAGTCTTTACAATATTTTACGGCGTCCCATTTTGAAGTTATTGACATGGACAGACTCCGTCATTGTCCCTCCACGATCGATCGAAGCTGCCCGACAAAGTGGGAACTTTAGTTTAATGTACATCCAGTGCACTGTGACATTTCCAGATAATTCAGATAGTAAAGGTGCCAGGCGGAGTACACCAGAAGAGGTAAAGGGTGCAGTAAAAGCCACAGCAGATAACATGTAGTCTTGAATCGAACATAATAAAAAGTCTGTTCAGTATTATAACCCCACCGTGTAGCGATCTGCATAGCGGGGGATACTTGTAGGCCATTTTAGTATCTTAAAAAAAAAGAAAATAGAAGATTCCATTGTTATGAGCAATCTATTAGTGCCCTGGTGTTGGACGCTTTGATTTAACACCTGCAGTGAGTTCCTGGAACTGCTGCACACCACCAGCTCTCAGGGCTTCTATGTTATTTCGTCTGCTTTGCTTCAGTTCAGGGGTCAAACTCATTTCATTCAGGGGTCATTCAGTGCATTTCCCTCTCACATGACCCGGACCAGTAAGTAATTGCATAATAATACTGTATATAAATAACTCAAACTCTACCAAGGTGTTAATATATCCTTACAAAGTTCTCATTTATTGAGCTATTCCTTAACAAAATGTTGCTGCAGATCTTCTCTCTGGGGACTTCAGTAACCCCGCGGTAATTTTTCTGATGAGCTGACCTACAGTCAGTAGTAGTAGCAAGAAATGTGACTTTTTACAATGCTGCATCCAAAGTGACCAGCAGCTTCAGATTCTGGAGCAGACAGCGGGTCTGGAGATAGCTCTGGCTCGAGGCTGTAATGTGGCTACCAAGTCTCAGAAAGCTGCAAATGGCTGCAGACCCTCTCAAATGAAATCCATGACGAGCCTGTCAACTGTTGCTTGTGGAATAAATTTGTTTGAGGCTCTCGGCATCGGGTCTGGTAACTTGGTTTGTTGATTTGCTGGGTGATTGTGTTGGTTTGGCCGTGTTCTTTCATTTATGAAACGTTGCAGTCATGTCGTTGTACGGCTCGATCTTCGATGAACGCTTCCTCTGTAGAGATAAACGTCGTCACACATCAGGTTCAAACATTACTTCATCACATCGCTGTTATTAACATGAAAGGAAAATACTTTTTTTTAAACCCGCTTTTGAACGATCATTGCAATGAACCTTTTTATATACATATCAAAAAACCATAATCCATATATTATCTGTGAAAAGACTATTGATCAAACTTCAGTATCTAAATATTTTAGCTCCCTTTTTACCAGTGTGACTCTGAAAAATCCAGTATCAGTCAGATACTGAAAAAAAAAAAAAAAACAGAAAGGGATCAAATGCACAAACAAATGCTGCCAGTTGAGCAACCAAAAACAACCCATGTCATGGTCTGTTAAATGTTTAATGTTTAAAGCTGCTGTTATGCTATGCTATATGTATATCTCGGGTAACATATGAGCCACTGCAGATTAAGATCCATGTCACTATGTCAGATCAATATTAGGCCAATGATACTGATCAACTGGAACATCAGTGTGGCTCTTGTGCTGTATGTCAACTGAGAGCTGGGAATCTGAAGATTAATTTGATATGCAGCTCAGCACTGTGTTCCAGGGTTTTCAAACCAAAACAGCTCATCTTTTACAGTGAAGGCACTGCGCTGTAGTGATCTCCATCAACATTTTCATTCAGGTTGGTCGAACTAAGAACAGTGGACCCCTTGCTTTTCCATGCACCATGTTAACCTGAATTTGGAGTACTATTTAACCCCCTCGCTGGACGGTTCAGACCCCTGATCTGTTCATGTAGTAGCCCTGCTGTAGTCTAGGTGTTGGTGTTGCATTAGCAGTCATCTAATGGTTCAACACCAGCTCAGGTCCTTTCTAACCTTCTTTCCCGGTGAATACATGTGGACTTATTTTTTAATTCCATCCTCCGTGCAGAAGGAAGATGCTGCTGGAGGCAGAATCTTCGTGGAGAAGGGCCTCATCTGTCCTGGCTCCTCTCTGTGGAGTGATGGCTCCATCAGTCTCCGTCTCTCCCGCCTCGCTCCTCATTTAGCTTCTCTTCGGCCGTCTGAAATAAACCGTAATTATAAATCATGTGCTATCTCCTTTTCTTTGTCCACCTTTCTGCCCGGTTACTTAAGACGTGCGGGGAGTGGGTGCAATAACACGCAGAAGGATTCCTCTGAATGGTAATGACAGCCCCAGACAACTCTAATAACAAGCAGCAGAGTTCCACTCAGAATCACTGTGATCAGCAGAATGAGGGATGTACAGAAAGCACCTTGTTAACTACTCTTTCCTCCTCCCTCCCCGGCTCAGTCCTTTCATCTTCCCTCATCAGACGCTGACATGCTGTAGCCCCTGTTGTTGTGTGACTGAGCTCTTTCCACAAGGCAAGAACAATTCCACACATTACCGAGGCTGGGACTGGCTCTTGTAGCTCAGTTATTCAGTGTCATCTCCCCTGCATCTAATCTCTTTGTCACCCTGATTGGAGAAGCCCGCAGATCTCTTCCTAACCTAATTAACTACTTTGTTATCAATCCGCAGGCTTCTTCTAAATGCATTTTATCATCCAGATGAGCAAAGTTTGGTCAGTTTAATTCGGTGGTTCACACTAATCAGCATAAAAAATGACTGTGCGATGTTCCATTTAGCAGCTATAAAGGCGCCGTTACATCACAGCTGAATTAATTCACACAAAATAACTACATTCACCGCAAAACACAGCAGTTGGATGTTTTGGAGGGGGTGATCGGTGCAAACAGCACATCTCGTAATGTGTGGGAAACACTGTTCGAGCAGATCCTCCCTTTCCTCCAGCTGTAATTGTCATGTTGCTGCATATTTTGCAGAGTATAATTGAGGCTACCTGTCAGTTCTGATACTCGTGTGTGACACGCGGAACAAATCATTCCGCAGTTTTTGGTTTGAGATTCGAACGTCTAAATCACAGGACATCTGAACACACGGATTTACAGCAGCATGTGACTGAGGAAGAACAACTACTTTTCTAAACGTCCCTTCAAGCAAAGGTCGGATCACGATGAGTTCCAGTTCACAGGAGGGGACGAGGCTTCGGCCTCCAGGAGCTTTACAGATTACATTTGCATGTCAAAACAAAACAACAACAAAAACAGTTTCCAGAATGTTGTGCAGGAATCCAGTTGCTTATATTTCAACGGCCCCTTGCTTTGGGATGTTGGTGGGGGTGGGGTTTTAGAGAATTGCAGTTGAGGCTTCATTTACACAAAATGTTAAGAGAGAGAACAGAAAACTGTGCTTTGGAGGTTTGTTTATATGACAATGGTATTTGGAGTCACTGAAAATGAAAGTTTTTGAAAGTGCTGTTTTGAGACGCTGCTACTGTGCACCGCAGCTGTAGTGAGTAGCTCATTTTCAATATGCTTCTGTGTATTTATGATTTTTTTTAAAAGAAAACACATTAACTTGAAATGTTGTAGTGTAAGTTGAGCCTCAGACTGCTGGGTCAGACAAATGACAATAAATGCAATTTCGCAGTTACTCCTTTGTTTTGATGCAAATATATTTTTTTAATGTTTTTTTTTTTCTTTTTAATAAAAATCAATTGAAACAACTGAAATTTCTTTGATGGCCAGATTTCATGGCAGATTCTTACTACATTTAGTTGTTTCTCTCTCTTGACATGATACAAAACATTTTTTGGTGCATGTCCACAAGTTGTTTAGTGTCATTTATTATCTTATTGACTCCTTGGTTTAAAGGTGCCATAGGCAGGATTTTGCTAGTCAATGCTAATTTTTCTGTGTTTTCTTTGGATTAAATGTTAGAGTATCCATTGATAATACTTTAGGAGTGTAGCATAATTGCACTACCATGAGGGCGCAGCGTTTCCATCTGTCTCTGTTCTGAGCTGAAAAGGATTCTCGACCGCTCCCGGTATGTTTGACCAATCAGAAGAGCCCCTGAGGCTCTATCCTGATTGGTCGAGGGGCGGCGCTTCAAAGCTCTGCTTCTCGTGAATGCGCATGAGGAAGTCCAGGCCCGCATATTTACTTGCCTCGTCGGACATAACGTCATCAAAACTCCACGGAGGACACTGTCTGTTTCTACTGTAATTCTTAGTAAAAAAGGCTCTGACCCCAGGCCCGCCGTGAAAAGGTCACAGGTGAATCAACCCGCCGGCGCAGGCGGCGCACCCTGAGGTGGGCACGACTCCGGGTTTCAAATCACCATCTTGGATGGATCAAATCGCCATCTTGGATGGGTCAAATCGCCATCTTGGATGGATCAAATCGCCATCTTGGATGGGTCAAATCGCCATCTTGGATGGATCAAATCGCCATCTTGGATGGGTCAAATCGCCATCTTGGATGGATCAAATCGCCATCTTGGATGGGTCAAATCGCCATCTTGGATGGATCAAATCGCCATCTTGCGAAGGTAATCCTGCCTACGGCACCTTTAAGGTCTCATTTACATGATACATTTGTGAGTGACAATGCATCATTTCGGCATTTTCGTTCCTGCCCTGCCGCAGGTGGGTGATGTTGGTTGTTTTTTTAATGACACCTGCAGAGAATACAGTAGCAGCATTTTTTTTTTTTTTTTTAAAAAAGGGATTTTCCCACATTTTCATGGAGATAGAGTCACACTGTTTCCAAAACGTTGCATTTTCAGCACCGTTGTCATGACAACAAACAAACAAAAAAAGTTTGGGGTTTTTTCACTTGAAAAGGCTGTAAATACAAGCTAATGGTCTGCAGAAGACAGATTGATGGGTGAATGCAGGTAAAAAGTGAAACACTGGCTGAAATGTGTTGGAACATGTTCCAAAAAAAATATTTCATCAGCCCGGACAGGGAAGATCTGGTTTTTAAAAATCTGCTCGAATTTAATTATAGGAGCGTTTGACACCGCACACAGTCGGAGAGCTAATGAGCAAGCAGCTCTCAGAGGTTTGACCCACGTTCCATCAAACTGCCGTGACTGGGGACTGATTCTGTTCAACGGAATGGAAGTAAAATTAAAGTGGAAAAGGAAAATCTTTTTGTTTTGGTTCCGTTTATACCTGAGTTTTCTCAGAAGTTTCCTGCTGGATTACCTGCTGTGATCCCATCAAGCTCTTCACTCCCTTTTAAGTCTGTGTGTACATTCATTGAAGACTTTACATTATTTGACACATATGGTTGACAAAGGAAGAAGTAGTTTTTGTTTATTTGGGGTTTTTTTTTCTGTGTGCCTTGAATTTATAAACAAGGCTACAAAGTACATTTAAATCCTGGGGACTATGTGGACTCAAACAGTGTCAGAGTATTTTTGATGTGGTCTACAAGAAGTTTGTTATTTTTGTTTAGACGGAGACTATCTTTGGATTTACAGTTCATGAGAACAGTCAGAAACATTTTTCTGTAGCAGATGAAGGTGACGCTGGGCTGCGTTCCAGTTAAAAGCGTTTGAGCTATACAACAGCACTGAATTCAGAATGGAAAAATAAAGTGAGTCAACATCAATAAAAATACCAAAAAAACATACCAATGGAATCATTACTGATGGTACATGATACTGTAATTTAGTCTGCATGCATCAGTGTATTCATCCAGTCTCACCAACGTCCAGCACTCAACTGTTTCACAGTTTTTATTTTTTCACCAACAATATAAGTCTGCAGTATATTTACAAGGTGTCAGCAAACAATGTGAGGCGTAAACACCTCAAGCCAGAAATACAAATTTCCTGTCATGTTTCTGTCCTCCAGTGGAGTTTTTTTTTTTTTTTCTTTTTCCTTTTCGAAGCACGGTGCACTATTTGTCTTTGTTTCCCTGTTAGTTTCGGGCAGGTAGGAGACAGTTTAGAGAAACTTCTTCACTGAAAACAGAGTTGTCTGCTGAGGTTAGAAGCGAGTCAGAAAGCTGACAGGCGCTGGAAACGTGTGTAGACCTGACAAAAACCTGCAAAGACTTTTAATATCCTGGTACGGATTTGTCACAATGAGCGACTGCTTTCACATAGACACAAAATAAATCCTCCATCCAGTCGAAGCACCTCGTGCAACTCCAGCACCACAGTTGTAATTTTCCTGTCTGCTTGAAAACTAACAGCACGTTAGTCGATACGGGTGCAGTAAATTCAGCGCTGGCACGTCTGACTCCGCCGCCGACTTGGATTTCCCGGTGTTTTATTTGTGTTGCATTCAAACGGAATCAAAGGTCGCTTGAAACAAACGTATCAAAACAGCAAAATCACTCTCAATGTAATTACAGTGTGTGTCCAATTGAATTGGCATTTCCAATAGACCAATAACACTTTGTAAATCCTCCGTTGCAGTCCAAGCCAATATCTGAAGCAGAGGAAACTCTCAGTGCTGAATATAGATTACAGTTGAAGGGGAAAGGCTTAGATATGAAACAGTGAAACGTAGTCCATGCAGATTACAATGGAAAAGCTTCTTAGAGCCACTGACCTTCCAGGCACACCACAGGGCTCTGTACTGAGTCCCCTTCTCTTCCTCTTCCTCCTCCTCACCTGTGATTCTATAGCCATCACCTCATCTGTAAGACTTAAAATATTCCAATGATGATTTTTTTTTTGACATCAACAAAGAGATTATTAAAAACTAATCTGTAATTCTTTTCATGAATCCTTGCACACAGCAGATGCAAACGCACATAAATCACTGAATAATAACAGAAATAGCATATTAAAGCTGTTTTTGTACCAGTCTAAGCATCCTTCTGCCTAATTAGGAGAAAGTAAGAATCTTGTCAAACATACTAAGTCTGCACTTGATGCTTTTTTAATTGGTCTAATCCCGTTTTAAATGCAAAAGATGTGCAGTCTGACTATATCTTCAAGTATATGAACTAAATGTGTAGAAATTAATTTTCATGATCCTGTTGGGATGAAAAGGGTTTTAGGTTTTCATCAACAGCATCGAGAAAGTCATCAGTGCAGAAAACAGCAAAGATATTGACTATGATGCATTGTTATAATGCATACAAGGCTGTATGTTTTTTATGCACGTTTCCTGCAATCATCAGAAAAATGTTGACAGAGTTCAGACGATACTTGTAATCACATATTTGCTAGCTGGAGCGCTTCGGACACGTGAATGATTTGTATGTAATGAACGTTTCTGAGGGCTGACGTGTATTATCCTGGCGAACGTGTGGAGGAGGAAATGACTGTGACTCAGCCCTGAGACGTTTCATAGCATGACAGAGTTATATTAGTTTTCATCATCGCATGTCTGTAACACAATTGCATGTGTGCCGTGCTCTGCAGCGAGGCGCCGGCACATCTGCAGCGTCTGATGAAAGCTAATAAGAAAGTGGTCAGCCTTGGAGCCTGCAGCCATGTGTGACAGAGCTCCCTCCTCCACCCGTCGCTTTGTGTTGCATATTTCATCCTCACTCACCTTTTAGTCATTATGGAGACTCCAAAATGTCACTGATTTCTATCATCCCAAATCCCCCAAAGCCCTCGTATGGACATTACTGAGGACGGGAGAAAAAATCACCTCGTACCTTAAGAGATAGAGCATTTCACAAAACACACCCGTGGGTGCACTTCACACCATTTATGATCTATGTCACAATTAGAAATCAAAGGTCTCCCGCTGAGAGAAATGTCAGTTGGCTTTCAGATTTATTTCTATTTTTGCTGTCTCTGGTGTGGGAAGAGGTGCAGGCGGGAGGGTAAATGGTGGTGATTCCGGCTTCGTGCCTTTCTTGACCTCTGGGCTGCGTCACTGTCGGGGGTACAATAGCACATGTTGCTCATGTTTCAGTTATATTCACTGACCAGACACAACTTCTGTATTTATAGAGAATTAAAACTGTATTTTTGAGGATTTAAGTTGTGTTTTTTGGTTCATTCAAAAAGAAACTGCTGCAGTACTTTGGCCTATATGAATAATCTGTGTGTTTAAATGAAATAATACAAAACAGTCTGCATTTTCTATGCTTTTCTAAACCAATCAGTTACTCCAGAAAACCTCTGCAATTTCAGTGAAAACTTCTGGTGAAAAATCCAGTGAAATGTCCCTGAAACTCCTCCTGCATGTTTCTCCAAACTCCCTCTAACAGCGTGGCTTTGAGGCTCGTTCTAAAACAACCAGGTAGCTAGCTTTCATGGCAGCATCAGTGATTTCTCAGCTCTTATCTCAGTGTTGTGTTGTGTCTGCTACTCTGATGGAATTTGTGAAAAAAAGAAAAAAAAAGAAAATCAATGCTTTCTTATGAAATCCTGACCATATTTTGACAGCCCTGTTCTTGATGGTTTTTCCAACACGGATAATATTTCCCTTTGCAAATGAATATTAAAAAAGTCATTAACATTGCTATAGTTTTGTTCTAAAAAAAAAAAAAGAAAGAAAAGAAACATGGCTGTACCAATGTAAGCTAATGGCAAAGCAGAGTTTTGAAGTGAATGTGAGAAGTCGTGCTGTAGAAAGTGAGATACAGTATGTGACTTTGTGTTCCAGTGCCGCCAGAAGAAATCCCCCTGGGGGATTAACCTCGGGGAGTAGTACAACCCAGAAAGATGCAGCAACACTTTCCCATTATATGTGATAACGACGTCTGGAGAAAAGCCTGAAGGAGACTGCTTATGACGCCGGCGTGTTCGTCGGCGTTTTTCTCCACGAGTTTCCTCCAGTTTTCAGTCCGATCGTGTTGCTCTGGTTGTTCCAGGTGACGTTCTGATCGGGGTTCTTGTGCTCGACGTTGCTGCTCCTGTCTGAAAGTTTAAAGAACTGAATGTTTTCATGCTAGGTTGAATCAGAAATATTGTTTTTCAGTATCCAGGTCATGTTGATGTGTAGCTGCATTTGGAGATATTAGCGTTCATGTTAGAGCTTCTACTTGAGTTTAACTATGTGTGTTTAATCATGCCAGGTCGTGTAT
Organism: Salarias fasciatus; assembly: GCF_902148845.1. Classification (NCBI taxonomy): domain Eukaryota; kingdom Metazoa; phylum Chordata; class Actinopteri; order Blenniiformes; family Blenniidae; genus Salarias; species Salarias fasciatus. The sequence goes on along the minus strand of NC_043746.1, from coordinate 28,300,759 downwards.
CTGGTATCCTGTTTGTTCCTGTTTACATGAGCGAACGTTTGTGATCAGGAGCCTTTCAAGGCATTTATTTCTTAGTGAATAACATCTTCAGGCTGCTCCTCTTTGGCTTTGCCAAACATTGACAATAGAAATCATTCCATTTACCAGTTCTCACTTCATCTACAAGTAACATTGACTCTTAACCTCCACACACTATGTCACATGAAGTGCCTGCATTGGTTGTTATTGGTTTTTCACAGCATCCACTGATTGTAGGGCATGTTGAAGGTATTTTCTCATTAATAAACAGGACAGCTGTGAGTGTTTTCTTTTCCCTGCCTAATCAAACTGCATTTTCTAAAGGGCGATCCTGGAAACGATGCTCCTTTTGAGAAATGCACCTAATGTTTGTAGGATTTCTGCCTGAGAGACAATATGTTGTGAAACAAGATAAAGACATCTGCTGTGTATGCATGAGCCTTATCAGGCTTGTTTTGTTTTTGGAGGTGATTTCTTTTTCTTTTTCTTTTTTTTTTCGAAGCTTCACAGTTTTAATGTTTGGGAATTTGTCATGATCATAACACAGATTTAACTTTCTTCTTCTTAAAGTTGCTGTTTGGCCTCAAAGTCGTGTGTGTTCAGTGTTTGACAGCCTGTTTTGCAGCTGTTACATATGGAGGTGTTCATGCGTGATGTTTTCCCAGCCTGTGAGCTCATGCATACGCTGTAAACTTTACATGTGGGAGGTAGAATCTTATTTTATATAATACCCGACATGAAAATCAAAGAGCTGTCGAATTTATGTTCTTTTTTTATCTGTACTGTTCTGGGATAATGCTGGAGTAGAGAAGAGTCATAAAATGACTGAAAACAGTTGTCGCTCACGTTCTTTAGTAGAAGTAGAAGTAAATGTTTGGTGCTAATCCTCACTTGTGCACAATGCTTCATCAATTAAGGAGTTTGGACTAGGGAACAGGTAACGTATTCATAATTTAACTGATGCAATTACAGGGGAAAAAAAATCTGTGATAAATGCTGTATATCAGAGCGAAGAACCAATAAAAAAGAGGTTTGTCTTGACGGATGATGTGGAACGGAGCGATCTTTGAGCCAGCGCCAGCAGAGCCCTGCCCGGGGCGGTGAGGCTCAACAATGGCTCACAGATGGTTAAAAGGTCCAAAATGTAGCCGGGGGCAAGGCCTCGACCAGCACTCAGAGATATCAATCAAATTTTCAAATCAATCACGGGACTGACAGCCAACCAATGTAAGGATGCCAGAGTGAGAGTAATGCGCCGCTGTCTCTCAGCTGATTAAAAGTGCCGCCGCGGCGCTGCGGCTTGGTAAATAAAGTGTCACAGTAATGCCAGCAGAAAATATGAAAACACCTCGCTGTTCTCTGTTCGTCTCGGACGTGACGAATCTAATTTTGGCAACATTTAAAAGTGGAGTGATTGAATCACGGCAGCTTTAATCTGGATCTTGGTTGTTTTTTTTTGGTTGCAGTGTTTCAGGCTCCGTCTTCATGCTAGTTGCCATGAAACTGACACTCCTTAAAACTGGGAGATATCCAGCCTGTCTCCGGCTGCCACAGTTACGATATGTCCCCTGAAAGATTTGTATCATCTTGATGTTTCACTGAGTTCTTATGGAGTTGCAGGGCTGAGAACATTTTCAGAGTCGTCCAAGGTTTTATAGCATGAATGCCTTGCTCAAGGGTATTATAGGAATTCACCGAATCCTGGGTCAATGGGTGTATCTACCAGGAGGGGAGAAGAAAAGAACGAGGCCACTTTGTTGCTTTATGATCAAAACCTTGCGTATTCATCGTTGAAAAACTTCATTCTGCTGATGGTATTTTCACCCGGCGTGATTTGCTCCTGCACACTGAAATTTCCAAGGCTCTCTCTGATTCAGCCTCCGAGCTCACAATGAAGCTTTATGAAACTGGCCGACTTCACACACAACCAGGAGATAAGCTCGAGCATATCAGCATTAGTCACTACATGATTTGTTAAATAAATCCAGAGCTGATTGAATGCAGTTTGACTCGATGTGTGTGTTGAACAGCTTTACATGGCGCCACCGTCCAGAATATCAACGAACTGAGGTACAGCAGAACCTTAAAAAGTTATTTGGAAATTAAATAACTGAAAGAGCCATTGCTTTTAAACTGTATTTCTTTGCCCACAGTACTTATCTGCCTTTATGTTTGACTTTATCCAGCAGATCAGGGAACCAGACGAAAATGAAAGCCACACACTTCGGAGGGGTGTATCAGGTTTCTGCGAGTCTGATAAATTATAGTGAATAAAAAGAAACACATTAACTATAAACTAAAATTATATAATTTCTTGGGAAAAGTAGCAAACTTGTCATCCTCTTGTTAAATGTTTGATTACCTGTATTGTAACAAGTCCTTTTTCTGAAGCTTGTTCGTTGGTGATTTGCCGCTGATTCAGTGATTCAGGTTCAGAGCACCTTCTGTATTTCTCTGCTCTGCACATAAAAACTGCTAGCATTAGCTTTAATTTGATCATTTTGCAAGGTTGGATACCATTTACAAGACTAGAATTTGCCACTCCGAGAGCACAGACCTCCGCCACAGGTGAAATCAGTCACCAACAACCATAAGAACACCATATATAAATATAACTAAACAGATGTAAACAAAGCCTGTCATCAATTTAAGACGTAGTACTGAGGCCCTCTGCTGGATAGATACAGTACTACACTGGTCAAATGAAAGTCGTCACCCTAACGTAACTCAGCAATAAAAAAACAACACAATGACGGACTTGCAGAGATGCATAACAAAGGAAACGAACAGTCCAACATAGGGTGAAATCACTTACAGACGAAGCTCTGATCAAGTTCTGAAGAGAAGCCAACTTGTGGCGATTTTCTCGTGCTGCTGCACGACTGTTCCGTCCGTGAAACAGGTCCGACTAGGAACGAAAACTAAAGTTCCGCTGGGCGGTACACCCTAAACGGTCAATGATAAAGAATCCTTTAAAAAATTCCTGGATCCAGACAGTGATCCGGATCATCACCAAAATTTAATGGATTCTAAGTTAGCCCAAGACCCACCTCTCCACCAAGTTTCATTGCAATCCGTCCATAACTTTTTCGTAATGTTGCTAACAGACCAACAAACCAACCAACAAACCAACAGACGGACGTGATTACATAACCTCCTGGCAGAGGTAACAAGTAAAACTTTCTCTATGTTGTCGAGTGTCCATTTAGAAGGCAAAGGAAAACATTTTGAAAACGGGTCATATGGTAGAACTTTTTGAAAACTCTTCAACTGTGTCTCTATGGAAATGGGAAAACTCAATGTTTCTGAAACGCCGCTAAGTAAATATAGTAAATATTTGTTCTCACTGTTCATCTACTGAGCATGTGCAGAACAATGTTTTCCTCCAGAGTCAGGACTCCCAGTCCAGATTCTCCACTTCTTGGTCCTGGTCCTAGTCCTGACTCTTGGTCCTGGTCCTTATTCCATAAAAACAATCTATCTCTGCGTGTTGGTGTTTCCTCTCGGCTGCTTGAACACTGTTTAAAAATGATTTTCCTTTAAGAATTTTTGCTCTTTATCTGAAAGAGGATCTTCCTCCTGTTAGCTTCAGCGGTGCTTATTGTGTGATTCGGTCCTTGCACCGACCCAAACAGTGCCGATAGCTGAGTTGTCATCAAGACAACCCCCAACCAATAACATACTTGTAATTTGAAGTTACCTGTAAATTAACTCAACGTGTAACACTGAACATCATCATATGTTTCTATGACACTTAACCCCCCATTTCTTATCTATACAGCATGAAATTAGTCTCAGTCCATCAATTCTAAAAGTTAAACACTGTTTACTAAATCTGTCTCCATTTAAATCAGAAAATGCTTCTTAAATAAAGTATATGAATGACGGATGTCTTAAGCCGGAGCAGTCGGGTGGAGGTGAGAGCCGCACACAGGCCATGCAGTCTGACTAATTTGTTGACAATAACACACATAAAATAATGCCGGCCTTGTCCTTTAAGTGGCCATAATTCATGACACTCGATAAGATTGAGAAGCCTTAACTTTGAAATAACTTTGGGGATACATAAGTGTGAAACATCCATCCGGCTCGCTTATTCGGTCGAAGCTTTTATCCAATGTCAGTGTCAAGTGTCATTTAGGAAAGTTTTGCTCTTTGATAACCAGAGTCTGTTTAGGCTTTCCAGACCTTGATGTTTTCAGATTTGGTTTTGACATAGAGCATAAAGTGACACATAGTTATGAAATGACTCTGCTAAATTACAAGCTTGCTCCAACACGTTAGCATTTGACTTCCTGAGACCCTGATTAAAGTGTTTCAGGTGAAAACGCATCATTTTGTGCTTACAAGGCAACATTGTGATAACAACGTCCATTTCTATAGAAACGTCAGAAACGCTGAAACTGAGGTTTGTCTCCCTCGCCTCACTTTTCCAATTATCCTATGAAACAATCACTTTCCAGCTCCTTCCCTCCTGAGTGTATTTAGTCCTGTCTCTCTGATGTGTCCTTTCTGTTCGGAGGTCCCCCTCCCGTGTTTGACCTGTATCACCTGCTTCTCTGGATTATTGGACTGTTTTTTTTATGCTTAAGTAAACCTCGATCTGTGACACTGAGGAACATGCTGCAGATTTGGTGGCTCAGAAGAACCTGTCACAAGGAGATTTGGAAACAAATGCGATAGGAGGTGTTGGAGGAGGGACCCTGTTTTTTTAAGGGAGGGTTGTCAGGTGGACGCCTGAAGGAAGCCTCGCAGCCACATAAGACACCTTCAGAGAGAGAGACATCGGCCTGAAGTCTGTAACTGCGAAGAGGAATGGGTACCCTTCACATTTGAGCCGATACGGTACCTTGTCCTGGTACTTGAGAATCAGTACCGCTACTCAATATTACCAGTTTTCGGTACTTTTGTGTGTTTATGTGATAATAAATGTTAATTTGTTGTTACCTGCAGATGATGATTCGCTCATGGATGCTAGCCTGCTAACAGACGCTAGTGTGCTAACAGTGTTCCTACGAGCATAATCTGCATTACATTTTGAAAAGTGGAGCTGTACTTTCGAGCACTTTCTACTCATACTTCCTTTGTTGACATGCTAGTTACTGACGTCATTATGCTTTTGTGCTTGCAATGCTGCCTTCAGGTCTGGCATGAAAAATTCCCTACTCTTCCACTCCCTCACAGTCATAACGATATGTTCAAGTACCGAAACATGGTACATGGTAGTACCGACGGAATTCGGTCTGTCCCTATAAAAGTACCGGTTCATTACCCATCCCTCGTGCCCACAGCTACTCATTCGTATTATAACATATAGCAGTTTTATTGCCACACATGGTCGCCTCATTTTGGTCTTTTATTCGATGATAGTGGCAGCCTGTGTTTTTTTTTTTTTTTTTTTTTTCATGAGAGCTTTGCTTTGTATTTAAAATAAAATCCAAGTAGATCCTGCTCTCTTTGTCATGTTATGTGCTGCAGTGGACTGAAATAACCTCCCTGCCGATGCTGCCTGTGAAATTGAGGTTTAATGAGCGAAGTGTTCCCAACACCTTAGGCCGTTCAGTAGACGTGTCCTCGGTCACGTCAGAGCGACACGGAGATGAGTGAGAACTGACACTCGTTAACTGTTTAGAAGTCACAATGTATCCTCTCTTTCCCAAAACAAGTCAGAGCCTAAAAGTCCAAGAGCCAAAACCAAAAAAAAAAGACTGAACGCATGGTGTTTTCCATATCTCTGAAACACTCCGTTAAAAAAAAGTATTCCTCGAGTTTTAAAGAAGCTGTTAAAAGAATTGTTCTTTAAGATAAAAAAAAAGAGTGGGAAAAAAAAGCCTTAGGATTTGGCACTCACTAGAGAGCCATCAAGATAGAGCCTTCCTCTCCTTCTCTTTGAAAGTGCTGTATCTGTTTCACAAGGTAACAATTAAATTGCAGCTGTCAGCAGAGGAGATATTAAACTCGTTCCCGGTTCTGTCTGCCGCTCTGCTGACGGTGACCTTGGTGGGGAGACGGAGGCTGGCCGCTGAAGCCTCACGCTGGCTCCCAGGGTTTGTGCGCTCCGTCTCGTGGAGAGCCGGCCATCTGGGATAGGGATATTCATCACGCTGCAACGATACACAGAAGCCACTGCCACAGGCACTATACCATCACCGCCACCATCATCATCATCATCATCATCAACACTCTTCGCATGTTCCCGGGCCCTGTGAAAATCCACCGGTCCCACTATCTCACTGTCCTCTCCCAAGGTGACTTTGACTTCATGAAAACATCATCTGCATCGCTTTGAATTGAATTTAATTGTGACCATTGATTAAGTCCGTATGTTTACTGGAACTGTTGTAATATGATGCATACAATGAAAACAGCTTTGATTTTCTGAGAGGTGAAGCTCCAAACCACCAAGAAAATGGGCCAGATTAAAAACAAACGAACAAAAAAAAAAAAAACAAGAAACAGCATCACTCTGAGTAGAGGACACAACATAACAACAATATCGGCAATGCTGTTAAGCTAAGCTAACCTCAAACTAGCCTCGAAGCCTTGCTGTCGGGGGGAGGTTTCTAAAAACACCCAAAATGCAACGGCTGTGGGAGAAGATTTTAGGATGTTTCACGGTGTGGTTTCATTAACATGAAAACAAATCAACACTTTAATCATGTGGACTCCACAACAAAGACAAATGTTTGAATTGAAAAGAAAACCATTTGTCTTGCATTAATTAGATATAATTGTGAACAGCTGGACGTTAGGTATTTTAAATAATGAATATCTTTACCCATAAGCAATAGATAATATAGCGACAGTTGACAAATAAAAGCTTTTAAAACAGAAGCTATTGTCAGACTAAAGCAACCATTCTGTAAAATGTGTTATGGTCTTACATTTCATTTTGTTTGAGTTTCATCATTACATTAATTACCTCAGTGTTTCACATCTTTAAAGCTTGTGTCTCAATGATATCCTTTTCTTTTATCTCATTTCCATTCATTTCAACTCGATCCATCACTCCCTCCCACGTCTGCTTAAAACATTCCTCCTCCTGCTTTCATCAAAATGGCAGCCGGCTTGTAAACCGGAGCAAATCTTCAAGCCTTAAGTATGATAAATCTGTGTTTTCTGCCACAACGAGTGTTAGTGGGACCCGGTTATTGACGGGTGGGGACTTGGGTGACAGTTGGTAACACATCCATGGTCTGGAAACACTCAAACAACGTGGCGCCATCCAGAGAGCGAGGCGGACTTCTGCTCTTCCTCCTCGTCTCTGACCCAGCTGCACTGACCTTCTTTGTATGCAGTATGGTGATTGTTGGATCTTGTACATCTCTGCTGGAGTTCTGTTAAGGGAATTGTGTGTGTGTGTGTGTGTGTGTGTGTGTGTGTGTGCGCGTGTGTGTGTGTGTGTGTGTGCTGCCTGCAATGTTAACTTTGTTTTCTCCTTCGATGTTAGTTTGATCAGTAGCCGCACTTTGATTTTTTGGCTTGTTAGGCTGTATTTACAACACCTTTTGGATTTGTTTTTGTGTGAAATGTCCGTGGCCTCTCACTGTGAAGTTGAATTATTTTCCTCCTAATGCAGAGTTGTTATATATTGACCGGCATCACCATTGATCTCAAACGCTGATGTGGACAAAGGGAAGTCAGAACTGAGAAAGCAAATTAAATTAATGATTTACACATGAAACAAGACATAATAGGACTGAGTTACAAGTGGCTGGTTAATGCATTGATTGATTAGAGCCTGTGTTGGTGTGTGATCAGCTTCATTACTCAGCCAGAGCATTTGTGGTCTGCCTCAGACCACTACCTCAAGTAAGGCTCCAATAACACTGCACATAAATTAATTTTCATTTTCATTATTAATTTTCATCTCGAACATCCTCTGAGGTTGATTAAACCAAAGTTTAACTCTGAAATACAGTCCGGTGAAGTCAGGACGGCCGGTCCTCCTGGGCAGATCATGCGCTGTACGTATTGCCTGATCACGTTTTTTTGACATCGATGAAATTCTGCACACTTGCAAAACGTCCTGCATGTCAAGCGGCACCACACTGTTCCTGCGTCTCTCACGCTTATGAGAGTCGGTGAGGCGAGAAAGGACGCCATCGACCACAGACTTCACTGCTGCAATGATTGGCAGGAAACGTCTGAGCGGTTGGCGTCCAGAACAGACACGTGAGGACATGGTGGCAAAAACAGCAATGCAGAAAGGAAAAACTCCTAAACTGTGAAAACGTGTCCTAATTCAGAGATGTATAAAGATTAATAGAGTTTTATAAAAGTTGTTAATTATAACTCCTTGAACTTTGGCTTGACCTTGACTTTCTGTTTCTCGCCCAGCTGTTTCATCATGGTCCTTCATCGGATGGTTTTTGACCTGAGTTCTGCATTTCCTTGGTGTTCTAAGCTGGTTTTGATGTTTGAAACATGGTGCTAGTGTTCTATGATCCAAGACAGATGGTGATCCGGGGCCCCAGAAAACTCAGATTCTGACTTCGGACCTCATGAAGTGGGTTTTCACCCAGAGTTGTTATGGTGCTGCTGGTTTGGCGTGAGTCTCCCATTGGGTCCAGGGTTTCTGTTGCAGCAGCTTCAGTGAAAGTTTTTCTTGGTGTGGTTGTTGAGAGTCGTCCAGCGCGCATGTACAGATTTTAGTCTGTTCTCTCCCCTGTAACCTACCTGCCTGGACCTGCCTAGAGTTTAATCCCCTGGTGTTAGAGCTCACATGGTCATTCATGCACACAAACCGGTTTTGTTTTTCCATTTCAAAACCAACCAAGTTCACCCGCTAGATGGCAAACATGAAATTTGCATTGTTTTCGGTGTTTCTGCCATTTCTCTGGACACAGAAATTGTATTCAGAACATTACTGAATGAACATGAAAGTTTTTCTGGAACGACAATGCAAAAGTTTTGTGCTTTCACTTGAAATGTTGTCGTGTAAACGGTGCCTGATCAGAGTGAGACTGCAAACTCACCACTGGCGTGCTCCTCACTTAGACACAATTAAAACAGACTTCAAAGCGGCACTTTCTGGCTTCCTCAGCTGGTGTTCTGCTGCAGTACGGCGGGGGACGTTTAGCAGCTGTGATTCTGTGGAGCAAACATCTGGATTCAGAGGTAATAATACTGAACTGCCTCGATGTGCCGATTTCACTACACCAATGACTCCATTGTGTCTTCAGTTTCAACCGAGAGCTCTTCATTTTGATGAATTTTACAGGGTTGTAAGCCACTGTTTACTAAGACCCTGTGTTCAGCATGTTAGATTACATGCTTATGCAAACAGAATGGGCTTTTTATTTGGATACTGGTGAGCAATTAAGAATAACACCACGAGTATTAGGACTGTTAAGAGGAGGATTCCACGTGCACTGGGGCCTGTTTGCATGAGAACAATCTGTAGGCTTGAGTTAGCCATGAAGTGATGGATTGATCACTGAGCCGCCACAAGCACGATGTGTAATGTAATCGCAAAGAGAAGGAAGTTGATATACATATCAAAGCGCGACTGCAAAAAAACAAAAAAAAGAATAATTTTACTGAAAAAAGCACTACAAGAGATTATCTTAACAAAAATAAATAAATAAATAAAAATTAAAGATAGGAGAACAACAGAAAAGACTGACTCATCTCATGATGAAGTCCACACCTAAACGTTGCGGGGAGCCAGCTGTAGAAAAGCCTCTCAGCACAATAAGGCTGAGCAATTTCCTTCTCTTTCAAAAACATCCAAATCGAAATGAATAAGAAACAATGCTAACGTTTACAGATGCTGTACAGTTTTCTGTTAGCTTGAACTCCTCCCAGCATTTGACCTGCTGTGGTGGACATGCCCGATGCTCCACACTTCATCATATCCTCAGTGAGCACCGTTAATAGATCATAGGCTTCATTACATGAGCCTTTTAAAAGTTTAATGTTTCAGGTGGAAATGCAAAACTTTCAGTTGGAGAAATTTGTGTGGGTGAATAGATTGATGTGAGTGTCAGAAATGTGTACATATTGAATTCGCTGTTGTGAAATGAAATCTACGACAACAGGTGTTTTACGTCTGTATACACAGACCAAACACATTTCTTCCTTTTCTGAAAGAGGGTGCATGAAGTGGGGTTGATGTTTTCACAGGAGAAAATGACCATCCATGCATATTCCAATGACCCTGCTTGCTTTGCGAGGCTGTTCTGTCTGCTTGAATGCCCGCCTATGAAGGGTGTTTACTGGTGAATGACAATGGCTCCACCAGAATGGCAACCTGAATCACATGCATTATTAAAAAATGTCAGCTCTGCCCATGTGTGTTTTCATCTCCAAATCGTGTGACAGGCTGAGTGCCAAGACACACTTGTCATGCATGATCATGAAGTCGTTGTGAAAACAACCGGAGAATGGTCCGATAATTCCCTGAATAAAGCATTAATGGAAATAGACATGTGCTTCTTAGCTGTTGCTGACCTGAAGAGTAAGTGTGTTCATTGTGACAGTCGGGTTTATTTCTGATGTGTATATTAATTTGCTTCTAATGAATCTTCGATTACAGTATCAGCACACGGTAAATGAATTGTAAAGAAGTTAATATAATCCATTCACCCACCGTCGATACAGCATCTGTTATCTGAATAACATGAACTCAGCCGGATCCAGCCGTTCATCCTCTGCTCTCTTTATCCATGTTAGAGATGCAGGGGCCGCTGCCTCCTCCAGCTGACATTAAATGAACAGTAGGGTGTGTGCATTAAAACCACACACACACATTCCCATCACGGTTCATCAATTCACCTGACAAGGATGTGCTCGGTTTGCAGCACGACAGTAGAACAACCAAATAAAGGTTTTCAAAGCAAATTAAAAACATGCAAGTGAGGCCGACATTAAGGAGCCATTTACATGACAACGGAGCCCAAGTATTTTTGAAAAGTTCCACCTTGGGAACTCTTTCCAAAAAGTTGCACCAGAACACAGTGAAAGTTGTGTGTTTTCACTTGGAGTCATTGCGGTGTAAACAGGCCCTTATCGATGATTTGTGGGCAGATCGGTGGATCGTGGTCATGCACCACAAACGGCGTCAGCAGAAAATGTTTCTTTCGTTTGCTTTCACATGATTTACAGCGCAAACAGTGCAAACAGGAAGCCCATGGGCCGCCATGATTTATCAGACGGAATTAAAGCGAAGCTGTAATTTCTAGTATTCTGTGTAGATGTTGTTTTCCCTGGCAGTTTCATTATGTTTACTAGTTAGTGCATTTATAAGAGCATAAATTTTGGTATACACTGCGCTGCATGAAAAATGACAGCCATTGAGAGCTGTGCAGCTCAGGAATCATTCCAAAACAGGGCTGAATCATAAAGTAAGTGCCTGCCTTCATTATTCATTTAACAACAGTGTTATTCACACAGTTTCAGTGGAGAGGGAGAGAGAGAGAGATGTGGTGACATTAATACAGTTTGACAAAACCTAAGTACAATAACATGAATAAATGGTATGGTATCGTTATTTAGCTGCATAATCTCTCCTGGTGAAGAACACTGTTCGGTCGTACGGGACGAAAACATTGATTCTGGTACCGACTTAACTGCAACTGCCAGTATTGAATACAGATACACAGCCAATGCTTACAAGTTATTAATCTCGCGGCACCCACACCACCAACCGCTCAGTCCGGACAGATGGAGGAAACATTTGTGCAACGCAACTGTGAGTTGTGGCTGTTTATGTGGCGCTGGAAATCCACTCTGTCCCGACGCCACCGAGAAGCCAGCGCCTCTAGGAAGCCATTAAACACACAGAGGAAGCGTGTTTGAGCTGGGATTCTTGCTTCTGCGATGACAGATGCACAGTTACTTCGAGTCTCCTGGACGATGTTCCCTCAGCTTGCACCTGGCTGCTTCTCCTCGTGGCTCCCCTTGATTACATTTCTTCATTGTTTCCAGGAGAGTCTTGTTGACCTTCTGCTTGTGTCTATATATAAAGGCAGTTACTCTGCAAAGTCCACAAGAACAGAGGAGACTGTTTTCTCAACAAGGTTGAAACAAGAACAAAGAAAAGGTTGTACTTTTCCTCAACATTAAGTGCAGAATAGGAAGGAAGCGATGGAAAAAATGGGTCTTTTCTATAGGAACCACACCCAGTTTACAATCGTACAACAGCTGTTCTATTCTTGCAGACAATATAAAGAGACTTGGATTTTATAAACTTTAGCACAAGAGGGCTTTACATGACATTTTCAGTGAAAATGGAGAACTGTTGTTGCCGTTTATAGGGCAACGTATGACTGAAAACACAACTTCCTGAAATTGGAATCTTATTGAAACACACTGCTCCCCGTCCCTGTGTGAACAGTGAAAGCACAACGTTTACCACTGTTTACTAGAACATCATCTGCATGCATGAAGAAGGTCCGGCAGATACTGAGTGGATTTGTATCATGAAAGACACAGCACCATCTATGAAAAACCCGAGAATGAAAATTACAGTGTTATCACATCTTCTGGAGTTTCTAATGTTGTTGTGTGAAACAAAAAGAACGAGATCTTCAGTCGACTGTCGTCATGTCAACAGGATCAGGGTCGTCCTTCTACTTACTTCACCTTCTGACACAGGTTTCAGTGAATATACCTTTTCTTGTTAGTTGTTTGCCTGATCATGAAGAAAAAAGAAAAAGCCGCGAAGAACAGAGTTCTACTACTGTACTGAAAGCCTTTCACATCAGTGTAATATGATTTTTTTTTTCCTTTTCACGGTGTATTTTTAGACTGATGTGACTTACAGCCTGTGAAATACAGCAGTGTAAAAAAACCTTGAGTCTCTGTAAATGTGTGGGTTTTTTTTTCTGTTTAAACTTTTTAGTTTTCTTCATTAAGGAGCGCCTCTTTTTTCTGCCCTGTGTGTTCCCTTCCTGGGGCTGGTTGGTTGATTATCATGCCATCAGGCTTGTCTCTTGTTTCTACTTTGTGTGTTCCGTTCCTCCATGACAGGTTGGTTGGTTGATTATCACCCTGCCATCAGGTTTATTAGTTCCACTCAGGTGACGCCACACTGCAAAGATTTAGATTTTTCCTGTGCCAACAAAAATAGCTGGAAGGTGGAAAGTGAAACCCACATATGGCTGCATTCGTTTTAAATCTCATGAGAGATTCACATCAGTGTACTTTTTATTGTATTTTTCACCATTAAGCCCCAAACTTTGATTAGTCACTGTAATGTAATTGATGCTCCAGAAAACCGTACCTGAATTTGTGGACACAAACACACATTTTCTCCCACACTCCTTCCCAGATCTATTAAAAGTTCCTCTTGTACGCGTCTTGAAATTCACACAGTTGTGGTCTTTGTTGTTGGACTCCGAGTGAGAGGCAATCCCTGAGATGCATGACTTTGCTTGTGCGCGCGGACGTGCGGCGTGCGCTTCATTAATACAGGTGTCACACCTGAGGTGCAGCGATGTCAGATGCTAACATTCATACTGAATGACTGTGGGGAGGAAAGGATGGTTTTTGCTCAGCTACACCTGGCCTGCAGTCTGCACTCTGCACACTGACATATTTCAAGACATGGAATCAGTCAGAATGATTCATGGAGATAACTGCTCTTGGGTTCTTTTTAATTAGGCTCTCTTGCAAGTTTATTGCATCATTGTAACTAATGCGGATTGTGGAGAAAGTCTGTAATTAGCTAAAAATGTTTTATTATATCTTATGCAGAGGGCCTTGTCTGAGGGTCCCAGTAGCTTTGTACAGCTTTGATACAAACAACCAAACTGAGGTCTTTACTTTTTCTGAACAAATCCGTTCAGTCACACGTTGTTAATATTTCAGATTGCATTAAAACTTCATCTAACTGTCTTCCGTCTTGCTCCATCTGCTTTGTAGCTTTGATTGAACAAGCTTCACACAGTGTGTTGGCGTTGGAAACGTTTGACCTTTCACCGTGCATCCTCGCAAACATGCATGAAAGATGAGTTTTTCTTTACCCAGGGATTGTTTATCCCTCTCGGCTCACAGTGATCCATTCATCACCATCAGCCGTCTCGAGCTGATTGTGACCGAAGGATCAATAGTGTATGGTGCTCCATAACAAGCTCTGGTGAATGGCCGATAATTAAGACACACTGTTGTATGGTAGCAGTCATAAACACCCCCTAACACGACCACTCATGACTGTTGTCCTTCGTAAAGCTAAAACATTGCATGATGTTAAAAAGACAAAGTGACAGGCTGAGATTCCATAAAGACATCAGAACTGGTGCTGACGACATTTTAAATATTTTCATTGATCCTACAGCTGATTAATCTTTGGGACTATAACTCCATTTTTGTCTTAAAGTTAAAGGCTCTGAAGATCCCTTTGTTGTAGTTTATACTGTGCTCTATATTTCAGAAAATTGGCTGAAATGAACATTTACTGAAGTGGCAAAAAAAAAAAAAAAAAGAAAAGAAAGAAGTAAAATTCAAGGGAGTTTCTACAGCTAATATAATTAATTCTAAGTGGAAAGTGAATGCCTTTAAGAAATGTAATGGCGATGGCTCAAACGGCCTTTGCACAACATTTATCCTGTGAATTATAATGTAGCCTGCGACTCAGAGAGAGCACACAGGCCAAACGTGCACTCTTCCATGATATGCAAATCTGCAACCTCAACTCATGGATAGAGCAGAAAGTCTTCATTCTGCTGTTAATGGAATTAAAAAAAATGGCTCTGTGAGCCCACATCACGAGCAAAGGCTAAATTAATGAAGTGATTTCTTCCACACTCTTCCACCCAGTGCAAAGGAAATCAAGCGGGTAGATTTTCTCTGTAATCATCACAACTCGGCACAAAGCACAGTCAGGCCCAATAATCCCTCAGATGACGGTATTAATCTCAGATTTTTTTTTTTTTTTTTTTTTTTTAAATAAGATCCATAGTCATGTCTGCATTCAGCAAGGCAAATACATTTAGCAAATAGAAAATAGTGTGAGTCATCCCATACGTTTAATTGATAAATGAATGTGCTGTAGTTCCAGATTAAGTCTGATTTTTGCATCTTGCAGCCTCTTGGCACAGAGTCACACTCTGGTATGAGACTCTGACTGCTCAGGTACTATTTCCAGTAATCTGATTCCATTGTGAAAATTTATTGAAAGTCAGATTTTAGAACAAAATGTATTTTTTCGCTGGCAGCTCCACAGAAAACAAATTGTATTTGTTGACTGCTTCAGTCACTCGTGGCCCCCTGGGGTCACTATACATTTGAATTTTTTGCTCTGATCTCATTCTTTTGAGCATTTATTGATTGATTTGGGCAAATACGCGTGTCATATCTTTGTACATCACTTTAAAGATATTGCATTTGTGTTTGCACAATACAAAAACAATGCAAAAAAAAAAAAAAATCTTGTTAAGCCCTGAAAACAGCTTGTATTGAGTCATATCTCAGATCAAACAAACCTTTTTCACAAGCATTTGCTGTGTTAATTATAAAAGATGATTAGATTAATGCACACTGCAGATTTACGACATGCCTGACTCAAACATTGCACTGTAACGACTCTTACGCGTAACTTAAAGTACAATGTGACCAATTTTCTCACATTTCTATTATCAGATTTTATCACAACATTACAGATAAATAAATGAAAAAAACTACTGCCAGTATGACTACAGTATGACATCTGAAGTACCAAAAAAAAAAAAAAAAAAACCTTCCATCCATCACTCCATCCATCCATTTCTTCAGTTTACATTTGAAGGTTATTCTGGTTTTGTTTTTTCCGGCCCATTCAAGATAAAACGGTCTGCATGTGGCCTCTGAACTAAAATGTGTTTGACACCGCTGATTTACATAATTCCCCTTTTTTCTTTCAACATCTTTGTAATTCAGATATGTATCAAAGACGAGCAGATGATGTTTTCTCAAATGTACTGAAGGTGAAACAGCCACACTTTACGAACAGTAGCCATGCTTTGAAAAATAAAAAATAACTGAAGAGACTTGTTTTTGTTGTTTTGATATCATTTCAGATTGCTTTTATGAATACTGAACAATAATGGATTCTCATTAAGTTTTTTGGGGTTTTTTTTTTACATCCTGTGGAGACCACCAGAACAGGACTAGAAGCCACTTGTTTCCTTTTGAGAACAGAAGGCTCGGCAACACAAACACACCTAATAACAGTGGCACTCACCAGCTCTCCTGCAATGATGTTGGAAAAATATTGTACTTGAGTGCCCACGCCAGCGTCGCTCTCTCACTGCTGCCCCCACCACACACACACACACACACACACACACACACACACACACACACTCCATTCCCGTCCCCACCTGCATCCAGAGCACTTTCTCAGCCCCGTTCGCTCCATTTCCTCCGCTTCCCAATCTTCTCCTTCCTCCTCTCCCCTCTGACATCTCATCTTCATCTAATCTCTTCCTACACATCCGCCGTCTCCCGTCCGGACTTCTGCCTCGCTCTCTGCACCGCGGACGCTTTGAACCCACATCGTGTGTGGGTGAGCAACCCCTAAAAGCAAAGGGCTCCTCTTGCCACAGGTGAATCACTTTGCTTTGCTTTTATCTGGCAGCCGCCGAGTCCCGCCAAGCCCGGCGTTTGTGCGCGAGCAGGAGCAGAAGGTGTCAGATGTCCGCGTTGTAAAGCCAAACAGCGATGAATAATGAAACAGAAGTGAGATATAAGAGGAGACATTCAACAGGTTCTCCAGTGACACCCAGAGACTGTTACAGGACGCTCGTCGCGCTATTAGGAATAAAAATTACAACCCGACGGGATTCCTGAAAAAAATTTCGCCACTTAAAAGTCTGTCTACACGGAGTCGCTCAGTGTTTCTGAAATAATAATCTACCTCAGCAACATTGTGAATCTGTATTCTATTGGCTGGTGAAAGGCTCTTTTCAGCAGAGGAGTGCACATCTTTCTCTTGACGAAGTGAAGACTCCAAAGTGGCTTATTTAGGGATGCTATTCAAAATTCATTCACTCCTAAAAAAAAAAAACCTCTGATTCATCCTGTCAACTTGCTCTGACACTTCACAGAAAAAAAAAAGAACTGAAAAAGAAAAAGAAAAAACCCCAAGTCACAGTCAGACTCCAAACGGTGATACTTGCCTCCGATATGATGGGAGACTTCTCAAGGTCTTCCAGAGCGGCTCTCGAGGGTTGCCTAGCTACCAAGCAATTGCATGTCTCGCAGCTCCCACTCCTTTCTTGTGTCGTGTTCAACATGAACTGAATGTTTGCATCTCTTCACAGAGAGGCTAGCTGCCAGGCACTACAAAGGAAGGCACATCAGCACATGTTAATCATGTTCAAAGAAAGAGGAGGGGGGGAAGAACTCTTTTTTTAGCGTATAAAAGGGGTCTTTCACTGAATAATTAAAAGCGGACTGGGATTGATCAAGTCAGAATAATGTCAGCGGTCTTCAGTAAACCGAGTGACTCAGTAGATCCTGTTGTGGAGTCATGACGGATACAGGAGAGGAAGTCAGAGTTTTAGCGCCTGTTTACACGGCAACAGGCCTCCGAGCCACTGAAAACACAACTTTTTGAAAACGTTTCCAGACATGATCTTTCTTCTACAGACAGCATTCTCAGGATTAAACAACGGTGAAGTTTTAATCAGTTATACTCAGTTTAAATACTTGTGAAGTAGTCAACTTTTGCAGCAGCACATTTGGTCAATAAAAGTCCTATAACTATATTTCCTTTCACACTGAATATAAATGCCCTTATTTAAATCTACTCTAGTGGTTTTTATACAGCCAACAGTTAGGGGAAATGTGTGTATTGTAAACCAGCTCTCCAGTCCCTTCCAGCTCTGCAGAGCTTGTTTAATGTCTTCTGCTCCATGTTTGGGTTTTGCTGTCCTCAGCAGTTTTAGTTTCACTCACACCTGATAAACTCGATATATCGTACCTGCTCAGCATCACACGGCAGACAGCAACCAGCCAGTGGCCACTTCAGGAGCAGAGACTTTCTCTGGGGTGCGTGGGAGGCAAAAACATTTACACAAAGCAAGTTGTTTTGTTTCACACATGGCGAATGTGTGAATATAAAACTAATTAGTTTGTAATGCCAGGAGTCCACAGTGAAATTATAATACTTTGTGGGAACCTCCTGTAATCACACAAAGCACACTCCTGGATTTCAGAGCATCCTGTACCACCTAGTCAGACCTCCTGTATCTCTGCAGCACTCTGTGGAGACAGAAAATGGTCTGGCTGCACCCAAATACCATTCTGCTATGATGGATAAGCTAATTTCTGTATATCTGCTGAAAGTCTGTCAAAGTTTTTGTTGTCTCATATTGCAAAGATGATTTGGAAAATGATACATAAATGATGATGATGATGATTATGATGATGATGATAATGACAATGCAATCCCATCTGACTCTGGGTAAAAAGGGAGGGTATACCTTGGAGAGGTTGGCAGAAAGTCAGATAATCTCATTTTGGGCAATTTTGAGCTACCGATGAGTATGTTTCTGGATGTTAGGAGGAAGTAAAGCAGAAAAAAGGCAAGTACATGGTGAACACGCAAACTCCACAAAATAAAAACGGGATGAATCAGAACTGAAATTGGGTCATTCTTTACAAAAGGTTGAGATTTCTTCGTGTTAAGAGTGCAGCAGCTCAAAATGGCACCCTCACCAACATGCAAACTCCACGTGGAGAGAGGCCTTGGACCATACGAGGCATCTGAAACCTTCCCAGACCTTCCCAGCATGAGCAGAGGAGAAATCCTCCTTTTTAACAAGAGCAGACCTCCAGCAGAACCAGTCTCCGGGGTGGCGGCGGTCTGCCGAGACCAGTTACACTTATGGGACGGTTAAGAGAAAGAGAGCAGGATAAAGAGCCACAAACAAGGAGCAGTAAATTCACTGCCGGCTGGTGGGACTGCGAACCACAGATCAGAAGCTGTTAGCGGCAAAGCCGGAGAAACCTGCAGGAAGACACACAGAGAGGGCAGAGGAGAAAAATCAGAGTAAAGGGAGCGAGCGGAACAAAAAGCAGCGAGTCAATTATCCGTCCATTCATCTTCCACATCGCTCCGTCCCAAGTAGGATCCAGTAAGCCTCCAGGACTTCACACGGATTTGCCTCAGATACAGGTTTTTGGACTGTGGTAGAGAGAACCAGAGAAATGCAATGGCGGCTAAACTAAGCGGTCACCCTTTCATTTGTGGAGAATTAAAATAAGAATAAATTTGCTTGCGATCACGGTCTTCACCATGGCGTTGTCACTGACCCGGTTTTAAGATGAATTTGGCTAAATGGAGCTGCCGCGCGACGCCTTGACTCCTTGCTATTTGACGCCATCATATTATCATCATTACTGTTCAGGTTATTCAAAGTTAAGTGTGTGATTGTGTGTGTGGCTTCAGAGTGTTTTAAACACCTGTTTTACAATTCAGACAATGAGTTTTTAAACGGCTCTTAAAAACTGCCATTTAAAGAGCTTACCTCTGCTCCTGGAGGTTCATTGGGTTTGGTTTTATTGTGTTGTGTATGTTGTCTGTATGATCAATGACCACAGGAACTTTCTCCATTTAAAACCAACGTCAGGCCCAGAGCATCTCTCTCTGTCTGTATATTCTCTTAACTGTTTGTAGATCATGTGGCACAAAATAGCAGGACATTGCCATCTGTGTGATGGGCAGTTTTAGATTGCATGCTTTCGCTCACTCACCTTTATTCTGTGGCAGTCTAAGTGGCTCTTTCAGTCTGAGTAAACATTCCCAAGGGGACATTCGATTATCTGAATGAATAGTACTGGACAGCACAGTCCAATCAAGAGCAGCAGAGACCGTCCGTCCTTCAGTCGCATAGTTTTCAACTGATTCTGGTTTCTGCACAGCAACAAAACTCTGAGCTGCAGAAGACAGCAGGATCCAGAGAGAGCGACAATAACTGAGGCTTAATTCCAGCATATATAGAGATGTTTCACTCTTCATTCCGTAGTATAGATGTACAGATCCGATCGGTGCACCGGTGTGGACAACAGAAGTAATCATCAGATAAGAGAGGAATACCAAAAAAAAAAAAAAAGGTAATGGAAATAATGGTGATGACGGAATCTTGATTTCCAGGGAAACAGGTTAAAGATAGACAAGTTTTTGAGATTTAGTTTTCGTCCTGGAATAAACAAACGCAGACATGACTGAGGATGACATGTCTGCAGATAAAACATGTATGAGGCTCAGCTTCTCCAGATGTGTCCGCTTAAGCTGCCATCGTATTGGCAGAGCGGCAGCAAAACACCAGACGTTTCATCTTCTGAACTCTGTAACGCTGCTTTATGTCAAAACACAGAATTATCCAATAAGTTAACGGAATGAAAGACAGTTTCAGTTCAATCTGTAAAACCAGCCACAGTCTGTAACGTAGAGAGGTGAGGAGGCATCCTGAGGATCGTGTTTCTGGACTTCTTCACATCGTCCAGCCGTCTCTGCTGAGGCAGAAAGCGCCGGTGTCCACAATCCTTGACCCGGTGGACTGTTAACTACCTGACCAAGCTTCGGAGCTTCTCAGATGAGCTGGTCCGCAGTGCAGGAGTTCCTCAGGGCACAGCACTCCCTCCCCTCCTGTTCTCTGATGATACAGCCATCGCTGTCAGGAGGGAACCATCTGGCATGTCGGGAACTCCCCACTGCTGTGATTACTGAGTTTCTCCATGTGGGATGAATAAATCTTGTAGGACACTATGGAATAAATCAAATTGCATTTTCCATTGAATTATTCCATAATGCAATAGTTACTACAAAGCTCAGAAATAATATTTTCATTCGTAAAAGCCAATATAGATCATATACATATAACATCTCCTACATTTTACATGAATTCTCCAAAAGTAGAAGAGTACATTCTTTCAAATTCTTCATTTTTTTCTGTGTACCTTTGCACGGCATGTTCAGACATTCACATTAACATGTACCTTGAAGTTGTTATCAAACACATTATGGATGATCAGTAGAGCGATTAAACTTCTGCAAAAACAACAAAAAAATACAAAACTCTCTATTCACAGAATGACGAATTGTGGCAAACTTTTCCGGGTTTTCTCACTAAATGAAGAGAAAATGTGTGACATTTTATTTGGGTTATTATATAAGGAAGTGTTATTCCATAATGTGGTCTGACGGCTCTGATGATAGGAAGTGGAATGGTTCCTCCTCTTGAGCCACAGGACACAATGTCCCTTTTCTTCCCAAAATTATCTCCATTTTTGACTCACCGGAGCACGGAACAGTCTTTTCTTGAGCCACAGAATATTTTCCAGCATGTTTTTCCCCCTTTTCTAACTTTTCTTTGACTTTTTTTCTACCATCAAACTCCAAGCAAGTTCATATTTCTGTTTTAATTAAATATTCAAATGTGTTATTTTCAACATCTGATCTCAAATTGTGCTTGTAGATGTCTTTGTGCATGTAACCCCTTAATCTGATTCACTTTCCATCTGCACATGTGTGATTTAAATAAATGAAAAGAAAATGAAAAAGAGACATCGTACCCAAGGAAAAAAGACAGAAACCAAAATGTTTAGCAGTGCAAAGAAGCACTTCTGTAGTGAATGGGGGTTAAATTCAGATTAGATCAAATGACAGACACTAAGAAAGCTGATATGAAGATTCCAGGTGTCGGCCATCTTCGACAAGACAAAACCAGATGTTCTGAAAATTGAATTTTGAGTCATTAAATACATTGGCACAAAAGAACATCTTATCATCTCAACCAGCATTTCTTAATTATTCTGCTTTTGAAGTGCATGTAGACACATCAGATCCATTTATAACACTTTTCTGATTTAACTGGTTCATTAAATAAACTGCGATTCCCTCTGATTTCACAGGAAACCAGCATCGTTCCGGTCCGGCAGACACTTAAAACAATACACCACGATTCACATTCCAGTGTGAGGAGTGGTGGTGTGTTGTGTCACTGCAGAATTTATCTCTATTATATCACTGCAGTGATGCATTGCTCCTCTAATTGCTGAAAGTGACTAATAGATTAGGGAAAAGCACAGAGTTTGTTTTACAAGACCCGATCTGGCTGTACTTTATCACTGAACTAATTAACACAAGTTTTCATTGTGGTGATGTTTGTTTCAAACTGGCGGTATACAAGCTTCTTTTTCCAAAAGAAACAGGGTTTGGCTGTTAACGGAAAGGTGTGTGAGTTGTTTCTGTGACACCGTGGGCTGAATGACGAGGTAGCACCACTTTCCCCTCTAATGAGCAAACCTCCTAATCAGCCCGATTCTGTGACAGGAACAGTAAATAAGAACAACACTGAATATTTACAAGGCTTTTTAAGTTCTTTGCTTTTGCAAAGTTTGGAGAAAACACTAGGTCTGTTGCGACATTTTAAATTTAAAACGAGTTAATATAACAGGCTATTATTTGGCCTCCCGCCATGAGTTTATTTTAGAGTTTTTTTGTTTCATTTCCGCCTATTGTGTGATACAGTCAGTGGAATTATCACTGAAAAGGTATTTTCAGCTTGAAACTGGGCTGGACATTTTAGGACTTGTAACACTGTGAATTCAACTCAGTTCAAACTGCTTGTTACTGAACTGAACTTACGAGCTACTGACCAGCTTGCTACCAGTCTGTTGTGTCCAGTGCCCTCTTTTGTGCTGTAGTGTGTTGGGAAGCAGCATTAAATAGAGAGACGCTGCAGGACTGGACGGACTGGAGGAGAGCAGGCTCAGTGGGGGGCGCAGAGCGGGACTCCCTGCTTTCAGCACCAGGCACCCTGCACAGGACTGGGATCAGACAGGAGTGTTTTCAGTTCCAGGTTACTGTTTTAAGTATATATTTATCTCAGTGATGTTTAATGTTGAATCTGCCTGTCTTGTCTTTTCAGTATTTATTTATGTCAGCTACTGAACACTTGGTTAATAAAGTGTCTCCCTATCTGTCTACTGTTCATGACAGGTCCAACAGTACGTCATTGTCAAACTTGACACTCTCATTATAACGATTCCATGAACAGGATGACGTCTACAGCGTCTCCAGCTCCTTGTAACCATGGGAACCATAGAAACGAGGAGACAGCTCAGGTTTAACTACCTCCACTCCACAACCTACCAGTCCATGAACGTCTTTGTCTCAGTGGGAATTTTTGGTCATTTAATGGTAATAGTTCATGTTCCCCAAGTAAAACATCTGCATTAACAAGAGAGCTCATTGTGTGAAATATTTTAAGATGAAAGACTTATATACAAAGGTTTAAGGTAACTTCCTGTGGTGAAGCTATGGAAGTAGCTCTCACAGTCTCACAGACATTAAGATAAATAAGGCTCAATTATGGTGGACATTAGAAATACAAAAAGCTTTCCATAAGTACTCTGTGATCATTTCATCTGTCTTTCTGTCCATCTAGGGGAAACGTATAGATACAGAGCAGTATAGGAGAAAGTGCAGACTTTCAAATTTACTCACAGACATTGAACTGTCTTGTCTAATGTGGGCAACACACAAACAAATCTTCAAATGTCTTCAGTCTTCATCAATTCACCAGGGTCTGTTGACTCAGAGCTGCCCCCAGTGAAGTTTTACTGAACTGTCCATGCCAATGCACAGGAGAAATGGAAGTATAAGGACAGCAACAAAAGCACTAATGGAAAAGAAGCTGTAGAGGAGCCAGAGTGGGGGCAAGGGGGCACAAGGTCATAGGGCCCCGTTTCATGTGATGTGTTCACATCTAATCGTAAATAAATTATTATAATAAAATGTGCAGTGTGTGCGAGAAGGTATACGCATATGAGTGTGGGCTGCATTTTGCCAATTCTTACATTACGACTGTCCATGAACGCATCAGAGCTGTAAGCCAGCGCTGATTGGCTGAGCGGCATGAACGAGTTTTTTTCATTGCACTTGATCTGAACTCTTTGGACGGACGTTAAACAGCGAAAATGGAGAAGAAAAACACCAATCTGGCGCATTCAAGACAAAAGCAAAAGGGAAAAAAGAGAAGTTGGTTGCTTCTTGTCATCAGCTAACGTCTTACTTTTCATCAACACCACACCATGGCCGCGAGAGCCCAACAACGCTGGTTGCGGTGACTGAAGACGAGGCTATGCTAGCCGCTAGCGGTACTACCCAAAGCCTGATATCGGAGGCCAGACTGTCAAACCTCACCTTGCTGTGTGTTGAGCGGGACATTAACATTGGCAAAGAGAAAGTGGCCGGCAGGTTTTCCGCCATGAAGGAGAGGAGGGCAAAACTTTAAAGGACGACCACAGCATGCACAAAGTTCTGAATTGTTTTGTTCGAGGACGTTCAAGGGTTATGGAGGAATCAACTGAGCTGCGGGCACCAGCACAGAGAGCCACTGGTGAGTCAGTGAAACCTTCATACGTGAATTCCGAAAGATATCGATGGCTGTGTCTATATCTATCTGAATAGATTGTCTAATTTTAGACCAGCTGTGTTCATTTTATATTTAAGCTGTGTCAAAGATGGTACAGATTTAGCCCGTGACTTTTCATTTGAGCTTTCAGCACCATGGACAGCGGCGCGTGCGTATGTGTATTTGTTCTTCAGAACAAGTTTGTGAACTGGTTTGACTTTATTCTCCTTTCTGAGGCATATAGGTTTGCTTGGCTCAATAAAAGTGAGCATTAGTGTGTTTTTTGATGGTAGCATGAGGTATTGTTTCAATGGTAAAATTACTATCATAAGGGCCCGTCGCGAATGCTCCGCCCCCTCTGTACTGAGACCCACGCTCCGCCTCTGAAAAGAAGCATGTCTCTTGAAGCGCACGCAGCTTCGTAGCTGTTTTGATTAGCATGATAGCTTCACTGTGAGTGGGTCCTCAGAGTCCAGGATGGCGTTGAGGAGGTTTCTGTGCAGAGTTTGCATGTTCTCACCTGAGTTTTATCTGTTTGTGTTCAAACAGGCCAAAAACCTTCATTAATGGCTATTTGGTTTTTAAATTCTCCTCGAAGGACCAGTAGCCTGTAAAAAGTATGTTTTTCTTTTTTCTTTGAATAGAATTGTACCCTGAATTCACTCATAGTGAGCTGAGAGCTCCAGTGCTGCAATCCTGAGCTTGATACAGTGGTATGGATTAAGAACAGATGAATGTACAGTGCATTTAATTTAGAGAGAGTTTCAGAATTTTAAAACCAATTGCATGCATACAGCTGCAGTCTGGAAAAAAACTCAGCACATACACATGAACAAATGAAAAAAGGAAAAAGAATCACCCAGAATTCAATGTACATCAAACATTGGCATTTAGCATATACATGATTCAGGTGTGATCATCCAAATTAGAGAAGCAGACAGCCAGTCGCTTCTATTATCACTAACACTGAGATTAATCTGGAATTCTGTCTGCTGCCAAAGTGATTTACCGAGACAGACTGTTTGCTCTGACTTGCACATTAAATTAGCTCCATTTTGCACCTTTTGTAAGCCCTTGGAGAACACGCGCAGATGACAGACATTGTGGCTGTGAGTGGCTTTGAAAAGCTACATCAAAAGACTGCATCCAAATTCGTAAAACATAACAATCAGATGCCCGCTTTTCAGCTAGCTTTGATGTGAAAATTCTTCTTCATTCACGCAATTCCTCATGCAGAGCAAAATATCAGCATGTGGACAGAGAAGCAGGGAGTGAACTGCTATTTTAAAAACCGGCAATTTCCACAGACCTTTGTTCTCAGGTAATTACCAGTTGTATAACCGGTGGCCAAAGAGCGCGCCAAGGACATAAACGATTACATATAATTATAGAAAACACACGTTACCTTCATGCAAAAGTTGAATTTTTTAATTGTGTTCAATGTTTTGAAATGAGAGCACATTAGATATGTTCATTGAGCACTTGATTTAAAACCGTGAATTAGGGATATAAATATTTATGTAGTATTCATCAGCCAACTATAAACATACACAATGGGAATGAAATGTGAATGATTAATTAATCAAACAGATCTTGATGGAATAGGAAATGATTTGATGATGGAGATAATATTCAGTCATTATGAGCTCATGAAATGGTAATGGAGCAGTCTACTTTTCAGATGAAGATTTTCTCACTTCCAATAAACCGATGGGATGACCTTGGTCGCATACTCAAGATAATTATCTCCCAAAATCAATGGTGGGGCCTTTGACAAATGTGATCATCAAGACAACTTAGCATGCTCGAGCACCACTTCCTATTTTAATCACATCTAGCAAGGGCAAAATATTCAGAGTATTCTACTCTAACTAGGACGTTAAAGGGTTGTGCTTTTAAAAGTTTGATGATTTGTTCTTTGGTATAATTACAAACAGAAGGATTTTTTTTTTTTTATATATATATAAATGTTTTAAAACCTGCAGGCTTCTTTCAGCTGTACTTACTCAAGCACGCGATAAATCATCAGAAAATTTTCTCCCGAGTATAAAAAGCGAGCAGATTTTTATTGGACACCGTTCCAAAGTTTGTTTGGGCATCCATGCGAGTCTTCATCAGAGCTCATGCTCCAGGCAAATGTTTTCCCTCCATGACTGCAACCGCAGAGTAAAAGGTGAATTTCATCTTGGTGACATGTGGGAGGCTTAACGATCACCCACACCGCAATAAGCACTTGTCGCCCACAGCTCCTTTTGTAATGAGTTCACTGTTGGCAGTATCTTCTTACCACACCTCTCTGACAAGGCATAAATCCTCTGAAATCTATTATTTATCTTTTCTTTGTAATTTTGACCAAACACATGAGTATTTTAGCAGAACTCCACAAGAGCACAGGATTTCTCTTTGTGACATGAAAGATGGAACAGGACGTATACTGGATGTACGTGTGTTGAATATTGTGCGTCTGATGGTGAAACTGTTCCACCGTTGGGCCACAATCACTTTTTATTGAAAAGAGCAGCAGGGGGGGATTCATATATGGCTCTAACATCATAATTCCATAATATCAAAGGGTTCTGTGATCTATTTGCTCAAGATAAAAGAGAAGGTTATGTTAAACTACCTCAAGTAAAAGTTAATGTCTTGATGTGGAAACACAATGTACAATGTGTGATTAAAAATAGGGATATACTGACACCAACAACAACAAAAAAGTGACCACTGTTCCCTCATCAGCAGAAATCTAATGGAAGTCCAAGTAAAGCAATGCTGTCAACTCTCAATGTGAAACTCCTGCACCGGTCACACTGATGGCTTTATTTTACACCCAAAGACTAAGACACTGTTCTCAGAACCTGGGCCCACAGATTGGTTTGAAAAAAGGATGTATTATCAAGCCGTTCATCCACCCTGACCTCAACCACTGACATGATTCAGCTCTTTTTGAACTTCACAGTTTGTGTCTGATGTGACTGATCAAAAGCTGCTGTGGTGTTGTGACAGGGTGTTCACGGGGATAAAATGATTCTGTTTTTAATCCATTTATTGTGTTTTTAGCCGGAAGTTTTATGGAGTTATTTTATTAGGGTTGCATGCAGTGCTTTTATCTCCCATTGCCCCTGAAAGCAACACACTGACCAAACCCAAACAACAGGTGCAGCAAGAAGGTCAAAGGAGGAAGCTGGGCGGAGACAGAGGGACGTGAACATCAGGGCGGGGCCACAGACAAGCCAGCAGCACTGTCCTGGCCTCTGTGGACGGTTTGACCACCGCAGGTGAGACCTGACAGTGTTTCTGAGCTGGTGTGTGTGATGGGTACAGGAGGAACTCTGGAGCATGTTTCCATATTCTGGAATGGCTCTTCAATGACAGTTTTAAGTTTTGTTAATTTAAGGATCCAACCTCCAGGTTCAAATTGGCTCCAGGATGCAATAAACGTGGAAACCTCGCTCTTTTGCAGCCGTTATCTTCTAGATCAGTGGATCCAAAATGTTTTCTTTACCAAGCCAAATTTCTTCCACTTTAAAGTTAGATGACCCCTGACCTCCACCACAACCTGTGAATTGAGATGAGTTCCTTTTCTCTGAGGATCAACTCTTTGGCATTTGCTCCATCTGGAGGTGTTTGGTGGTCTGCTGCACTTTCCAACTTTCATTCACCAGTTTGTCATTGCAAAAGATACATCCAGCTCTTACTTTGTCCTTTGCATCTGTGAAGCCGTATTCTACGTCGCACTCTTTTCCTCTTCTTCTTGATGGAATCATTGTGTTCTTCAGCCTGACACTCGGACAGTTTTTGTTTTGCTGCTGAGTTTGCAAGCTTATATCTTTGAGTAACTTTGAGACGAGATGTTCATGTCCCACACACCCTTACTTTGCAATTCAGTATTTAAAATTTTTTAGCAATATATTCTTATAGATGTTTTTAGATAAATTACTGCATCTTTGATATAAACCCTTAAACTTAGTTTTGAGACATAAACTAATGAAATACTTACTCACCTATGATGATTCTTCTTGTATGACATAAAAAAAAAATCTCTTCAAACCAAGCAGGTTTGTGTCGGTTCATTCTGAATAGTAAGGGTTAAAGGCAGAGAAGGAGATAAATAAATGTAATCCCTGGTGGTTATTTTGCTTCTCGGGATCCCGGCACTTCGTCACTGCTGCATATTCACCGCTGCTCCACTGTAATCAGTGCCGTCATTACGGCAGAATGCCCTCACAGGGACAGTTATGCTGCTTTCATGGATCACTTCACTGTAATTTCTGACTTATTAACAGCAAGCACACAGAAATCCTTGTGTTTCTGCATATAAAGCTATATTGCACGGCTTACTTACTGATGTGGAAGTAAAGCTCATCCATGTGGGTTTTAGGTCTGTCTTTTTACTGCGGACTGAATCTGAAATTTTCCCCCAAACCGCTTTGACTAAAAAGACTGAAGTTTATCACACATTTTATTAGAGGTACTATTATTTTTATTGTTTTGTTATGGAAGTATCTTTTACAGCGTGAGAAAATGCGATCAACCGTCCAATCCAATTACTGTCATCATTATGATATATTAAAGGCAATTCTGTAGTGCTTGGCTTATTACTGTAGATTCTCGGGGTCATTTGCTGCTTAATTGACTTGCCAGTGAACAGGAAGCCACATCGCCAAAGGCTTTTCTCACTGTTTACATTTCCCCGGTGGCTGTCTCGCTGTTGATCACGGCAGCAGGTGCAGATTGCAGGATTACTTTCGGCTGATATGGATAGCCTTGGGAAAGTGGCAAAGAAATGGGCTTTAAAGGAACAAGGAGTAACCCGTGCAGTTTAGTCGACACCAGAGTGAGGGAGCACGCAGAAGTGCTGCGCTTTGCTTAGCGGGGTCAACTGGAAAATGCTGAAATGGCTCGGTGACAATAGGAAATAATTTACTGCGCGAGCGGAAGAGTTGCTGTACGTGATGAGATTTTGAGAGAATGCAATCGGTCTGCAGGAAATTACAAATGTTGGTATCACCGCTCAGCCAAGGTTTAAGGACGGTTTACATTTCCGATGATCAAACTTGAGGGTGATGCCTTCAGATGAGATGCTCTTTCGAACGACACATTCTGAAGGTGATGAGTTTCAAAGTTTGAAATATGTTGAAATCAGACTGAGCATGCTTTGATCGAAGATACATTTTTTTAGGCCAAAGCTACTTTAATATGTTGTGTAGAACTGACTTTGGAAAAAATTATCTCTTCAGAGATGGTGTCTAAAGCCCCGTTTACACAATTTTCAGGTGGAAACTGAACTCTTTTGTTGCATTTTGGGGTCCATGCACAAGAGAACGGTGCTCGGAGTCACTGAAAATAAATTGATATGAAATATTCATATGAAAACGCTCCGACCACATCTCGGTGGAAAATGATGCGTTTTCACTTGGGACGTTGTGTAAACTGGGCCCAGATCTCAGATTTGCACCGACTCACTGACTCCATCACATTAAGAAAGAAAGCGTCATATTCCTGCCTTTCTTCTTTTAAATGGAATGCACTCAGTCCTCCTGTCCTTCTTTCAGAAGTGAACTGTGCAGGGTGTTCAGCCATATTAAGTGAGATTGGGGAACCATAGGGAGGAAGACACGCTTCCTTAAAAGGAGTCGGCAACAGTACATCACTTCATAAGAAGTGAACAAGCCAGAATACCCATCAGTCACCTGGGCCTCTCAGAACTTAAATGGAGCAGCAACAGAAGGAACTCTCCACGGGCTTTATTCATGTCCAAGTGCCGTTGTTTGAAGTTATTACAGTTATTTCATATGGCTTGCAAGCATGTTTATGCAAGTTAGTTCTGACAGATGAAACAAACACTGTGAGAATGCAGATCTTCAGCGGAGCAGCTCTGGGACACTCCACCATAATCACTCTGTTTCCAATGTCATTCCTGACACCAGTGCCGGCCAACCCGGGAACACGAGCAGAACACTAATAACATGGATGTTATTTTATTCTCTGCTTGCACGTATAATGGAAGCACAAGCACGTCAATTCAGGGTTTTTCCAACCATGATGCACGATCAATTCAAATGAATGATAAATGGCTTTACATGTCTCATAATATCATGGTCTTGTTTCATCATTCACAACCAGTGTTTATTTAAAGAAAACTACGAGGCATGATGCTGTTCTATGACTCACATCCTGGAGGAAATGGATGCATTTAACTTTAAAATGAACACAGTTTTGTGCTGCATATGAGACGGTCTTAATCCTGTGGGAAGCACTGTATTCATGGTAATATAGAAATACATTAACCTCCGAGCAAGCCACAGCCGTGTTAATATTCAGTACAACAGCACTCGCTCATACGGCATTACCTAAATAATGTCATTAATATGGTATATATTGGGTTTGGTGTGGATGATGAATTGTGTTGAAGCGAGCTGCAGGTTATGCAGCCAACTGAAACCATCAGTTTGACTGATGGTAGCCATTAACTTTATTATTAAATGAAATTTCCATAGTGGCAGCAACCGGTACCCATGATGTTTGCATTGCCAGCGTACTGCAAGGCTTTCCACACGGAGCTCTCTGCTCTGCTGGGGTCTCCTCAAAGCCACTGCAGGAAGCCACGTCACCCAGATACTTCCTTTCCATTTCACTCCAGCAGCCTGGCTTCAATCATAATGTTAGCTCCTTCAAAAAAGAGTGCAAGGCAAAAGAAGGGGTGCAACAAGAAAACCCTGTTAGAATAAAGTCGGCAGTTAAAAGTTGTGGAGAGCCAGCTGAGAAGATGTCTCTCACCATTTCGACCCTTTGTTCAAACACTTTAGAAACACACAGTTTCATGAAGAATGCAGATGTTTTCAGATGTTGGTCACATTTAGTTTTGAACA
This sequence comes from Salarias fasciatus, assembly GCF_902148845.1. Lineage (NCBI taxonomy): Eukaryota > Metazoa > Chordata > Actinopteri > Blenniiformes > Blenniidae > Salarias > Salarias fasciatus. Next base: position 28,269,522 of record NC_043746.1, on the reverse strand, counting down.
TTCATCTGTTAAAATAAAATCCTCTCAGAGTTTTGTGGGACACACACACGCCTCATAGTCCATATTTACTGAGGCAAACATGCTAAACAGACGTGATCCCCATTTGCGTCACATTTAGAAAATCATTACATTTCATAATTGCCTCCACTTGACAGCTTGAGCATTCTGTTTGATTAACTTTGGTTACAAAAGGAATGGTCAGCTTATTACCTCAATTCTTGATAGATGCTCATTGATTTTTATTGAAAAGTTTGTTTCCCTTTTGGTAAGAAAAGAAAAGAAGCTTCTTCCAACCTAATGAAGGGAGGAATCGATAGTGCGGGGCCCTGCTGCTTTGTACTTAATCAGAGAAGCAGCTTTTCTCCTCAAGCTAGCCTCCAGTGAACAGAAAAACATAATGGATAGGTCTACTTTGACAAGTCAGGAAATAATGACTGTTTATCAGGTTAATAAGTCATCTTCCCATCGTGCAGTTTTCTGCATAATAGTTGCGTAATGCGTCTTTGGATATCTGAACAGTATCTAATGCTGTGTGTCAAGGGAGAGAAATTAATTACAAAGAGGATGAGATATCAACCAGTGGGATGCTTCAGACAAACTCTGGGGTTCTCCACAAGCCTAATCACATCACTTAAAACATCTTCAGATAAGATTTGTAATGAAGTTCTGAGACTCACTTCAGAGAGCCCTATTGGCCGTACGTGACGATGCTCAGTCTAGTATCACTGACGACTCCACGAGATGGAGGGAAGGGAATGTTGCCTGAGCCTTTTCACCACACCATATGGTCCAAACGTGAAATATAACCGTGTACCAGCCTCACATTCCCTCTTTTAGAGCTTTGTTCTCTTTGTTACTGAGTTCTTTATGTACAACAATAGCTTTCAATTGTGGATACAGTGCTCGCACATTTAGTAATTCCTAAAAAAAAAAAACAAAAAACAACCTAATATTGCAAAAGGAACATTTCGGTTGAAAGCCGAAAGAAGAATGTAAAGATTAGTTAACTACCCCATGTGGTGCAGCGTGGTTGCAGCTGGCAGCTTTGCATTTGATTCTCCTCTGGGAGTGGCTCTGAAATCCTCAGACGGGCCAAAATTCACCCGGCCCACAACATGCCAAGCTATGAGACTCTAAGCCGGGATAACATCCTTCAGAATGGGGGGAAAAAAAAGAAGAAATTCCACCTTGATTATCCTGTTTAATGTTACTAAGATATCTGGATATTTCTTTGTAAAAAAACAAACAAACAAAAAAAAACAACAAAAAAACAAACAAAAAAAAGTGCTTGGTTGCTAATCCTCATGCAAAGCACAGAAGAAGAAGAATTCCAAAGGAATGGTTTGAATAATAAATGCCCACAGCTGGAGAAAAAAAATGGAGAAAGGAGAGAACTGCATCAGCAGATCTGGGACAAACAAGTAGGACAGGGGGGCTTGGCACAGGCTGCAAATTTTGACTAGTCACCCTGTTTTCCTACAGGCTATGTGAGCAACTGGAAAACAAAGAACTCAGCACTTGACTTGTACCAGTGAAGCCCCCTGGACTAATTTGCACACTGCTTACTGCATCATATTCATACGCTCTGCCTCTCCACCCCGCGTGCCCCCCTCCCACCAACCCCCAACCCCCCCCCCCCCAAACTTCCTGTGTCTTACCTCACTCTCTCCAGCTTTCAACCCTTCACAGCCAGTTGAGAGTCAGCTTACACAAGCCCTGTCCCAGTTGTCGCAGATAAATGTGATTGTACCTCATAAATCTCTGCCTGCTTGTCGACTTTGTTCACAAGCAGGAAAGCAGAAGTGACGTTGTTTGCTGTTGCTTGCGCCGGCGCTCCTCTCCACACAATGCGAGGGGACGTGCGACACATCCGCAAATCCATGCAAACTGCGTGGAAACAGCTTTGGACATCAAACAAGAAGCTGCGGGATTAAAAAGCCACCGTGTCGAGTCGACCTGCCACCATCAAGGAGGAATAATCTGTCCGATATATTCAGAAACGCCACAAAAACAAAGGGCCATTAAGGATAGTTTGTTTTGTAATGGTGATGCTTATTGTTTTGAGCATACCTGTGTGACAGTTTTAGGCTCATTTTAAAAAAAAATTTTCTTCACAATTTTCTTTAAACGAAAAGATAAATAAAGCTACTGATGATAGGACATTAGGACATTTTTTGATTGGTTAGTTAGATAAATTCAGTTAATATTTTTAAAGATATCAGTTCTGATAAATCCCAATATGCTCATTTTTGACCAGTAACCTTAGTCTAACTTGCTTGTTATGTCTGGTACTGTCAGGATGTTGGATTTTATTTGTTATGTGTGCAGTCACATCATATGTGCACGTAGTTGAAGTCGCATCATTATTTTCTTGTTTCTGTGGTTGTGGCTACGCCTTTCTTGTCAGGTTCATGCTTCTTGTCGTGTGATCATGTCAGGTCTTGCTCAGCCTTTGAAGGAGAGAAGCCGAGCTTAGTCAGGTAACAGTTGTTTCTATTTCTGTGCCGTGCTCTGCTGTTGACTGTCATTTTGTAGGTTTGTTTGCTGCGTTAGCTGTGTGAAGTGATTTTCATGAGTTGAGGTTCAACAGTAACCTGTAACCTCCAAGCTGAATTGGTGTTTACAGCTATTATCACATATGTACTTCAGTGGGAGAAAATTACAACATAAACCAACATGTCATCTGCATACACTGTCACCAGGAATATTTAAATGATTAAAATAATCCAGTAAAATCCATTTTGAAGGTAAAAACTCAGACTACAATAGAAGGTGTGGATGATGCAAAATTTTACCTCTCTTTAGAAATTAGAAATAGCTTTGGTGTTTTGATTGTCACATCATTTCCTGATTCTTTTCTGTTGTTTGCTCGTAGGAGTATACACACCTTATAGTTTAGTGAGACATTTCTGAGACTGTCAGATGATCTGAAGATGTCCTCTGGTCAGACAAGATGAAATATGTTGCAAAAACTGTCCATGTTCCTTCTGGGACAATGAAAACCTTTTCAGTTTCTCAGCACCTTCATGCATGTTTTCAGTCCAGTCATAACAATTCCAATCTACTCTTGGTTTTGATTCTTTTCTCTGGTTTAATCTGTTCAGTCACTGTAGTCTAATCCCTCATCTGACTCACTGTGATGGTTGTCATTTTTTCTTGACATTTGTGATAAGGAGTTATTTAACCCAGAAGCATGAGCTCTGACTTGACTCCGATCTAAAGATATATCAATTCTAAGGTGATTTGTTCCATTAAATCCCTGGTTTGTTTTGTTTTTTGTTTTTGGGGGTGGGGATGTATTTATGCTTAGATACAAACAGTAGAGTCAGTAAGAAGGAACAGAATTTGCTGGGGACTACACCTTAGAAACTGGATGAAACCAGCATGATGGAGGGGAACAGGCATTTGGATCTTTTACAGCTCAGCACCAAACTATCAGTAACAACAGATACAGTTACTTGAGAAGAGCAGGATAAAGCAGGGTTACAAGCAGTTGTTCGACAGCAGAATGCCAGCCTGACCCTATTCCAACTCATTATGTTACATTCCAACTCCAGATAAAGTCTTGTTCCAACTACTGGTTGTGTTTCTGGGAGACTGATATCACAGGACACACACACACATGCACACGCACGTTTGTCTTCACTGTGACGAACCAACTGTGAAATCCACAGTAATAAACTGGCAGCAACTGACAAGTAAATTATTGTAAAAAAAATACAGCGATTAACTGGCAACAATAGACAAGTAAGTTATTGTAAAAAAAAAAAAAAAATCAGTAATTAACTAGCAACAATTGACAAATAAGTTACTGTAAAAAAAATGTGTTGCCGATGTAAAACTGAACACAGTAAATAAAATTTACTGTATTTTTCATTATAATAGTATTTTTGTAACTTTGAAATATAACACAGTTAATTTTATGTATTATTTATATTAAAGTAATATTGTTGTAACTGTAAGATTAAATACAGTAACTGTACACATTACTGCATTTTATGTAACAGTACTGTCAAACTGTAAATCAAAACAATATTAACCATTTTTTTACATTAGGGTTATTGTTAATTACTTTGAAATAAGATACTAACATCCAACAACTGTTTTTTTTTTTTTTTTTGGTTTAAAAATTGTATTTTAACTGTCCATACTAAAAATCGTAATACTTATGCAATATTAATATTGTAACTGCTCTTACAATTCTTGTTATGATGTAACTTACTGATTAAATTGGGACAACAAAAAGATATATTTTCCAAGTTATTTATATTTTGTGCATAACCACAAAATGGACATTCAGTTTACGATACATATACATCCATACATCACACATTACAAAAAAGTATGATCACAATCAATGTTTGGAACATGTTGTAAACCAGCAAAACAATAGTTTTGCACACAAAGACCTTATATAATATAAAACAGTGGATGGAAGTATCCAGAGATAACGTAACCAGAACATGAAAAAAAAAAAAAATACAATCTGCACTACCAAAAATAGAACATGTAAACATGCACCGTGTTACATTATTCCTAACCATATTATCCTTAATAACAGTAAAACAGTGGCAATGACTTTCACCATGTGTTGGCGATCTGATGGCTCCGGATGATTACGAGCATCAATGGCTCTTTTGAGAGAGGGCCTCACTTTGTCCCATTGCGCTTGAAATCCGTCCACTCAATTGCTGCGTCCATGTGGACTGGTTAAGTGACTGGAGGAAGGCTCATCTGAGAAGGACCTAGTGGTGGAAGACAAAGTACTAGGGGAAGAAACAAGTGAAGAGGTGGTCGGCGTTGGACTTTTTGGATCTGCAGAATAAATTGACATAAGCACAAAACATACAATAGTTAATAATGTCTCATTCCTATATTTTTCATTTTAATCGAGCAATTATCATCAAGATACAATTGCAATAAACATTAACATACAAATGAGAAAGCTTACCACTTCTGAAAGAATTTATCAATCTTATGCACTGAACGGGTGATAGTAGATGACTGATGTCTGCCTCTTTAATAAACTGAAGGTCATCTGGTCCTGGAAATAATATGTACAGGTTACTGCGATTCCCTGCTGTAAATAATATGTTACTGTAAATTCAAGTGTATTATTGTCAGTTTCTACAGTACTGCAATAGTTACTGTTAACTTTTACAGTACTGTACAAGTTACTGCTATTCCCTACAGTAAATAATGTTACTGTAAATTCCAATATATTATTGTAAATTTCACAGTAAAATTATGGTTGTTGTGAATTACTACAGTAGACCTTTGTCTGCTGTAAATGTATACAGTATTGTGTTTACTACCGTGATATATACGGTATTTTGCAAATTACTGCTTATTATACAGTATTTTATTTTTTCTTTAATCACAGTATCTAACTTTACAGATACACAGTAACTTACTGTGAATTTCACAGTCATTTTTTACAGTGTTTCTATAGTTGTGAGGACTTTCATTGACATAATGCATTTCCTAGCCCCTTACCCTAATCTTAACCATCAAAAACAAATGCCTAACCCAACCCATAACCCAAAGCTAACCTAAGCCTAATTCTAACCAAAACACAAAAATCAAGTCTTTACCCTCAAAAAGGTCATTTTACTTTGTTACGACCATGCGAAATGTAGGGCTGGACAAAATTTTGATATCAATATATACCGCGGTATATTTTTATTCAATAACGGTGATATGAGTTTTAAACACATTTTCGATATAGTGCATTACAGTATGCGTTTCACAACCACTAATTGCTGTTCACGGCGCCGCTGATTCAAGCCGAGCAGAAAGCACGAAGAGTGATCACTGCTCTGCAGCACACCACAGCTAGCTGTCCTCAGCTCATGCTACAAGCTAAGCTCCACCGCGGTAAGTTTGAGCTCCAAAATGAGAACTCGTGATGTAAACGCGACTGAACAAGCTTCCACAAACTAATTTGTGGCCGCGAAATAATAAATCGTGCGCACGAAATACTAATTCGTTGCCACGAATTAGGTATATCATTCACTGATCAGTCCAGTAACGTTAGCAGCATGTTGACAGATAAGGACTTTCGGTCTCAATAACTCTTCAACAAAAAGTCAGTAACATACAAAGGGCGCCTCCATCCCATCGTTGTCAGGTGGACTATATGCTACAAGCTTATTTTTATTAAAAGTTTCTGTCTATCAAGCGTCAGAAGCAATATTGTTTTCAATTAGCAGCCGGTGGTGCTGCGGGGTTAAGGGACCGTCTACAATTTACAAGATGCTGCAACAGTGAAGACAAATACCACAAAAAAAAAAAAAAAAGAGATTCACTCCAGTGTCACCATAATCACTACAACCTTAAGTAATTCTGTACTTAACCGTAGTAATTCTGAGCACTTTTATTTTTCTTCCTGGTTGAAGCACCTTTGTTTAAATCTTTAATAAAAACTGTGTTGTAGTTTAAAAGTTAAAGCTATTAATATTGAAAAGATGAGTGTATGGCAGTTATTTCACTTCCCAGTGATATTTTTATGTTTGTTGTTGCTCATTCTTTTTCTGTTTATTGCAGTAATTCTGAGCACTTTTGTTTTTCTTTGTGGTTGAAGCGCCTTTGTTTGAATCTATAACAATAACATAATTGTATTTAAGTGTTAAGTTAAAGCTATTTATATTGAAAAAGGTGAAACTTACGTTTATTTGACAGCAATTTCATATTTCTTAAATAAAAGGTAAACATTTAATTTATTGTTTTTATTTCTAAAATTTTATACTGGAGCAGCTTCCTGGATAAATAATTTCTAGTTTTCCAGGTAGTACATTATGTACATGATTCTTAACAGTTTTTCTGAGGCTTTTATATTATTTATATCGATATCGGAATTATATTGTATCGACCGAAATTAAGACCTATATCGTGATAACATTTTTGACCATATCGTCCAGCCCTAGCGAAATGTTCTCATAATGTAAAATGACCTCGCAGCGTTGGTGTTCTGCCAGGACCTGGTTCTCACAGCTATAGAAAGACATGTACACACACACACTCTTTTAGGGTCTCCAATTACCTACAAATGCATCTTTTTTGAATTGTGAGAGGAAACAATGTATTGAAGTTTAGGGAGTTTAATGGGTTCTTTACAGTATCTTAGCTGTTTGAAGGACGGTGCTCTTCTGGACGGAGGCATCAGATGTTGCTCCAGGCATGTGCTGCAGCCGTTTTCCTGATGTGGGGGTCACCGCCCCGAGTGCTCCTACAAATGCTGTGTATAACTAATCATCTGCACAGTTTGCCAAGACCTCAGACAGGAATGACTTCTAACCAACCCCCACCGACAAGCGCAATTTCTCACATATGATTCAGCTGTTGACAATGTATTCTACTAATGTGAGATTACACAGAGTCTGGTATTCAACCCGTCAAACGGTGCAGGGCATAAGCATGAGTTTGGATTTAATTGCCTGGATTTTGCTCTCAAGGCAGGAGAATTCACAGCTCTGCTTTGCTTAGATTAAAGAAACCGGTAACACTTTACTTGAAGCCCCCCTGCATAACACATTATAAGTACATTCATAAAGCATTATAATGCCATTATAACATGTGTAGCTGTAGTTATAAACATTCATAGATGATCACAATGCCAGGACCAAACCCTAACCCTAACCCTAACCCTAACCCTAACCTTAATCCTATGCTGTATACTGCTGTATAGTGAGTTATAAAGCATTGTGATCATGTATTAGTGTTTATAACTACTTATAATGTGTTATAAAGAGGGGCTTCAAGTAAAGTGTTACCAAGAAACCTTATTAGAAAGTGTTTTATCTGGTGAAGTAGCTTCTCCTTCAACAAAGATGGTTTTAATCATTTTCCTCTGCAGAAGAAAATGCTTTGCAGGGAAAGGGATGTATGTGCCATGTGTAGCTGGAATCGATGTGGTGAAAATCTTTGCAGATATGATTGCTGCTGATCAACTGGGGTGTTTTCTTTTCCATATTTCAGGATGTACAGCAACAATTTGTAATTTTATAGTTTTGCTCAAAGCGACTCCAGGTTTGTACATGGATGTTGTATAAATTTTTATGCAGAGCGCTCCTTTATTCTCTTCATGGCAGACACTTGTTCCAGCTGGAGTGTAGATTTGAGTATAAGGTCCAGGTTATATTCTTCACTGCTAGGTTAACCAATATATCTGGTTCAACTAGCACTCAATCAAATATGCTGAGCAAATTTACAGATAATTGTCCAGTAAAATGGTTCAATTCGATGGTTTTCATTAAAATCATCATTCTGCCCTTTGCTTCGGGCCACAGTTAGCTAATACTCATTAGACGGGCATCATTAATTATGTCTTTCTGCCAGAATGAAGCCCATTTGCAGCTGGTGAGTTTCATGCCAGCCAGCCATGCTTTAAAAGTGCTGCTGGACTCCTCCTCAGTGTGATTAAAATAGCTTGAGAAGAGGAAAGGTGTGCGACAGTTCAGCGTCCATTTGCTCTGCTGCATTCCCTCCATTGTCTTTTAATCACTTCGGTTCATTTTTCCATCTGGACGGCCGACAGCCACGGGATTTGCGGGTTGAAGACAAGGACACCATGCCACTGGTTGCATGCTAAAAATAATTGTTATAACTGGCCCTTCCCTCTGGGATTGTCAAAATCCCACACTCCTAATTCGAATCCGTGTTGAGTTTGATCGTCCTCCAGTGATTTCCATAACGACTGGTAAGTGGCCAGACCAACACAGCAAGTACAAATTTGCAGTCGTGCACAGCTTGGGTATGTAATAGATTATGGTGACTGTAATTTCATTTCATGTACACAGCATTGTTGTCAGCGAGCAGCTGTTGCACAGACTAATCTCTCCTCCTATGGAAAGAACGAAATAATGCACCAGCTTCTAATCACAGGCTCCATTTAAATTCCTTTCTCCTGTCCCAGAGAGGAAATTAAAGAAGATGATGTACGACTACAACTCTATCACCAATGGGTTGCTTTCAGCTCATGTATATCAGGGAATATTCCTCAGACCAAAGGTATATTTTATACTGTGGGTGTGCAGTCGGGAAGTTTCGCACTACCTGCAGGTAAGCAACACTTTTTTAATTCCGTGCCAGCCCCAGCCGCTGACAGACTATTTATAGCACGGTGTCAGTACTGTTTTAATCATCAAAGTTGGAACATTGTAAAGTGTTTTTGATGCCATTTCTGAGGCAGATGGGTGCAGAATAACCATAAAAAAAAACTTCCTTCAGGTATTTTTCAAGACGTGTATAAAGTACTTGTCTTTATTCATGTTTCTGGCTGGAAAGTTGACTCTTCCTCTCTCTGAGGCTTCATTATCACAGACTTAAGCAGTTTTTAAGGTGTCTAGACTGGAGTATTTAGGAGAACTTATACCTGCATACATCTTCTTTTAATCTAATCCGTCGCCGGATCTCAGATGACTATAGATGATTGTTGTTTAAATATGTTGCTTGTAAATGTTTCACTGCACAAATTATCACAGGTCAGCGTTTTGAACTGTCAGGGAAAAAATATAAAAACTCCTCAAGCCCAGAAAGAATCCAGGAATTCCTCCCTGTCAAGAAGCTCTTCACCACCGCGCAGTTTACAAATAATCATTATTTCTAGCCTTACATTCTGTTAGACAAGGTGCATAGCTTAATTTAATCTCCACAAAAGACAATGTGAAAAGTAAAAGTAAACCCATAGTATGAAGCTGAAAAGACCAGCAGTAAAATGAACAAATATTATGTTTTTACCAATCAAACCTATTTATCTTAAATGGGAATAATAATGTTGAGGCAGTTATTTGATGGGTGGTCTTAAACACGCTTGTTCTTTACCTTGTTACACTCACAATTTATCATAAATTCAACTTGCAGGCGGCTTCAATCCGGCTGCCAAATCACAAAGCAAATTGTAAAAATTTAAAAGAACACATTGATTAAAAAAAAAAAAAAAGCTAAACAGAACAAGCACACAAAAAGAAGATGTCTTAAGAGTAGTGAACACATGAAATTGTGTTAATTTCGGTAATAATTGTTTGGTTTTGTGGATATCTAGTCATTTCATGACGTGTTCTCTGCACAACAACAAAGAAAATCTTTTAGAAGGTTATAATAGTGATATTTTACTAGTCCAACCCACTCAAGATGAGTTGAGCTGAATGTGTTTCCCCCGGACTAGAATGTGTTTGAAACCCCTGCTTTACTTATTTAATCTGTTTGTTCTGTTCATGATCAAAAACATGAAATTGCATCAAAAGTCACTAAAGTAAAACATACTTGTTTACTTTTGTAGTTTCCAGAACATCACAGAAGTTTTACAAAAGTACAACAGTTTGCTCTGTGATCCTGTGTGGATGACAGAAAAAAAAGCCATTTACTGTAGATTTCTACTCAGGATCCGTGTTTTTCTGCAGTGTAAGGATGTAGAAACACAGCCAAAGGCATCGTTCGGCATACAGGATTCAATAAATGAGATAATCTGCTTCATAATGTCTTCACAACTTGTCTGATCATCTGTCTGGAAGGCAGAACCAGATGCTTAATAGAAACACTGGGAGAAGCTACTGGGCTCATCAGAGGTGGAGAAGTAAACTCAATCCACGTTCACCAAACCAATTAATTAGTCCATATCGTGAAAACCTTGTCTAAAACCCAAACGTTGCGCGAGGAAATGCTTCTGCACATTTCCTTAAGTTAATTCTGCTGCTCGGCTGTAATGGACTCATTACTGTTCCTTGCGACTGAACAGAAGGAACACAAACCCATGGCAACTACATTTTCTGAGAACAGCAGTTATAGTTAATGCCTCTTTCAACATCAGCCGCTAAGCGGAACAATAAGCCCCACACTAAAAACAAACTGCGACGTAAACCGTCAGAGACTCGGGGGGGATAAGATTGCTCCGAACGGGCCGGTCGAGCCTCACGGACACGTTAGCTCGTCTTGCATGTCTGGAGTGTGTTCACACTTGTTCGGTTCACTGTTAAAGAAATGTTAAAGGCTGCGATTTGAACCCAAAACCAAAACCGGGACCGCGTTGGTTTGTTTCCAGACCGACTGTGGTTTCACTGACGTCTGAATGGTCCAACAACCTGCAGAGAGTCGGAGCACGTGAAGCAGCACGTGCTTCAGAAGAGCTTCTGGTGTGAGAGGAACGTTGACATTTTTACCACAGTTTGAAAGCCTTTTTGTCCATTTTTTTTTTTTCCTTTTTTTAGGAGTTGGTGAGTGTTCACTTGATAAAAAAAAAAAATCACAAAAATAATAACACACTTTGGGTCTGCAGTGCCTTTCCTCCAGGTTATACCACCACTGGGACATTTCTAAATTTTCTAGCACATTTAAGACACAGGAGCAGAGCAGCATGCCTGTTTTATAACAGTGAGATGCAAATATTTCATTTTTTTATGAATTTGTTCATTCGTTTACTCATTTCATCTCACTACCAGTGTGCAGAGTGGAAATACTGTAGCGTTTCTCGGTTTGCATGACTCTACAAGCCAGAAAGTCCAGATTTTGTGTATTTTTTTATCTAGATTTCTATTAAATCCACGTCAGCATATCTCTACAAACTGAAAATATCAGGTTTGAAATCAGTCTTGAGGTGTCCAGTGAGAGGATTGACTCCTCAGAAGGTTCCCAGCACTGTGGTGTGTCTGAGGTTGAAATAAAAGCAATTGAAATGTTTTTTCTGGCATTGTTTGGTTTGTGAAATTGAACCGAAGAAAAAGAGGAAAGGGAGCTCACTTAAAGCCTTCATGTTGTTTATTTGATGTTTCTGGAGGAGTTATCTTCACCACTTTTTACATGTTTTTTTGACGGTCGTGCGGCAATGTTGGTGTATTATTCAGATCCGGTAAATATTAAATGGCAGTGCTCACCTAACTGTTGTACCTGGGCATGTTTTCAGCTTTGTTTCCAAGTAAAAGCTTATTACCGGGTAGTTGTGAGAAAACACACAGTTGTGGATGAGGAGGATCTTTTATTATTGTTATATTTTTCTTCCTGAGCATGACTCTTGACTTCCTCAGGGGGCCTCTCAATGTTTTGATATGTTGTTTTCACAAGAAGAAGAAAAATAATTAAAAGAAACGAGCATAAGTTGGATTTTGAAAGGTAGATTAAGTGTTTTAAAGCCAGAAGGTTAAATAAATGGGCTTTTGATTGTCTGGTCTGGTTCAAACCCGGAGACCTTGTGGGAAAACTAGAAATGAGAGACGCTGCAGCTTTGATTGAACTGCTGGCGACGTGTCCTTGAACGTGTCGCCGGGACCACGGTGACGGCGCACGGAGCAGTTTGTCTGGACAAAATATGAAAGATGAGAAGACACATTGAAATCTGATCAGAATTCCAGATCTGATTCTCAGAGGGCAAACTCTCCTTCCCTTTATTTAATCTGCCGTTACCTGGCGATACATCATCTTTCTAATAACTCTCTCATTTAAACTGGAAGTGAATGTGAGCTGACGGCCGTTGCCATCATTGCTTTAACAGTTTAAAATCCGGACGGAGGAGCGTTTTTCAGGTGTGGGCATGCCGCCATGCAGAGCATCAAAAGCAAAAGTAGCGATCGTGTCCTTTTTGGGGTCAGACTGTGATTCTCCTGGCTGTTCTCATATTTCCTGTACCGGATCCTAATCAGTGCAGTCAGAACAGGATCACACCTGAGAGCGACACTGCTCCACCGCCGTTCAGGCCACGCGTCGCTGAAGAAGACGTCACTGTCAGCTCAGACGAGCAGAGCTTCGGCGCAAATGATCTGGAGTTGTTTTCAACTTAGTTTAAACAGAATTGCCGCTCTTTGACTGAAATTAGTGCCACACTTGCTCTTCACACTAATGCGGGAATCATCGGAAGAAGCAGCAGCAGCTCTGTGACTGGAGCGACGGGCCGGGTTCTGATTAACTGACATGAAGCAGGGGAGATGAAAAGTGTCAAAATGACAGGAGCAGGGGATCAGCGGTCTGATTCCGCCTCTGCAGTCCAAGGCTCCATTTACAGCATCTGAAGTGAAACCCTTGTTTTTCTGTTTTAGGTTCAGAAATGTTCAGCTTTTCACAGCCTACATTTTATATACATATATTCAGCAAGAGTATCTGTTTAGGTTTACGGGTTGTGTTGGATTCATATTAAAGTTTAAACACATTTTATTCGTTTGAAAGTGGCAAAAACTGCAGCTCCCTGGTCGCAGCTGAACTGTAGAAGAGACAAAACTTGATTTGAGAGCTCATTCTTTGTCTTTATTCACACTTGTGGAATTAAATTTGAAACAGCAGCACTGTGGAAGTCTTAGGTCCCATTCACATGAAAATATTCAAGGCAAAATACACTGTTTTTATGCTTTCAAATCAGAAAAGATTTATGTTAACGAAAGGTTGCATTTTCTGCTGTTTACATCAAAGCGTTTTAAAAAAAGATTTTTTTTTAATTGAGGGTTTTTTGTTATCAAAAGCACAAGGTTGAAGTACATTTTGTTTTAAACATCAACAGTCGAATAAGCAGCAAATCACAACAAGCCTGTGAAAGCCACTGTAATGAAAGACAACGTCTTTAATCCAATGTATTTTCTCTGTATTTAACCGGAGTCCAGGTTCGTGGTGAAACTTGAAATGAAGTTCAAAGGAGGTGTTTGTTTTTTAAAATTTATTATTGTCATTATGCGGGCGGCAGCCCGCCGCGATAAGACTTGATTGAGTGACCGAGAAACGCTGATAACGGGAGAATTAGCCGGCCTCGTTCTCTTTCTCTCGCCATGCAAATGAGGGATACCCAGCTGTGAAGCACAACAAGCCCGTAACAAAGAGGAGCTGCTAAATGAAAGACATTCCACATGTAGAATTTCACTGGGGGAAGAGAAAATGAGCTCCAGCGCGGCTTCGCTCTCGGTCGCATTGCAGATGTAATTGCAACCTTCAGAAACATTTAAGTAGCAACAGCATGAGAAAGTATATTATGGAAGGTCTGAACACAATAAGAATCCCATTAGCCAACATTCATGCTGCAATGAAATCAAGTGGCTTATGTCCACATAGTGTAAAATAATGTGGGATTATCTTGAAAAACGCTGCAGCTTTGGAAATTACCGTGACATTATGGCGATGCGGCGTTGTTCACATTTACGTGAGAGCTGTACTTTCCTCCGTCTTGAAAGGATAATGCCAGGAAGACGAACACCAGGCTGTTGTGTTTGGTTACTCTGATGCATATGCAGCAATTTGTGAAAATCTATTCCAGAATCACAGTTGATAGTCTATCACGCCAGTGCCCGGCAGGCCGGCGGTTATTTTTGAGCCTGGTGTGAAATCTGAGACGTGAGTCAAAGAAGCGACTGCTCGGCTCATGTAATGTATTCATTGTGGACTTTCTTTTTTCGTCCAGGAGCTTCTCTGTGACCTTGAAGCAACACTGTCCTCATTTAAATTGGTGCACATACAGCTTACATAACCTGACGGGTTGTGCTTGATATAGTATACTGTAGCTTATCTTATTTACTTGCATTTGTGATTGGCAGTTTATAACATTACTGAAACGACAGAAAAAGCCACGCGTTTGAAAAAAAGTCCAAATCAAGTGCTTTCCCCTCCAAGTTAGAACTGAATAAAAATAGCTCAGCATCATGACTCTCAGTCCAGATTCTCCTGGACTTGGCAGTTCTGTCCCATCTGGATGTCCGTGTTCTGCCTTTTTTACACAATGTTTTCCATGTTTCCGCCATTTTTATGTAAATTGACAGTTTCCAAACCTTTCCCAAGTATATGTAAAATTTTTCTTAAGTAAAAGTGTTAAAACGATGTGTTTTCACTTGAAATACAGCGTTTAAATGGGGCCTGATCAAAACACACAAAAACACAAAAAAGAGATTTACATTGACTTAGTCATGGCCAATCAGATGGGCCGTGAACAGTGCGTCAAAGATTATAAAATAATGACCGGCCTGAACTGGGTAAACTCAAAAAATGAATGAGTAAGATAAAAAAAAAAAAGACAACATAAAAACTAAAATGGTGTGAAGAAAAAAATGTTTTAGTATTTTTTTTAATTCTCTCTATATTCCATAAATACATCAACAGATACACAATTTCTTACAAGCGTACATTAAAAACTTTTTTTCAAATTTATAAATGAACAGGTATACAAAACAGGTTTCTAAAAATTGTAAAAATAGAACACCTACATGCACACCAGAGATAATCCGACCAAGCAAAGACAAATAAAACAAAGACAAATGAACCTTTGTGTAGCTGAGAACCAGGGAGTGTCATATTTCAGTTCATGTCAATTAAAGTTTGATCTATATGGGCTGAATAAACTCAATCCAACCATTCCAACATTTCTCAAACATGCCTGTTTTGAGTCTCAATGCAAATGTTTTTTTTCTCCATTACATAAATATCATGTGCCACATTAAACCAGTCTTGTAAGATGGTGAGTCCTGACGTAGTCTTTTTTTTTTTTTTGTAATAGCTGTTTTACTGGCAACCAGCAGAGTTCTAGATAAGTGTGTCTTAGGGTAACCAGCAAGTTGTGGTGGCATCTTACCAAAATATAAGACCTGGAAAGAAAGAAAGAAAGAAAGAAATCGTAATTCCTTAAACCTTCTCCATGCTATCTCTGATCGCCTTCCAACAACCATGAATCCTTGGACACCCCCAACACACATAATGGTTTCCCCCCAATTTTCCACGTCCTCTCCAGCAAGCAACCTGCCTCTCCTTGAATATTTGCTGAGCTGGTGTTATGAAGAATCTGACCATATGAGTGAACTCGTTGTTTTCCATTGCTTGTCATTCAGGTTTTACCACTCCTCTAGTGACAAGGTAAAGTTCCCCTCTCTTTCCCATTTCTTCTATGTGGGATTTAATCATCCCATTTAACTCGACCCTTGTATAATTTTCAAATTGTTCTGAGTCCTTCGTCTGCCCTTTAGGCTGAGATAACGCTCATAATGTACCAGGTCCAGATTTTAATTTATCCAAATCCACTTTATTTAATATTTTGCCAATATGGTGTCTCAGTTGTAGGAACCTAAAGAAGTCCTGCCTGGCTAGGCCACAGTGTTCTCTCAATTCTTGGAGCTTTTAAGTGAGGATGTCCCAAAGAAATCCAGATATAAACTCAGACCATACTCCTGCCATGATTTGAAGGTTACATCGAGCCTGTTTGGAGTGAAACTCGGGTCATAAGCCACCCAACCGATCAGAGGATATGGCTCCTTTTGCTCCAAGGTTTTAGCTACTTTAAACCAGGTTTTTAGTGAGAGGTCAAGCCACGGGTTAGGGTGACCTCCCAAGTGGTGTTTTAACTCACCATTTTCAATAATAGCCTGTAGCGGGACCTTGGCAGAGAGCTGGCACTCAATGGACTTCCATCGTGCTGTGAAGCCTGGGTTACATATATTTTATCGGGGGTTAGATTTGAGCTGCTGTGTAGTATGTTTTCAGACAGGGGAGACATTTTTCTATTTTACAGAAAAAAAAAAAAGTTGCTGATGATAAGCAGATGACCACGTTGTCCGACTCTGTCTGGGTTGTGGTTTGGAGCAGTCACTCCGAACCCGCACCCTGTCGGCAGCAGAAGGCTGAAAGGCTCCGAGCTTTAGCTCTGCGTCTGTCAGAAGAAATCAGAATGTGACACTTTCTGCAGTCTGAAACAAACGTGGAACGTTCCCATTGCTCGAGTTCTCCAGGCTTCTGAGCGGACGTTTATCAGCTGTTGGCTTCAGTGTGACGTTTTATGAAACGCAGAACCACAGTAGAGTGAAGCGGTTGGGAATCACTGGTGCTGCGTTGTTAAATCTTGGTGTTACTTTCAGTGTTATGTTTGCATCTTCTCTCTCTGCATGCTGGGCTCTTTAGTGCGTCTGAAGAATATTTTCTCTGGCCATGGTGCACACGTGCAGATAGCAGCGTTTCCAGCGTCGAAGCCGAAGTGAAGCTGGGGCATTTTCAAAAAGTTGCTCCGAGCACCGTTTTTGTGTAAACCCACTCTCGAAGGTGAAGCATCGTGTTGTCTTGTAAAAGGGGCTGAGTGTGTTTGCAGCTGTGCTGCCAGTTCGTTCGATGTGTTTCATGTTGCTGCCCCTCGTCTGCTTCATTCACACCTCAAACCTAAACCCTGCTCTTCATCACCGTCTTGTTCCTGAGCCACACCTTTGTCCAGACAGAGACAGACGTCCACTCACTCTTACATTTAACACCGAATAAACTCCTGAACCCAGTCAGATGGACTCTGCTCATATAGCACATTCATACCGCTCCAGCGGCTCCAAAGCTTTTTACACAATTAGCCGCATTCACACGCTCAGCTTGATGTAAACTCCAGAGCGGTGCCCAATGGCATTTTGGGATTGAACTGCCAACCTATTGACTGAGAGACTCAACCACCTGAGCCAAGAATGTTTTTTGTGCTGTCTTTCCTTCATGGATGGCAAATTATTTCATCAATATGGGACTAGATCTGGGTCACAGTGAAACCTGATGACAGCGAGGAGACGCTGGATGTGCCGTTCAGATGTCTGGTCCTCGGTTTAGCGTCTCTCTGAGACAACGCCGCACGCGTCCTCCTGCACTCCGCCCCGCCCCCTGCTTCCCGTGGCAGACCCGGCAGGGCCGGGCCGCGTTCGTCTGGGTTGGGGCCGTGGAAATTGCCCAGCCATGTGTGGACGCTGACATTTTGCAGAGGCCTATTTAAAGCCATTTGCGGCGGCTTGTTAATGCGGTCACCTGCTGGTCGCCGCGGCCCGAGTGATTTGAGAGCTTGTCAGTGGTCACCTCATCCGTAATGGCAGGCTGATTTACTGCCGTGGAGGTGATGCATGAAAACCCGGCAGCTGTTGTACCGAAAAATGAATGAAACCGCAAACTTGAAGTGTTTTTTTTTTTCTTTTTTTTTAGCCACACCACAGAACCTCAAATATCACCTATAGGCTTTTAGGTCAATAAATATCCTTAACATTCACCATTAACGCCATTATGTATCATTGCCCTTTGTTTTGCATTCTCATCATCACGGCTATGCCTTTAATGTGTAATTTAAAGCTTATTATGAGCCTGACAAAGTGCTTAATTTCCCTCCGCAAGTGATTAATGACGCCTGTTTGTAATGAAAATAATCTGGTCATGAGTTTCTCATATATAACAAACACGAGAGTTTGGGCAAATGTCAAATGGGAGTCTAAAAGACAATATAAGACACATGAATATGCTAAATGTAATAAATAAGAATACATTTAAGATATTTATTACTGAAGTCATATTCTACTTATTTAAGTTGATGCTATAAAGTGAATTTATGATTGTATTTGCACTTTGATGTATTGTCACAATGTAAGGCAAAACATGACCTAAATAAAAAAATCATTATGTATACTTTATTGTTCATTAGTTTTGCCATATTTCACTTACTGTGCACAAGTATGGGGAAATAATTATAAAGTAGCATTACACCCTCTTGTCATCTTAAAGCAGAAAGAAGAAAGCAGTAAGAATAATGCATGGTGTTGGTTACAGAGAACATAAAAACATACTTTTTGAAAATTCAGAATTATTAAAATTTCAAGATATTGTTGATTTATCGACTGTACAAATTGTATTTAGGGCAAGTAAGGACAATCTTCCAAAAATATCCAACTCTTATTTTCTAAAAGAGAAAGGGGAGGGTATAATTTACGACATACACATAATTTTGAAGTTACATGGGCAAATAACAAATGGAAAAGATTTTGTCCTTCAGTTCAAGGAGTAAAATTGTGGAACAAACTGGGACTACAGCTCAAGGAATGTCCAAATATGAAATGATTTAAAAAGCTACTTAAAGAAATTACTTTGGAAAAATATATTAAGGAGAATAATTTTTGTTTATAAAAAAGGAAGTGTGTTATTAACTGCACTGTGAACATACGTATGTAATAATGGAAGTTGTAATATCTTTAGTTAAAGAGGTTAAGTGAGAAGGGGTGGGAGATAATAAGTTTTTCTTCATCCCACTCCCCTTCGAGCTAATATAAATGTGTTTATTATTGTATTGTGATGTATTGGATTGTACAGATTTTTTGCTACTGCTGAGCACTTTGAATGAAATTCTGCTCGAAATAAATACTCTGAATCTGAATATGAGCAAAATGCAAAGTAGTGTCTTAAAATCTGACATGAAATATGAGAAATTATTTTCCCATATAAGCAATCATATATAAATGTTTTCCACATGTATGTCAGTCAGACTTGAATCAGGTTTTAAGCACCTTGTAAATTCAAAAGGGCACGAATGCATTAATGCTCTTTTTGTACATCAGTGATCGTTGCGTCGGCTCCTAATGTGTCATTATGAGAATTTCCACTGGCAGCCAGCCTGGGCTGTAGGGCTTGTAGACTGTGGGTTTTTTTATGAAGAGCGGCTATTTAAGGAAGTTTTCAAAAACACACAGATGAAGTATTTCTCTCAAGGGAGTATGCAAATGAGATTAAGGAGTTTAGCTCACCCAGTAACAAGATGTGTTTTCAGTTAAATATTTACTGTTTTCCCTGAAGGTGGCTGTATGTATTCATTTCAGCTAATGTGTTGTGTTGGGATGAAACCCGATATGGATGCAAATGCATTTTCTTCCACCCATCTGTGTCTTTTTGTGTTAACTGGCTTTAATTGGGACTAATGTAACTGGAAAGGTCATTTCAGGGCTTGCAAACAAAAGTCCCGTGGCTCCTTAAGTGGCTCACATATTGATCAGAGATTCAGTAACTTAATATCTCGTTCGATCAGAGTTATTGGGACCAAACTGATCTGAGGACACCTGAGACGGACACTTTCAGACATCTTGGTGCTGTTTAGTGAACTTACTGAACAGTCTCGTGTTGCCTTCATCGGCATCAGCAAAGTCACAGTGTGAATAGTTATGTTTAAATCTAGTAGACACTCGTCCAGACACATCCAGCCTTTAGCATGAATGTATCATTAGTTGGCCCACAGTTCAGTGTTGAGGAATGGAGCTGCTGTTGAACAGAAGCCTTATGGCTCTGCTGGCTCCGGAACCTCATTAGGAGACTGAAAACCTCCCTGGATGTATTCAGATAAAGATTTCAAGTTTTATATTCCACAGTTCACCTCTACATTTAACCTTTTTCCTTTTTTCCAAACAAATGATTACTATTATTCTAAATATACTGATTATTTTAGCTTTGAATCAAGTCAAGGGGACATGTCTGTCTAGTTTATTTTGGGAATATCACCTGACAGGAAGGTAAACCCTAGATTTAAGCTTTGGTTTTATTCAGTGTTTGACTTAAAACTTTAATTTTTCTATTGATTTGTTCTCAGATTTAAGTGAACTACATCTATTACTGATCTGAGTTTAGATTATTACCTCCACGAAGGAGGTTATGTAATCACGTCCTTTTGTTGGTTTGTTGGTTGGTTGGTTTGTTAGCAACATTACGGAAAAAGTTATGGACGGATTGCAATGAAACTTTGTGGAAAGGTGGGTCTTGGGCTAACTTAGAATTGATTAAATCTTGGTGATGATCCGGATCACTGTCTGGATCCAGGAATTTTTTTAAAGGATTCTTTATCATTGAGAGATAGGGCAGTCTTTGACATAGTTGGGCAGGCCCGCCGACAGGGGGCCTGTGCGGCATGCACGCGCCGCACCACTCAGCACGCAGCACACCGTGCACGCTCCACCGTTCTGCACGCCGCATGACGCGGCGCTCCGCAGCGCTCCGCTCCAATCACACCCCCGATCACAATGTTGTTTTATTATATATGGTGTTCTTATTGTTGTTGGTGACTGATTTGAGCTGTGGCGGAGGTCTACGCTCTCTGAGTGCCAAATTCTAGTTTTCTGATTAAATTCAAGACTCATGAGTTTCCTCATGACCTGATTGATTTGATTTTTGATTTTTCTCTGATTAAATGTAATCCTTGATTTGACTCTTGACTGATTTGATTTGACCTTTTCATCTAATTCTGTTGAGTTTTGCTTGTTCTGATTTAATTTAAACCTCAGTCTGCTTGCTCAAAATTGGATTTGTTTTAAACCCTGGTTTAATCTGACTGATTAGATTTTTGATTTCAGTCTGATTACATAAAAGTCTCAAAACTTCCGATTTTACCCTTGACTCGACCATTTGTTGGATTTTGATCTCGATTTGAGTCAGACTGTTGATTTGACCCTTGAGAGGCACCGTAGTGCCACAGAGTGAGTGATATTTTGGTGGTTTTAATGAGCCCCTTGTTATTCCTCACCTGATAGTTTACCTTAACTCCCTCAAATCTCAAGAAATACAAACTGTAGACTGAGAATGTTACAGATTTATTTATTGATGTATGTACACGCTGTGACATTATTGATTCTCTGAAGTCAGAAACAGGACCATCCAACTGAAAAAGCCATTTTGTGGAGATGCTGAGATGATTACACTGGTTAAAATAAGCCGAGAACATCTTTTCATCCAGTAATAAAAGGGACACTTTCACGCTGACACCACAAACGGAAGCCAGTCAAAGAACATGTACTACGCTGTATGTCAACACATGTTGAGCCAAATCACATTACCAGCAGATTCTGGAACCGCAGCAAAGGCAAATGGAAAAGCATTTTGTGTACTTCTGATAATTCATGCTTTCTGGTACTCAAGGAACATCCAATTCGAGTCCCCCACTGAGTATTTCATCCATTGTGCACAGCAGCAAATCTCTGCCCCACTTGTCTGGAAGTGATTCAGCTTACAAAGACTTTTCAGAGCAGTGGGGTTTTCCTGGGGGTAGCGCTTCTTACATGAGGATCCGGCTCAATAGAAGACGAGGAAGCATCGCCAAAGATTCCCTTTTTCTCTTTTGGTCTGTGTGAGCGTTTAGAGTGTCTGTGTGGTAGACGGAACACGTAAATGATTGGCAAATATAATATAACTTTAAGGATTTAGAAACCTTACATCTAATCCAATAATTTAGCTGGATAATTCCTGAAGGAAGCTCTGTGCTCGTCCCCCGTCCCGAGCAGTGGGATTGTGCAGCACTAGCAAGCAAACAACCCACAACTTTTGGAAAAAGTTCCGATTCTGCTGCTGCACTGAGCATCTCCGCTGTAGTAAATAGTTCTACTGCACATGCTCAGTACATTGACAATAACTATTTTTTCCTCGAGAGTGTTGTGACTCCCAGTCCACATTCTCCTGGTCCCAGTCTATACTGGGAAACTGAATCACATGCGAACAAATTCATTGTGTACCTGGAGTGTTATTGCTTTAAGCCTGAAGGAAAAGCTTCATTCAGCCCCTCAAATACAGCAAGGACCCCCTAATCCTGATTGACAGTGTTGTCAAATTCAGTCCTGGAGAAGTTTTATTGGGAAAAAAGTCCTCATAGGACAATTGTTCAATGTTAGATATACAACAAAAAAGAAACACACTCAAACACACACAGACTTGTGGCCCCGGGCCACTTCTCCTGTTGCCAAAACCATAAAGGCTGAGTGTTGCTGCACACAGCGCAGACAGCGGACAGGACCAGTGATCCACCCAAATGACATTCTTTTGAGGAAAGCTATTGTATGTGGCAGGGAGGCTTCAGCCTCGGATCAAAGCAGCAACAACAACAACAACAAAATAATAATGGGATGGCTTATAATACTGCTGTCGTGAGGAAAAATAAGGACAAAAATTCTTCTTTTGCTTTTTTGAATGAGGAGTTTCAGTATGTGCACATCAAAGGCTTTCATGTCTATCTATCTATCTATCTATCTTCAGCCATGAAAGCTGCAGCATTTCTGCCATTTTTGTATAAATGTGAAACCTTTCTGAAACGAAAGTGCAAAAATAATGTGTTTTCACTGGAAACATTTCTTCATTCATTCACAAATGAATGAATGGAAACGTTGTGTAAATGAGAGGTACGGGAAATAGCTCATGTCAAATGATTGTATGTAATTAAAGTTGAAATAAAAAAAAACAACCTAGCAATGTGTGAAAGTTGGTGCAGACTTTAAAAGATTGTTAGTAGTCCATAATTTTCAGCCACTCTTCATCGCTCCTTCTTTCAAGTCGGGAGATATTTTTAGGCTGCCTTACACTCATGGATTTTCTTAAATCTACCCACAGATTTCCAGGGATGTTTGGAGGGCTGTGCTTGTGCTCCTCTTCAGCTTGCGTTTCTCAAAATAACCATTTCTTTTGAACCACTGTCCTGTTAAAGAGGCCTCATTTTCCTGACTGACTGTCTGAAATCTAAACCCAGTCATTAAAAAAACCCAAAAGCTATTGATTCCACTGATAGCTCTTCCATGTTACCTGTGATGTTCTTGCCATTAAATGGTGAATGCCACATTTTCACAGCTTCAGATTCACATGCTCAAAACCTGGACTTCAGTGTTTTGGCAGGATTTCAGAAATGCTGCAATTCTGACATTACTTCGCTTAATTTCAGCCAGCAGACCTGAGAGGCGCTGCCAATGTTCATCATGGCAACTTTCCTAAAATCACTGCATAAACCTGCTGCACGTCTTACACTCATGCTCATTCTGATGTAAACTTTGGAGTCTCACAACACTCTTGATAAGACTTCTTACGTTATAAATTGAAAATAAGAATTGTTTAATTTAATCTGTGTATTATCAGTGTGATACATGTATTATAAAGTATTTTTTTGTGTGAAATTAAATGAAAAACAAATTCCCAACACTTGATTTCAGCAGATTTATTAAATGAACAAAACAATTATATATTTAAAGCTCAGGAAAACAGAATAAATTACACATTGTCTTTGTATAGTGTTATTCATTCATTTGATTGTGTCACAGATTTTGGGAACCTGCAGTTCCTCCTGGATTCTGTGTGTCTCACCTCACCTCAATGTGTCGAATATCCTGTTAACCTGCTGTCTTCCTCCTCCTCTTCCTTCTGTATGTCTTTAATTCCCCCTGTCTGTCTTCCCCGTTTCTAGATGTGTGTGCGTCATCGCGCGTCTCCTCGTGTGTTTCGGTTTCCTCGGGTCTTACTCTCAGTTTTGGTCTTTGATCTCATCTCTCCTCCCTCAGCCATTCCAATTTGGATGCCAGTTTGTCCAATAAACTTTGTGAGGACCTCTGAACTGAGTCTGTGTTTGAGTCCAGCTGTTGGTCATGACAGGTTAGTATTTACGCCTTTCTGGGATTTTCCCCCAAGCATCCGGCAGAATCCGCCATCCTGACGCTGTTCCTCTGTGTCATGGTCAAGAGACTGCAGCCTCTCTGCAGGAGTTCACTGCATCTCACCACTTCTCTCTACACTCATCTCCAGAAAGATTGTATCTTGTATCTATAGATTGGATCTATTGATAATGTTTCCTTTATTTTTGACAGTATTTTTGTGGCACGGACATTCAAGAGCCTTGGTGTAATTCAAAAGACCTTGATAATGAACCATTTCTTACTGTTTTCATTGTATCTGTATTTCAACAATAGTCATTACTTGTGAATATGCAGAGTGTATAAATTATTTAGGAGCTTCTATGTCTTTATTCTTATTGGTAGCATCTGAATTTGCTTTTCTTCTGCTTTTAATGATTGTTTCGCACCTGCTGGGTGCAGCTGGTCTCCATGGCAACACACACACCTGCTGTGCTGACTACTCCTTGATTCATCGGGATTTCTCCATGTTAACAGAACTGACTGAAATTTTTTTACTCTGTGTTATTTCAGTGATGAGTTCGTGCTTTTTTCAACTGTTCTTTTTCAGCTTTTTTGCACCATTTAAACTTTCTAGACTTTTATTTTCGGTTTCATCTAGTGGTGTGTACCGCCTGGCGATACGATTCGTATCACGATTCATGTGTCACGATTCGATATATCCCGATACCAATGTTCATGACGATTATTGCGATACTTTAGGAACAACAAATTTGTAAACTAGTAGTACTTCATGAGAAAACTTGTATGAAACACATTTTATTCATCCCAAATGCAACAGAAGCACTCAAGCCGCTATATTTAACAAGCAAACAAGTTGCAGGCTACTTTTTCATTTAAACGGTAAATAAAAATAAAGGCTACATATGCCTTCAATAATGTAACATGTTTTGAGAAAATAAAATGCAATCATTGTAAAACCTTGAACTGAACTGAAGTGAAATTCCTTTATTTGTCTCACAGGGGGAAATTGCAATGTTAAGCAGCACAGAGAAAAGAAATAGAAACAGAAAAGAAATTCAAAATATGAGAATTTACAAGGTCCAACCATACCAGTGTTGTTTTTGGCAGCCTATTTTGATTTAGTTTTAGTCTTAGTCTTTTGGACGAAATGCTCATTAGTTTTAGTCTAGTTTTAGTCATTTTTACACTTAATAGTTTTAGTCTAGTTTTAGTCGACGAAAACCAAACAGGTTTTAGTCCAGTTTTAGTCATAAAAAAGCTTTAAAAGGAAAAAGACAAAGAAAATTGTAAACCAAACAAACATAATAAAATATACTTAAATGGCATAAAAACAACGGAACACATTGATGCCTTTGAATATCAAATAATAAACTGGACTGTTTGACACTTTGCAAACTCAATGCAGTGCTTATATGAGCTCTGCAGACAGAATGAGAGGACTAATAGGATTTTGCTGATACTTTCAAGCTGTTTTTATAATGTCCATACTGATATAAAGGCTGAGATCTTTTATTAAAACTGAACTGGTCTGTTCTGTTTCTATGTTACTGATTTGAACTGGTAAGAGTAACTGCCTGTTATTCTTTTGGAGGAGCGATAAAACCAATACTAAGATGGTTATTAGGAAAATACTAGCATTAAAAATACTGAAATAAAGTAAATGAATTCCTTGGGTACACTTGATGGTTTGAAACACTTGGAAGTCTTCAAAACTGAAATGACAAACATAACTTGAGTTTCATAAACTTTGTAAGTATTCCTTACCTGAATTTTCTCTATACAAATTTTAAACAAAAGTGAAAATACATTTCTTCAAAATAAGACAAGACCTGAATTATTTTTCAAAAAAGAAAAAAAAGAAGAAGTAAAGATTTATTAGGTACTTGGGGAAAAAAAATCTTCACTAATCAATAGTGGCTCCTATTGCACTTTCACAGTAAGAACAAGCAGTCAAACAGTTGGATTAGATCCTCCGTCTCCACTACCAGGCGTTCTGTTTTCTTTTCTGCTGGATTCTGATTAAAATAAATCCATGAATCAGTGCGTCTTTTCCTCCCGCCGAGACCCGGCGAAAGTTGCTCCACGCGCTCTAGTGCGCCGGTTTGGCACGACACCGGTGCATGCAGCGCAGGCTGGTCAAACAGGAAGCAGCTCGTGAACTGCTGAGATTTTCAGAGTAAAGCTGCCGATCTGCGTGAACAAGCTGGGGGAATCGCATTTGTTTTAATTTATTTTGAAAGTCAAATTACTGACATTTTCGTCTCGTCTCGTCTCGTTAACGAAAACAACAGATACGTCTCGTCACATTTCCGTCTTCAAAGAGATATTTTTAGCTCGTCACGTCTCGTTTTAGTCACGGAAAAAAGGGGCGTTGACGAAATATTTTCGTCGTCGTCATCGTTAACGAAAACAACACTGAACCATACATAGAAAAATTAACTATAAATTTAGGATAAATATACAAACTAAATGACATAATTTAAATTTAGTTTAAATATAAGTTTCAGACAGATATAAAGAAATAACAGATATACACTAACAGATATAAATCAAATATAAATTAAATATACATTTAAGACAGAACACATATGTAAACTATAATATTAATAACAGATATGAGTTACATATTATTTAAATATACATATAGGACAGACATATGTACAATATTATAGAAAAATGTGAGAGACATGAAAAGACCAATACACAGGAGTGTCATTTAGAACAGTGTGTGGTGTGTGTTTGGACTAGTTGGAGCAGTGCTGGCTGTAGAATCTGGTGGCAGCAGGGAGGAAGGACCTGCTGAGGAGGCAACGCTCCTTCTCACACCTGGGGGGACGCAGCCTGTCCCTCACACCGCTGCCCAGGGCCCTCAGGGTGTCCTGCATGGGGACATCCTGCTCAAATGCATGTGGGTTGGTGGTGTTTCCGCGGTATTTGACTTTTGCAAAGCACATTTTACAAATGGCGTGGCTCTTATCTGTCCCTCCGTCCTTGTTGTAAAAGCCAAAGCGCGTCCAGATTCTGGCTTTATAAATATTCCTCGGAGCGTCTCCCACTTCCTCCGCCACGGGAGACTGTTGTGTGATCCAATTACCGCGAGACGGTAGTGTAAAGAAACCACCGGGAGAGCTCTCGCGAGATGCTGTTCTTCCTCTGGCGGACTGGAGGCTCTGCAAAGCTCTTGGTGTGGTGTGCTGTCAACTAGTGGCCAGGAGTAAAAGTGCAGCACACAAAAAGACGCCGCAATGGATATTTGCCGGGTAAATACATAATTAAAAATCGATATGGACGTATTTTGAATCGATGCGAGAATCCCGTGACGTCATATCGCGATATATCACCGAATCGATTTTTTTAAACACCCCTAGTTTCAACATTTTAAGCTTTATTCAACATTTTCAGTTTTTTTTCAATGTATTAGGCTTTTTTCTGTCTGTTTTTCAACTGTTTAAACCTTTTAAGCTTTTTTCTACTTTGTCATGTCTTGTCAACTCACACACACACACACACACACACACACACACACAGTCTTGTATTTCTATCCTTGTGGGGACCGTCCATTGACTCCCATTCATGTCTAGCCCCTAACCCTGACCCTTACCCTAACCCTAACCCACACCACAACAAAGCCTAACCCTAAAGAAATGTTTTTGCACTTTTACTTTTTTCAGTAACAACAACATGGTCAAGAAAACACTGTTTCTCCTACTTAGGACCGGAAAAAGGTCCCCACAAGGCACGTCGTTCCACGTTTTGCTATCCTTGTGGGGACATTTGGCCCCGACAAGGATAGAAATACAAGAACACACACACACACACACACACACACACACACACACACACACACAGACAGACTAATGTTCCATGACTACTGGCACTTGACTCTTGGCAGCAGTTGACAGGCACAAAGTAAAATTTCCCCTGAAATTTCCTAGTTAATACTGCTATGAATCTATTAAATTAAAATTAGTTTAAAGGTGCATTAAGGAGTTTTTCAACTTCACCATAAATATGTTACAAATATTCAATGATGTGTACAATGTGCCCTGACATATTCATTGTAAGTACCGCTAACAGCGTTAAATTGTCACTTGAAAGTTGCAGTGCCGGTCCGGCACCAGAATTTTTTTGCTGAGAATTTGAGCGAATGTGACATAATGAGCGTTCCTGCTAGCCTGATTTCCTTAGGTTTCGTTTTGTCTGCCATTACTCCGCCAGATGCTTATCAAGCAGCAACCGAGCAGTATTGAGGATGGAGCTTCCAGAAAGTAAGAAAGGACCGGCTTCTAGCACTGCCACTCCAGCACAGACCCCACCAGGCAAAAGAAACTTAGAGCGCTACTAAAAGAGTGAGGAAGGAGATCCCCTCTTCCGTGCACGTACATGGACACAAGCCACAGACACGAGCGTTTCACTGAGCTGCAGTTACGCCCAAGGCCTGCAGGGGCCGCTGTTCCACATAAAACATGCAAACTCCTTAATGCA
Source organism: Salarias fasciatus (assembly GCF_902148845.1). Classification (NCBI taxonomy): domain Eukaryota; kingdom Metazoa; phylum Chordata; class Actinopteri; order Blenniiformes; family Blenniidae; genus Salarias; species Salarias fasciatus. The sequence goes on along the minus strand of NC_043746.1, from coordinate 28,240,936 downwards.
CCTTTAAAGTAAAATTAAATTTATAATTTTATGGCTATTTAATATATATTTAATCAACTTTATTTCATCTGTCACACTCAGTGGGCGGCTCTCTGCACCTGATTGGTTCCCCCGCACATCCAGTCTAGGCAGATCGATCCCAGATCATGGATGCAGAGTAGTGAACACACTGATTCGCTAGGCGGCTCTGCTGTGCACATCTGCATCTGTTTGAATGCTTCATTTATTTGACCGATGAAACACAAGGCTTAAGACGATAAACACAAGGTGTGATGTGACCTGAGGCCTGTTGCACAAAACCAAGATAAAGGATTAAGCTGAGATATCTTGGTTGTCCTGGATGAACTAATCCATGATCCGGTTGTGGGATAGGGCAAAGTGAGATATGCTTCGACGTAAGTTATCATGGAGATTTATTCTGTGGAGCTAGCCTGCTCTGAAGCCGCATGTTCCAGGATTTATTCAATCTCAGAAGTCCCCACAAATGGAAACCAATATTTATGCTACTGCTCACATTCATCAAGACCCACTGTAAGTACTTAAGCACCCGTCTCTGTACTGCTTATTTTCGTCGGTTACGGACCGTGTTAACACATCAGTGCTTTCAAAATGTCAAACTGATACCCCACCCCACCCCACCCCACTCCCACACCCTGGGTCGACATTCTCGGGGGTCCATTTACAATCTTACACCTGTATGAGGCACAACGTAAAAAAATAAAAATATGGACATTTTTCTCACGCGTACTCAGCACAACTATAAGGTTTAAATTTAGAGGTTATTATGGGTCTATTTAACTGGTCCAACCCACTGAAGATGAAATTGGGCTGTTAGTGGCCTCTGAATTATTGTTTGACACCCCTGTTATGCAGCTTAAACGCATTCATGTACTTTACAACCATGGACATTACTGCATTTTTATTTGAATAGGATAAATATATCCACCATACATGCAGAAGCAAACTCAAGGCTTTCCAGAGAGGCTTGATTAACACAGTTAGTCCAGTTCTTCCTTCATGCACTGGCTCATTTTCATTGTTTTGACAGATTTTTCATTCAATTCTGCCATGTTTCCATTGTTTTGATAGATTTTTTCACTCATGTTTGGCCATACTTCCAGATTTTCCAGCAGAGTTTAATTGTACCAACTGGCTGAATTGTATTGATTCCTCTGGGTTGGAATTATTATGCTCAGTCTGTGTGATTATTATTTTCATTTAAAATGAGTCTCAGTCCACATGACTGTGGCATACTGAAAAAAAAAAATCAAATAAAGATGTGACATAGATGAACCAGGGTCAGACTTCCTTGAGAAATGACTGTTTTTTTCTGTTTGCTGTCGGCGTTGTATCTATTGACGGTGCCCTCAAAGAGCCGTATTTTCCCACGGGGTATCTGAAGCTTCACTGTGCCTCCTCCCCACATTAAACAGGTCCTTAAATACGTGCGCCTCATTAGAATCATTATCAGTCCTAATGATAACATATCTGTCAGAGAGCGCTGCGGGGAAGTCCACGTGCTGATTTTTTTCAAGATGACCATCGACCTGTGCTGAATTAATGAGGAGAGGTTGCAGGAAAACTTGGCACGCTGGCTGTCAGCATCAGGGTGCAGCGCCGCTACATTTATCCCTGTCAGAGCAGGTCATCGTTTCCACACACGTATGCAAACCAAATTGTCAAAACACTGCAGACGCCAGCCTGTTCATGCAATCCTATTAGCATCTGCACTGTTTTTACTCGTATTCCTTTCACAAATGACATGCATGGAATACAACACAGTGAAATGCAATCATTACTCAGTAATGGCTCATGTCATTAAAAAAATAATGCTCTGAATACAGTTTTTTTTTTAATTAAACATTTATTAAGATATTCATTGAACAGAAACAAGAAAGATCAACTATTATTTCATATTAACTTTGACTAGAGCACTTAATTACAAATTGGAAATGGATGATCTTCATACTTTAGCATTTTTTATATTACTCCTAAGTTGTGAGATTTTAATAAGTTTCATGATTTTCACATGCTCGAGCGAGTTATGCTGCTATCTCCTCGTAGAAACACGAAGAATCACACACACATGCCTTCTTTAACTGGGCTCTGTGAGGTTTATAACAGATTTGATTTGATTCATCATGTGTGAAACCATCCAATGAATGAATGAATGAAAGAGGCCACTTTTACTCAACAATGATTTTAAACGAAAAAACAAAACTTTTTTTTACGTTTCTTGGGTTCGTTTCCATGACAACTGTTCTCAGACATAGACACTGAAAATGCAACTTTTGTAAAAACTGCTCCCACAAAGAGAAACATTTTGAAAATGCACTGTATCTGTCTGAATGGAAACCAGGGAAAATGAGATGATTGACGTAGCTGGAACAGATGCTGTTGCTGGTCATGCACACCACCACCCTGAGCACATGCTCAGTAGATGGACAGTAAGAACACTGTTTTCCTCCAGAGAGTCAAAAATCTTTCTGAAATGAAAATGCAAAAATAATGACTTTTCACTTGAAATGTAATGTAAAAAGGAAATGAGTGGTTTTTTAACATGTTCAAAAGTGGCTGTCCAGAACAGCAGATGTCCTGCTGTTGTGGTAGGAGGCATTTCCTCTGCTGGCCCTCCACAACTTTTGTTTTTATACTTGATCATGGGATATTTCCTTCCTAAATTTTACCTATATATATATAACATTCTTCTTTTCTTCTTTGCTAAATTGAGATTTATTTGCTGTACTGCACAAATACGTTTGGTAAGGATGCAGTCAAATGCATGCAATACCTTCATGCCAATACTCTGGAGGGCCCTCATGATGTTATTCTTAGATCACTTACAAAACACCGACTGTGCAATGAGTTTGTGCGTAATTTAGCACATTGTATAGATCTCAGTGAATCAGGCTGTGTCTATAGAGAGGGGGCGGTCCCAGTGAAGCCTGGGAAAAAAGTCAAGATAAAACAGCAATCACACAGAAGCGCATTATAAATGGAGCCTGCGCAGGTACTTTGGAGCACTTATCTGTCAGTCTCAGGTATCTTCGTTTAAAGCGCATTTCGGTGCACGCTGTGAGTGGGCGTTTCCTCTGGGATTGAACTTAATTTGAGGCTTGTATAGACATTCAGTTCATGTGTTGAGTGAACCTCACGTCTGGATGTCAGCGATATCATTCTGAAAACGTGTAAATAAAAATTATGTTTGTGGTAAAATAGGTGCATAAGAGCCACATACAAGACGTGACACCTCTATACCCCTCATTAAGTCTCCTCTCAGGTGTTGAGAATACTTGGATGGGCTGCAGTACAGAGCCTGCTGGGTAATCAGTAGACAGTCAATTGAAAATGCTCATTGTGTTTGCTGTCAAACTCTTTTCAGTGTATTCTGAAAAATGCAGCTGTCAGTCTCCACAATAGCAGGAAAGACAGTTGTAATTCCATTCCGAGTACATTTTATACCTTGTTAGTGAGTGGTGGAAATTTTCTGTCGGTGAATTTCAATAACTGTGAATGAAGTGATGTTTCCAGATCAGCCTGCAAACAACACGCTCCTCATTTAAAAGTAAGCCCGGCATTAGTCAACTGTGTGTGATGCTCTTTCCCATTCTGTCAAAGCGAAGGTGACCTTTTTAGCAGGCAGATCCTGAAAGACAGCCAACAAATGAAGATGCCCCGCACAAAGGTCATGTTCTTCTTTAAAAAGGACATCAGAGGAAAACATCTGACTGCAGCCACGAGGAAGGTGGTCCAGGACTCACTAAAGACACTTTTTTCTTTGGCAAATCGCTCGCACACTCGTTCTAAGTATTATTTAGGGCTGAGTGCCAGACCGATGCTGACAAAAAAAATTGTGGTGATGCCTGAGTCTTTCTCTCCTGCTTGAAGGGACTGTGTGTCTGCATGTGTGTATGGATGTGCAATCTTGATGTAATTTACTCTGACAAGTGACAATGAAGCTTTACTACTCCAGGAACCCACAACAGTGCTTGAATAATGAATTCTGAAGGGTTATATGGGAATTTGTATAAGACGAGCATCTTTAGCTCCTGTCTCTTGACTATGTGATCCTGCCATTTGACTTTTAAATTGACTTAAATGGGTAAGTGGTTTGGGAAAGCACCGCGCTGTCTTTTAGTCCAAAGTTGCTGGGATCTGAAGTGATGAGTTGTGCGTTGAGTCTGGGAAAAGGGCTGGGCTGAGAGCTCTCACGAGAAGCCATCACGCCGATCTGTTGAATTAGATCGACTGTGACTGACAAGGGTGTATCTTCACAGCGTCGACAGAAAGTGAAGGTCTTCACACCAAACTTAGCTTTCGACCGTGGGGGCCGCAGAGAGCAGGGACTGTCATGTTTCATTTGCATTGGCTTGACCCAGGTACTGTTTGCTGTTCACACACTGTATAAATGTAAAGAGGCAGCCGATATGTGGGAAATATGTCGTCTGTCTCTTCCAGTTCAGGAACATTTCTGACAAGTCTATCATGGAGGATCAATCCTGTTCTTCACTCACGCTCATAAAGGTGCAAATTGATTGACGCTGTTTAGAATATTCACCCAGATGCTTTCTAAAAATGAATGCTGTAGAAAAATACAGTATCCTCAGTCTCTGAAAGTGTCTGCACCTGTGCCTGGATGCATTGCGAATTCATGCCCAGGTCCTCCTGCACAGGTCTGACTTTCAATGATTTTTAAGTGTTGTATGCTCAGCATCTCCGGTGAGCGCCGAGACTCTCGGCTGACCCTGGCCCAGTTTTGCATGAAACCTGTGGTCTCTCCTTGCTCCTCACACAACATCAGACTGACCCCTTTCAGGCTATCAGTCCAACGAGGCCTCATTAAAATGGGCTGTGTGGAGAGGTTGGAGGTAAAGCCGTCTCCCCCTCCGACACCTCCTTCTCTTCCCCATTACCTGAACTTCAAAGCATGTCATCAAATATAGACTATACCGTAACATCATAACAAAAGGCCTCACCAGCATATGCAACATGCCAATTCAAAAAAGCCTGGAACAGAGATTACATTGGAACCTTATTGGAACCTTATTGGAACCTTATTAATTTTGTACAATGAAGTCCACAGTTAGCAGAGTTTAGAGGTGATCGTTGGTTTGGATGAGTTACGTAAAGAGTTTCAAATGAGAAAATCAACGATCTGACCTGAATGGCATACATTGCCTTTCGAAGCCCGTCTGTTTGGAAAAAAAAGTAATTTAATATGGCACAGAAAATAACTTCGCCTCTTTTCTTTTTTACTTTTAGTTCTCTAACGTGTGTGAACGTTCAGCATGAAGCTGGTATCAATGGAGAAAAAGCTCAGAACAGTCGACTTTTTGGGTACGGTGTCAGTAAAATCCCGGCTGAGCTGTGGTGCAGTGGAAGCCCTCAGAGTGGAAGTGTCTACGTTGTGTCAGGGCTCGGGAGATGTTTGTTTGCATACGACCTCTCATACATGACGAAAGCTAACAGAACTGACCAAACCTGGAACTTAAAGAAACAATGTGGATGAACAATTGAAATACCTCTTGGAAAACTGTAGCAACCAAATTTCGAACCTTTATTTCATTTAGCAAATTTCTGTTTGTGATTGAATTGTGTTTGTTGTGTTAAAGAGTCCAATATGGCTAATTTGAGCATTTCGTGTGCTGAACTTTAATTTTTTTTACTCATTTTTGATATAAAGTTGATCAACACTTGAGTTTAAATGGCATAGCTCCATTTACTCATTTTGTGTTTCTTCTTCTGATAAACTCTCCAATGAACCTAGATTGGTCCCTAATTTTTTTTTTACTCCAGTGGGTCACACTATACTTTCAGAAAACCAAACATTTAGTATTGCATAGTGTTGCATTATGGGTGTTTTTACAAACCTGCCCTGACAGCATGGCTTTGGGGCTAACGCTAGTTTGTTAGCTCTTTCTGCAGTGTCATCAGTAGTTCAGCTTGGGTCTCAGTCTTTTATTGTGTCTGCTACTACAAAGAAATTTGTTTAAAAAAAATGTTTTCTTTGAAATTTTTACAATTTTCTTGATTTAGTGGGCTGAATTTTGGCCCACGGGTCATATGTTTAACACCCCAGCTTTAAACTGTGTAAGTGTGAGTGTGATGAATGGCGAAGCTGCTGTGGGTGTAACCAGCCTTCCCCCAAAATCAACTGACAACAAATTGTCAAAATGTCCGTACTCTGTGTGCTTTGCAAAGGTTTGAAACTTCCATTTTTTGTAAAGGCCTCATTCTTTAAAAGTGCAATTTACATTCTGGCACTTTCTGCAGCTCTGTGTGTGTACACGCCTCAGTGTGAATGTCCTTTGAATACCGCAGTCCTCAAGGTAAAATTGGGAACAGAGAGGTGTGTTTAAAATTTATAGACGGAGCCACAGAGAGGCCAAACTTGGTATCAGCATCAAAACTCTGCGGCATCAAAGGTGTGCAGTGTAATCCCCACTTTCATGTCCCGCTCTCAGCAGCTGTTCCAATACAATACTCCAACTTTACAAGTCAGCTCATCTCATTGGAGCATGGGCGGCAGTGATTGGCTGGATTCTATGTTTGTTTGTTGTTTGCTTTGACCACAGAGACACTCTTTGAGTACCTTTGATGTGAGGACCGTCTCTGATTTGAAATGGGAGCATAGGCGCTGGTGAGCGTCCCGGCTGACTTATCCCTGCTTCAGTGCTTTTGGAGGCTCATCCTATCAAACGGCAGGAAACAAAATCATAATTAAGGACATTTGTAGTGGGGATTCAACTTTCATTATAGCACAAGCCGGCATAAAGCCCTCAAGCTCGGTACATGTTCGGCCAACAATGTCATAAAGGACGATATGGCTGCTGTAAGGTCCGCAGTGACAGAACCAAATGACTCTCTTGCCAGAGATAATCAGCTTTGTATGTCATGTTGACATGAACAGAGTGTTAAGGCAATATTGCACTTTGATGCTGGCAGCACTGGCACAAAGCTGATTTCCACAAATGCAATACGAGAACACAAATGGAGACATTCCCACAGTGCCAAACTGGCATCTGCATTAAACAACAGTTGGGGGCTGTAAGCTGGTTAGGATGACTCGGTGCACCGAGACTTAAAGGAGCGAGGTCACTGCATGTCCAGGCTGATAATGGACCCATTCGAGGACTTTCCTTCTGTCTCATCCGTTTTACAAGGTAGAAATACTGCTGGCATGACAGAAACAAGAGGTGTTCAGGTTCTCTGCCCGAGCAAACACCAAATGGATGTCAGGAACTTGGACAATTTGGTTGTCGTCCCCCACTGAAGATCAACAAAGTTGTCCTGAAAGCAAACGGGTACCGTGCAAAAAAAGTTTAAACAACATCCATTGAACTGAAAAATTCAGCTGACATTTGATTCATATTTAAATCCCAGGAGATGGACAGAAATAAAGACAAAACCAACGGTACATGACATACACATGTGCGTATTAATGTAGTGTATAAGAGAGATTTCCGGGGAGCTCAGGAGCGGGACGAGCAACGTTTGGTCTTGACATAAACTCAGCTTATTGGGAGCTATGTAGGTTTCTCCAGCTACAAAGTGAAAAGATGCAGGAGATGGCACGGAGGAAGAAAGGGAACCCGCGTGCAGCAAAGGTTTTTATCCACCTTGTCATGAGCACATTATGTGATAGACTCCCAAGCCTGCTGAGCCGCAGGAGTCCCAGCAGGGTTTGAGAGTTGTTTTGGTGGCAATGATAATGAGATGGAAACCTTAACATCTTCACTAGATTTAGAAAAAATGACAAAGCCACCCAGCATAGCAGCAGTGGCTAATCTATTCCACCCACAGACTGGTGCATTATGCAACCTCTAGTTGACGCTCTGGGTTCAAAGCAGCGTTTCAAAAACTGCCTGAGCCACCCCGGACTGCATTCTTTATTCTGGAGCTGCGAGTGAAGCAAACACAAGATATATTAATCCTGTGTAGACATAAACCCCCAAACTCGGCCGCACAATTTGTGAAGTCCGGTTTCCAAATTTAAGCGATCGAGACGGTTGAGAAGATGCAGCTGCAGACAGTGAATATCACCGGCAGTAAACAAGAGTGTGTTCTTGGCAAGACCTTACAGGGCGATGGTCATTAAATTATCCGCAAAGAAATTGTGATTTCCTTGCAGAGAGACTTGTAAATCATCTTTTTTCATTTGCCTCATGCATAACGCCGTCTTCCCTCCAGAGACGCTGAATTATCTTCACAGAGTGTGACAATTTAGTGAAACGGTGCTCATTTAATCAACATTTGGTGCATGTCTGCACATTTCTGCCAGAGCATTCGGAGTTTTAACCTGAGCATCATCTTAAATATACGTGACGAGTCTCTTCACATAATAATGAGAGCGTCAAACTCGTGAAAGCCCTAATTTAAAACAAAGTCTTAGTGACATTTGGCAGATAGCGGAGAACCCCGCCCACACGCCACACTCCATGAGGCACAAACAGAGGAGTGCAGTAATGTCTGACAGGCAGCGTTTAATTCCAATCCATTATTAAGAGCAGGTATGTATATGAATCTGCAGCATAGCAGCCCACACTTTGTATTCAAAAGCATTTTCTGGCCCCATGCAGTTGTATTACTTTCAGTTACAGCTCATGAATAACATCAAACAGACCATGAAGTGCATAGAAATAGAAAATGTGATAACTACGAGGGTGTATCCAGCCACTGTTTGAAGTACCTTCGAGCCTGCGGATCTTGAAATGTGGGTACAAGGAAACGCATATTGCTGTGGTGCTGTGTAATAAAAAATCACTGGGCAAATTGGTTGATTATAAGATTATGGACGAACACTATGAGAGAAGAACTAGCCAACGGCATAATAGTAATAAAATCAGAGGTTGCAGCTTTTTTAATGTTGGCTGCAAACCAATGTTTATTCAAGAGCCATATCAACTTTCCCCTCCCTTTTGGAGAGATCTTGAGGGGAAAAAAGTTTTCAAATTCAGTGAACTTCATTATGTATCAGGATTACCAAAGGGAGCGACACGTGCGTGCGTGCGTTCCTCTATCTGGAGCACATCTTGTTTTGTGCACGTACCACTGAAGCGAGCCAAAACGCTTGTCGAGATGCAAATGTTTGTTTTCTAAAGAGTGGCGTTCTGCATTTCAGCAAAGGGACCATCACGCTCATCCCGGAACACAAAGTGAAAGGCTTGCTCATCGAATTCTCCCAGCTTCACGAGGTTAAATTTATTACGTATTCAAGGATAACGAGACACTTAGCTACACGCTCGCGCGCTAACTACGATCGGTCGGACCAAGAACGAGGAGGCTCGACTGGGAGAGATGGATTGTGACATATTGCTCCAAATTCATAATCGCACATTCTGTGTGCAATTTCATGATGTGAATCAGTTTTGGCCCCCTTCACCCTTCAGTGGCAGAGAAAAGGGGGAGAAACATTCACTGGCAGTCCATTGGGGAAATATTTTGCTCTATATTTAAAAATATACACGCTCATTATAGCAGCAACAGCAGCATCTCAGCAGTTAATCCACCTACTTAACCCGCAGGGAAGCGCAACCTACACTTCCTTCATGTAAGTCAATTAAAAAAGCCCCTGTATATTACAGGGAATCTGTAATGACACATGTAAAGACATATGTAAGAAATTACCTGCTCGGGTTTAACGCCTCGGATGTTCATTCATTGATGCTTCTGCCCTCATAAACATTTATGCTTGAAGTCATCATAATTCAATGGTGTGAAAAAAAACAAAACAAAAAAAAAACTGTGGATTAAAGAAGCAATGAAATGAATGAAATGGCTGGTGAGGGGGTGAATGGCAATTCAGTGTTAGAAATGTACGGATTTCTTTCACTTATTAGCACACTTTTCTTTATAAAAATCCTTTTGGTTGTTTTCTGTTGAAAGTGGTTTGAGTAAGAATAAGGAGAGAATGAGGCCCCGTTGACAATGAACTGTTTGATGGTTTGGCATGGAGGACATACTGCACCCCCCCTCTGGTGGACGTTTCCTTCCTTATGCTAAATTATTGACACTGACGCTGCTGTTACTTAATGAGCAGACAAAGCTGAAACATGCAATCTGTTTTGTTTCACATTAAATAGTCATTTTTGGACACATATCAAACCTCTAATGTCTTTTATGGAAAACTGCAGTCATTCTTGGTCTTTCGGATCTATCGGCAACACTTAAACGAATCAGAAAGGATAAGTTTAATGAGGCCGGTCTGTCGCTGCCTCTCCATGAGTCGACAAGAGGTTTTGCATATTGCTGCTGCTCGTCCTTTGAGACACTCCCACTCTCCGCTGCTGAAACCACTTGTGTCGTCACTGCTTCCCATCCAGTGAACCTTCTGCCGGTGTCTCTGGAGCCATTCAGCTGGGCTCCGCACCCTTTAAAATCCAAGGAAGTGTTTAAATTAACCCTGTATGAGAAGAGTCATATTTCTGTCGTTTTTTTTTTATTGTTGTACAGTCGAGTAATACCAAGTTTGTCTTTACATTCATTGCAGTGTGTATTTGTAGTTACAGTTTGCAATGACGTCCCGTCTATAATTGTGATTCATTTTTTTTGCTTTACAATTAATTTGGAAGGAACATGTTTATTCACAAAAATATGTGTTGCTGAAAGAAGTAAATATTCTCAGAGGTGTGGGTGACATGTGACATTCGTCTTGTTTATGAACAATACCCGCTGTTCAAGTGTGCAGTCATGTTCAGAGGGCGAGCAGTGTTTGCCCTGTCAAACAGGATTTTTTTTTTTTTAACTCCATAATCAAAAGGTCATTCTGAAATGTGCCTGGAGTCAATTACTTCAATTGTTCAGTTTGCAACTTCATCCAGAAAATTAATAGTTGTATGTAGTAGAACTCGGATTTCAATGAGGAAGTGCAGAAAAGTAATTCTGGGGAAATTCCAGCAGGGGGCGATGATGTTGGTTTTTAAAAGAGCCTGAGTGTCATTGGAACCCATTCAAAAATGCAGAATTTTAGAGTGCAAATGAACATATTAAAGGTGCCTTAAGGAGTTTGCACGTTTTATACAAAACAGCGCCCCCTGCAGGCCTTGGGCGTAATGCAGCTTAGTGAAAAACTTGTCCCTTTGGCTCGCATGCTCGGAAGAGGAGGACTCCGTCTTCGCTCGTTTAGTAGCGCTCAAGTAAGATTGAAGTTTCTTTTACCTGGTGGAGTCTGTGCTGGAGCTGTGGCAGTGCTAGAAGCCAGTCTTTTCTTACTTTCTGGAAGCACCTGCTCAGTTGTTGCTCACTAAGCATCTGGCGGAGTAATGGCGGACAAAGCGAAACTGAACAAGCCGGAGCGTGCATTACGTCATTCCTTTCAAATTCTCCCCAAAAAAATGCTGGTGCCGGACCGGTACTGCAACTTTCAAGTGACAATTTAGCGCTGTTAGAGGTACTTGTAATGAATATGTCAGGGCACATTGTACACATCATTAAAAATGTGTAACATATTTATGGTGGAAAATAAGTATTTTTAAGGTTGTAAAACTCCTTAATGCACCTTTAAATTAAATATCCGGTTTCAGAACATGTTCTGGTCTCTGTCACTAGTTTCTGCTACCGTGTTGTCTTGATCAGACTCTGATTTAAAAATTTTATAAATCATGTGTTGATTTTATTTTAAAAGTTATTTTTGCATGAATCGCCCTATCACAGCGCCTACTCTGTCCACGTGATGTGGTCACGTGACCGACTGGACCAATCACATTTGCATCCGGTTTCAAATGTTCAGAATGGAGACGTCCTGCTGGAAGCCTCAAAACGGGATTTCAGAATGATATGGGGGACGTCATGTTAGCTCCGCCTATCTGCAATACACCTTCAATGGTTGAGTGACATTTAGCCACTGTCAACCCGCCCTGGGGCCAGCAGAGTGTTCTGGGTGGGGCCTTTCAGATGAGCTTCACTGATTGGTCCATGAGCAACTGCGTGATAACGCCGATGCACACATCTGTTATTCTGAGAGAGGATGTCGGCTGATTGAACAGAACGGCCGGCTTATACGATTGAGGATCCGTTTGCAGACAAAATGGAAATCATATGTAGATGGATATATGGAAGTGCTAACTAAAAACAAGGATTTGAGTCATAGAGTGATTGATCGAGAAGGCTCACAGCATGGATTTCATCAACAAGTTATCAGTGAGAGTTATGTGTTGTTGCAGAGGCCTGAGGGAAGATGATCTGGTGATGTCTTGATGGCTTTGTGCTAGCTGATCAGCCGTCATGGTGGCGTAGGTATTACTCCACAATAGTGGCATTGATTTCACAATGTGTACATATTGCAGGGCATATGTGTGCAATACTTTTGTTGGCGGTGGCGATGTTGTTGGAATTCTTAGAAAATGAAAAAGACTGCTGGAGAACTTCATTAGAAGCAGTCACGTACGTCTTTAGCTCGGTTAGCGTATTGTATTTGAACTTGTGTTGTAATTTCATTTTGTCTTCATTATCAATATTTACACAATCTGTTTGATTTAATCAAACGTCCATTTCAAACATCACTTATTCTGTATTCATGATTTCTTCTTAAAAGTTCCATGAATCACTGGACAACAGGAAAATGTCAGCGGCAACACATCATGAGGGCTTCATGCATCATCTCTGTGTATCGAAAAAATAAATCAGACAAATACAGTTTATTTTTATACTCCGTGCCTTCAATTTTTGGTTGCATGAACTTTTTTGTGCTTAGTGTAACCACTAATTTAATTGGAACAGCATTTATTCCCATCGACGCTCTGCACACTTCTTTCCAGAACGGTGTGATGCTCAGTCAGGAGACTGAAATGTTTTTTTTTTTCGATCTCTTCAGCAAATATTTAAGCTATTAAAAATGAGAGCAGAGTGGAGCTCGCACGCTGTACTTCTAATAATTTAGTATTTATTATAACTCAGCTTTTATCTTCTCCTGTGCCAAGTCTGAACTGGTATTGACTCAAGTCCCATCAGCCCCGTCGGTCTTCGCTCTCACCATGTCAGTTCTGATCCAAACAAAAGCCGTCTTCCACTAATCACGACACTCCACCACTAATTCAGATCAAATAAGGGCTGAAGGTGAACCTTATTCAAATGCAATTTTTCTTCACTTCACAAAGTGGTGAGGCACACTCTGTATTCAACAAACACTGACACATTTAATATGAAGCGCTTTCACAGCCACTTTTTCTTATTGACCGCTCTCCAACTTGGCAGGCATGCAGTTATTAAGCTATAATAAATAACAGCAGGCATCTCCCGAAGGCTGTCCTGTGTGCCACTGGTGATGAGAACGCCGAGGAAATGAGAATGTATGTGGGAAATAATGCAAAATAACAGAGAAAGGAACCCCTTTTTTTTTTTTTTTTTTTCCCCACGGGCCAGCGAATCAAAGCAGGAGACACAATGATAAAGACACAACACACAGCCTCAGATCTTCAGATACGTTGCAGCGCAGATGCAATTTTTCATTGTATGAGCTCCTCTTGACAAATGAGCCCAGATGATAGTTGGGGGATTTGTGCATGGCGATTGATCATCCCGTGGCGCGCTCTCACCGACCGGCGTGAAGAGGCGTGATCTATTGGCTCAGATGGCGTGAGGACAGCCGTTAATGCTTGACGGCCTAATTGGTTACTTAAATCTTCATTATTCACATTGTTTAGCAGACAACAGTTTACGGCTCCACTTGATCCCGTCCGGCGCAATCAAACGGCTGCAACTCCGGGAGCAAGATGGCCGCTCATTCATTTAGCTGCTCAGAATAAATAAAAGAAATGAGTGGGAGAGAAGCCGTCGTGCTCGGCGCCACTTTACCGCTGTAATTGTGGCCATAACTTATTTCAGGCATTTCATCCCACACAGCAGTCTACCTGATTGCACATTACTTCAGCACTCTGCTCAGGCTACACAAACTCACATGGACAATGCCATGCTGCGTGAGCCTCAACACTGCCCAGCTTAATGTACACATTACTTTATATGAAGAGTTTACAGCCACATGATCTCCCATCATGCTTCCTCACTTTAGTGACTGAAATAGATCTGTGTGACTCTCATGAAGGCTGCAACGGGATGAAATTACAGCTCATCAACAGCGTTCTCATGTGAAACAGAAATGGTTCTTTACTGTACTGGAAGTGTTCTGCTGTAACCACATTATTACTCATCTAAATCCTTGAAAAAGAGACCTTTTATGGGCTAAGGGTTACATCTGGTTGTGAGTTGTACAAGTCTCCACTGGGGGCGCCAGAGAGCTTCAGGTGGGAAGAATAATGCACCTTTTTCCAAACACGTTTTTTCTGTTAACTTTTCCAGACGTCATCATTCAAAAAGAAATAAGAAGAGCGGTAAACTATTAATTATGTCTTCATAAATGTTCCCATTTTAAAAATGTGAACTTAAACGTGAACTTGTTTGTCCTGATACCCCAGGATTAAGATTTCTGTGACCTTTGCTCCGTTTTATGATTGCAAATGAACTTTATGGCTCACAGCTGCCCCCTCAGGTCGTTGGTGGTACTACTCCTTGTGATTGCAGATCCATAAGCTCTGCCTAAATCATGGTTCAATGGTGCAATGTAAGACGGGTTAAAGGTTTGTTTATATCCGTCTGCATGTTCAGTACTGAGCTTATTGGAACCTCAGCAGCCAGCAGTGTTGGAGGTCATCTGTGTTTGGGTTCGACGCCTGCGACCCTGAACCGATGAAGTGTTACAGAAGGTAGATGGATTTACATCTGAGTATATGAGCCGACGCTCCTCTTCACGTCCTCACGTCTCACTGTCAGATTTCACAAAATGTCAAACGAAAGCTTTCTCCTTTCAGTTTTCAAAGAGTCTGAGCATCTGAGGGCAACTACAAATATTTAAACATTTAAAAGGAAGCTTGAAACACTCCTTTGCTTTTGTTCTTTTTAACTTTGATTTGATTTTATTTCCTTTTCGATCATCATTCTTTTTGATTCTGTGGTGTTCTTACGTTCTGTTGCTTTATTTGCTATTGCATGGTTTTTTTCCAATTGACGTTATCAGCTGTAATCTTTTTAATAGCAGTTTCAGTTTTCTTTTGCTCCATCCATCCATCCATTCTTCCATCCATCCACTGCGTTGTTTTAGCTACATTTAGACTGGAGTTTGACCTTTGATCCCAAAATGGCAGGGTTGGTTGTCATGACACAAACATACAGATAATTTCAAACTGTCAAATTGTGGAACTGTGGGAAGAAACCAAAGTGAACTCAGGAAAAACATGCAAACTCTTCTCTTGATATGTTGTATGTGTTGAGGTGAGTCTTTGTCCTGTTTTTAACATCGGTTTGGCCTTCTTTTGTCAATGTACCAACATCAATTTAATATTTGATATTGTTTAGTTGTCTTCTTAAAGGTAATTTTCAATGTTAATTATCATAAATTTAAGTGAATTTTTTTTCCCCATAGTATGGTTACTATTTCTTTATACTCCCTTGTCCATACGGACCAGTTTCATCTTGAATGAGCTGGACTGGAAAAAAGTAAGCATTTTTTTACCTTAAAATTTAAATTTTAAAGTTTTTCTTTGTTATAGTGCAGAGTATATGTGAAGAAAAAGTGTCTCTTTTTTTTTTTTTTTAAATAAACAGAAAGTACATAAAATCACGACAATTCCATCATAAAGCCAATTTAAATGCAACCTTTTAGTGCCAAATACAATGAAACGTCCAGAAAACGTCTCCTGTAACTCCTTTTCATGGCAGCATCACCAGCATCTCAGCTCGGGTATCGGTTTTGTGTTGTGTCTGGTAATCTGAAGAAAATTGTTTAAAAAAAAAACCTGATAGTTTCACAATTTACTTGGTGGTTTGACCTGATTGGAGCCTCATGCGGGCTAATTTTAGCCCATAGGCCTTATGTTTGACACCGCATTATAAACTATGATTCTTTATGCAAAAAAAAAAAAAAGAAAAAGACAAAGGACAGCTGATTGGTTCTTTCTTTCTTTCATCCATTGCATGAGATAATTATGATAAATGTTGGCGGAAATGACCAGCACTAGTTGTCTGATAACGTTTGAGCGGACGGTGGAGGCTCTCGGCGGTGTGTCGGACGTTGACAGAACGTCTGTGTGCTTTTATTTGAATTCCACTGGACAGCAGGAAACAGTAATCACTAATTTAAACTCTAATCTACAGCCTCCTCTCTTGCCAGATTACAGCCACAGACTCCGACGATGTGCGTGTTAATATTCATAAGCCTGCTAAACCGCGCATCTGTTCGCTGAATAGCCTTTTCCCTTTGTGTGTGGCTCTCCGTCTTCCTTTACTTTGCTTTTGGAGTAACATCATGCCTCTCATGAATCCGGCTGTCACACGGGGCAGTTTTACGTCGGCACCGTCTCGATTTGAATGAACCGTGAGCCAAATCTGCAGTGACTCTCAGGTCGGCGGTAAAGATTCTGCTCACAGTGTTTTGTTGTCATGCCAATACCAGCTTGTCACACAGTTCATGTTATTGCGGTGAGCCCTTGGATTGCCGTTTTGTTCTTCTACTTGATGTTTTTTGATTTCATTGCTATCGCTCTTGTCTCCATTTATCCCACAGATGTTTGCTATAGCAACAAGTGGCAGAAGCAGAGGGGGAATTTTCTTCTCTCAGGGAAAAGATGCTGAACATTTCCTCTTTGATAAAGACGCTTTGTTTGCAAAGCTTGTGGGCGTGTCTCCATCGCCGCAGGGCCACCGAGCCACCGGGAAAGCCACAGCGTGAGGCCACTTGGACAAAAATACATTTCACTGATAACTCCGTTTTACCAACAGTGAGAAGAAAACATGCATGACCAGTGAGTCATATTCAGAACACTTATCCTAAATGGGCCATTCTTCAGCTGTTTTCCCACAGAAATGATTTGATAGGTGAATCAATAAACACACACATCAACAAGTAAATGCAGTAAATCCTCAAAAAGAATGAATTGATCTAAAATTAGAGGGAGTGTGGTGGAGTAGTGGTTAGCTCTCTCCCCTCACAGAAATAAAATCCAGGGTTTGAGTCTGGGTTTGGATTTCAATTAAGATCTTCAACCCAAAAAACATTAAATATATTGGTGAAAAAGGAACGAGGAAGAGGAGAAGGATGAAAATGACGTGTACACGGTTATTGATTTTTCTAAGTAGTTATGAATTGTTATCTGTGTACACGTTTACACGTGTAGATGTTGACACCCCTAGTGGAAATGCACAACTTTCATTGCGTTTTGGGTGTCCATTCACACAACAACGGTGCTCTGAGTCACTGACAACAAAAATTTTTTAAAATAGGACCCAAGGTGTAACTTTTCAGAAATGCTTCAATTTCGTCTCCATGGAAACTAGGTAAGATGCAACTTATCTGAAATGCTGCTGCTGTGCACCACAGCTGTAGTAAATAGTTCTTTTGCACATTCTGAAATCAGTTTTAGAGGAAACCGTAATATGAAAGAGAAGAGAAAGACGTCCGGACTGGAGGATGCAGGGACAGAAAAGATCGTCGAATCAGTTCTTCAGATCAGATTAATGCAGCAGGTTTGATTTTTCGTCAATAAGCTAATAAAGTTTTGTAAACTAAAAGTATCACGGCCGTATTAAAAGAAAGGACTTTAATGAAACCAAAAGCGGGAGGCAGATGAAGGAGGACGCTGTTCAGCAACATAAACAATCTGTTTGGTTGTAAGGTGTGATGACAGAATAATTCCCAACAGATTGGATCATGTAAGAGCTACAGCTGAACGGTAATCCAATCGAGGATATGATGGTGCATATGGAAAACCCCATAACTGTCAGACTGGAATCTGATTACACTTTCTATTGGATTCAGATTGCTCTCCACCTTTCTAAGCCACATGAAGATGCTAATTGTATTTTTTCAAACACCATGCCGCCTCATTACTAAATGCAAATTAACTGATATTGTTTTCTATTTCGGGGGAAACAATGCAGTCTGTCTGACATTCTTGCTTTTTTTTTTTCTCCCATAAAGCAGCACTGAAGAAAGAGAGTTTGTCCTTTTGTTTCCACCACTGAATCGCCTTCTGCCTCCATGTCACATTCAAATGAAACCAAACTTTAACTGCAGCGAAGGACTAAAACTTCAGAATGTTCTGATACTGCTGGCACATGTACATTCTGAAAGTCTTTTCTCCTCCGCTGAGGACGCAGTTGATAAAGCACTGTTCAGATGACCTCACTCTCACTTACAATTAGCAGTCACGTACCGACACTGTTCCAGGAATCACATTCACAGACAAGTAGTCATCCCTATTCTGTTTAATGACTGCTTTCAGTGTCAGATTAGTGAGTAGCGAGTCTTTCACAGCGCACAGAAGTGATGAGGTCAGGTCAGCGGGTAGGTGTTAGAACATTCGCCTTGAACACGCCGTACTTTAGGTGTTATCTATAGTCGCTGTTGGTGTTTTTTCTTTTTTTTTCTTTTGAACCGAGAACATATTTTATAGCTGTTCTGCGGGAAACTCAACGCTACAGTGAAATGCTTCAAATGCATAAATCAAGAAAACAATCAACTTGTTTTGTGAGATTTACTGGCCAGAGCGTCTGGGGGAGCGAGGCAAACGTCGCTCCTGGCTCTACCGCGCATGTCGCCTGCAGAACGCGAGCAGGGAGAGCAGCGACCCTGTGTGTCATTGTGCTGCCAGTGACACAAAACGTTTTGAGAAAAACAACAAAATTGGCAAGTTTTATCGAATACCATCGACTTGCACCCCTTTATACACCCCTGTTATCACAGAGTAGTAAAAGCAGTAGTAATTTTACCATTTTATAGATTTTTATGTCATTGATCGAACAGCTGTTTATCTGCTCTTTTATTACAGATTATTTGGAGAAAACGAAGCATATACATTGATGGTTTATCATTACTTAGTGTGAAGAGCGTTTCTGTGTGTGTGTGTGTGTGTGTGTGTGTGTGTGTGTGTGTGTGTGGAGAGGGGGCACATCATATTTAATCAATCAGTAATCCATACACACACATATGCACACAATCAAGTCACCAGTGAGTGTTCTTGAATGACTTGCTCGGCTGACATGACAGCAGAGCAAGTCATTCATGGCAAAATGAAGAAAAAAATTATTTAATCATGTTTGTATAATAAAAATTGTAATACAACAATATTTTATACATTTATATATATTTTATTGCAGTTTGCAGATGTTCTTAACTACCTCTCTTCTGCTCTTAAGACCTTCACAAGTCTAATGTTTTATGTTTTATGTCAATTGTTTTATACTGTTCGTTTTTTTTGGACTTTTTCCATTTTTTTGTTGTAATTTTGTAATACTGCTGCCAACAGGTTCCCCTTTAAAATGAGACCATGGGTCTCAATGGGGTCCACCTGTATAAATAAAGATTAAATAAAAATAAAATGGAAAAAAGAATTGACCAGAATTTGTCCTGAAATGTATCTTTTCGAAATGGACTGAGATTGGCGCAAAAATCACTCGTGATCACTGTGAAAAGGAGGAACAATAAAAAGTAATCTGCAGAATAAATATATGATACAACAGTATTTTGACCAGAATGGACCGGTCCATCTGGGATGGTATCTTGCTGTAATGTCTGTAAATTAAAGTGAAACTCAGAGTTTGCTTGAGAATGCACTGAAAGAAAAACAGACATGTTGAGCCACCGGCCACTGAAATGTGAGCCATTTCTTGCCCTCCTTTTATCCCATTCACCAATCTTAACTTAGCAGCCTAACTTACTTTATCACTGGGTGATAAACTTAGGGGCGACAGTAGCTCAGTTGGTAGAGCAGGTCGTCTTATAACTGGAAGGTTGGCGGTTCGATCCCCGCTCCCGCAGGCGTAAAACTGTCGTAGTGTCCTTGGGCAAGACACTTCACCCACCTTGCCTAGTATGAAAGTTGTGAGAGTGAATGGTTGGTGGTGGTCGGAGGGGCCGATGGCGCAGATTGGCAGCCTCGCTTCCGTCAGTCTGCCCCAGGGCAGCTGTGGCTACAGTAGTAGCTTACCACCACCCAGTATGGAGTGAAAGAATAATGCAATGTAAAGCGTCTTTGAGTGTCCTGAAAAAGCGCTATATAAAACCAATGCATCATTCACCAATCTTAACTTAGCAGCCTAACTTACTTTATCACTGGGTGATAAACTGTTGTAGCACAAAATCACCAGCGAACCAGCGACTGGTCAGTGAGGCTCTTTCTGCTGTCAGGTTCACGCATCCGCCGTGTTGGTAAACAAATTATTCCTCGACAGGTAGAGAAGAAAAACCTGGGACTTGTAGTGATTTCATCTCAAGTGGGCTGCTAAAATATTAAGTGTTGCCATAAAAACTTTTAATTTGAGACTTTCTCTGTTGTGCAGACTATAAGTGACGAAGCATTACAGAGGATTAATGGATGGATAAATACATGAATTAATGACAAAGCATATAATCACCATATATTTCAAAACTACAGAAAAACACAAAGCTGAGAAAAGCCTCACTTTCATGGAACAAATATTATTGACCCACTTTTTTCTTAATTAACTTCAAAAGGCCTCTGTCATGAAAAATGGACTTTTATGAGCTTTTAACACAGTTAGTGTGTGACTACCTCATAAAAACTTCAGTTCAGTTGGTGTTTGTCATCATTCTTGCATATTTGAGTAATCTGTATGAATATTCAGTCCAAGCTCTACTCCTCTTAAGTGACAGGCTTACCACTGATCTACGCAGACCAGTAGAACCAATCGTGAAGCACCAAATATGCACGCTCAGCATCGCAGCATACTTTAGGAGAACTTCTTACCTCCATAGACTTTGATGCACTTCTGCTGCACCACAACTCCAAAAAGAAGTAGGCACCATAGATATATACAGTATTGACTTGGTAGGCGTGTCCCTCCACAATCAGTGAGGGGTCTTTGTATCACAATTCTATGCTCATCAAGGCAATGCTGTTATGCTGGTTCTATGAAGTCCAGTTGTTTAGACTTTCCTGTTGAAAACGCGGTATATAGAATTACTAATATTTCGTAATATAAAAGTTCTCTGTAGTGCTTGGGGTGCTAAAATAAGTTATTACTGAATCTGAAGGATTTTGGCATGCTTGGAAAAGCATGATACAGCTCCTGTAACTATACTTAACACAAATAAAAATTCAGTTTAAAACAATGCTCAGAAGTTCGTCAACATCTGGATTTGAGGTGAATGAAGACGTGCACAGATTATCCAGATCATCACACGGTTGTCATTCTTTGGCCATCAGGTCATTAAATAACATTTGACTTTAATGTTTTAATCTCCGTCACATGCACTCCTGTGTCATGTCACCACATAATTTGTCTTGCGTTAATTTGTCCAGTTTATACTTAAACACAAAGGGAGCAGAGCCTGTAATTTAATTATGTGTGATATGTAATGATGATAAAGCTATTTAATTTGATTCAATTAAGCTTCAATTGAATAATTACATTTTAACCATTTCTTTTGTATCGATGTTAAGCAGTAACACACACACACACACACACACACACACACACACAGAGTGGGTTTGTTTGCGTGAGACACATGCATGCACATAATAAAAACATATAAACAAAGGGAACCTCCACAAACCACCAAATCCTTCACTTTCTGAGGATTGGTTGTCTTTATTTGAGTTTACTCTGAGAGAACTGTGGAAAAATGTCATTTTACATAAAAAGTGTTGTGAATTTGGGTTATAAGATCTGCTTCTGTTTCTTTGGGTTCTAAAATGCAGCATCATCACTACACCACTGTCATGTACAGGAGTGAAGTATTTCTTTTTAAGTACTGAAGTAGATTACATGGTTTAAATCGTAAATTGGCTCAATGTTCCATCAGCCTGTGGCATTAAGGTCCATGGAAAGATAGTTTGTAAATTCTGCATTGTTGATTTGACACTAACTGTTCCAAGAGGGATTACAAAAACACGTCACCTTAACATCGACTCATGGAAAATACCGGGGATTCACACCGAGTCACGCAGTTCCTAATAAACCCAATGCAGAATTGAAAGTAGGTAATGGTCTTAAATCAACCCATAAAGGGACTTTGCTATCACAATTCTGGGCCAAATTTATGAATACGCCTCGCGGTGTATTTATTAAATGGCAAAAAGTCAAAGAGGATTATTGCAGTATTAATGTGTGCCTGTGAGCAGACAGCAAGCACTCATGAAGGACAGGACAGTCTTTGGGGCTTACTTGTCCATTCACTTGTAATATTAAATGTTTAATCCTTGATGGCCACCACATTATATTCCTTTTATTATCTATAAAGCTATTATCTTCATGAATAAGTCTTGATTAAAGAAACATACTTACGACATCAAAACACCCGGAGCCTCTATATATACTTATTCAGCAAATGTTGACAGCCTAACGCAGCACTTCAGGCAGAATCTCATACACAAGAGAGCAGAACTGCCTCTTTCAAGGTTTGAGAGATAATTATAGATTATCATAAGTCAGCGAGTGGGGTGGGATCTCGCCCCTTCCAAGTCGTTAGCGCCGAGGTCACAGGGAGGTCATGTTGACTGAAGCAAAGGAAGCAACACTTTTAAATATGACTCTCCTGGAGCGTTCAATACTGCTTTTTGGACATTGCAAAATGAAACTCGGACTTACAAAATCATGTTTGAGGCAAAAAGAAAATACTGTAAGCCATTAGAAGTGAGGAAGGCAAAATAAATGACAGGACCATATTCAATGTTTCAGACTCTTTGTATCCTGTGAGTTATCATAAATTTAAAGTGAAAATGTTTCACGACATAGTGTCCACAAAATGAAAATACAGTAAATCCTGCACTGACCAAAATGTCGTAGTAAGCAGTTTGCTGCCTGAAGCTGGGTTTGGGCTTTTTTGTGTGTGTTGTTTCACTCTCGTGCATCAAGTGTGGGTCGTCTAGAGAGATACAGAAACTCTCCTCCTCTGAGTCTGGTTCTGCAGGTTTCTTCCTGTTAAATGGACTAATGGACATTTTCTTGTCCACCATCTCCTCTACTTTATCATGGAGAATTGTTAGTTTTTCTCTGTAAAAGCACATTGGGATGACTGTTGTATTTGACGCTATAGAAATAAAATTGAATTGAAAATTATATTAAATAATAGTAGAGATCAGTTAAGAGGAATTTGTGAAATACTCAAGGACTTTTAGGTTCTAAGTCAAAATTACAGTTTGAAACTTAAAAAAGCCTCAGTAAAAGCTATTTTGAATCTCCTGTAACATTGATTACAGTCTTGCATTTACTGTGGCTGCAACTCATCTTTAAATTTATGATTAACTTTTAAGCTCTACGTGTTTATTTTTGGCTTCAATTAAAGAACAGCTTTATTTAGCACAGATTTTTGCTTGTTGCTTGGAAAAGACGTCACCCTAAAGCCTTGATATAATCGGCTTCTACGTTTAAGTTCAAATTCTGTTTTTGTGATGTACCTCATCAATTTTCATGGTTGTAAAATATTTAAGGCTTTGCTTTACTAAAATGATAAGATCGGGAGTATCTCTCTTAAACTGAGTGATTCCATTTCAGTTTATTTTGGTGCCAAATAAAGTGGATTTCAGGAAATCCAAAGGTAAAACATTTTAAATTAAAATTTTCTCAGTAGTTTGAAGGAAAGGAAAGTAAAATAATACAGCTTCACACAGATGCTTGAGACATATTTCAGTAGAACACACCTGTTTTAAATAACTCGGTGAGAAGTGATTTTATTCATAAAAACACAGAATAAATTAAATGAAATGAGAATGATTAAAACATCCGTGAGAGGGACTGAATGGAACTCAGGATGTGATAAGCCTGGACGAGGTGTGGAGAGCTGGGAAAAAAAAAGAGGTGGAAATTTGAAGGAATCAATTTGCAACTTGCAATTTCCAGGAAATAGAAAAATTCACAGGTATTCACAGCACAGCCCCACAGGAAGCTGGCAGACTGACTCATTCTCACTCAGTCAGACTCTCTTTAATGAAGCCCAGCCCAGCCTAAATGGATCCAATCAGGACGGGACAGGCTGAACCACTCTGAAATACATTAAACTAACATTTACCAAAACATTAAATGATAAATGCATTAAAATGAAACGCATTTCATAATATAAACAGTACAATATATACATACGTCTTACCCTTCAACAATTCCTCAACATATAAAAAGGAGAATTTGGGGTTACATAGACACACATACACAGTGCACCCCTGCTGACAATGGACTGGTCCGTTTTCTGTCAAACAGGTGGAAAGTTTAGGAAGAAAAAAAAAATGGCGGCCTCTGCCATGGCGCAGAACAGACTAACAAGTGAGTGAGGTGAGTTTTTTTCTCTTGTTTTTGCCAAAAGTTCAGAGAGTATTCAGGGTGTTCAAGACTCAGGACCAGCTGTGACGTTCACTCCACCACTGCTGCACTGGAACGTCTTCCTCCACCTCACAGATGTTTCACGTCTGGAATGAGAGGAGTAGCAATCTGTATTGGAAATGTAAATGTACAGTTAAGTGTAGAAGATTTAGAGGAGCACATCCAGACGTGATGGAGAGATTCTTTGTTTGTCAAAGTCATTGAGTTATTGTGTTTGTATTGGAAAAATCTCAAAGTTTAAATTGAACTGAATAAGTTTTTATCTTTAATAGACTGGACAACTGCAATGCTGTCATCAATGGTTCCCCTCAAAAGTTCAATATCTGACGTTTACACAAAATTCCTGCTCCCTGGGATTGACTTCAGCCCAGTGCTGCCCGACTCGGGATTAAAACAGGTACTGGATGGATGGATGGACGCCACTGCCTGTCAGATTTGTTTCCTAAATAAATAGTGTGAGGAGAAAGAAAAAAAACAAGCAGAAAAGTGTTATCAATAGAAGACAGAAGGCCTTGTCAGAGAGAAAAGTTGACATTTTATAGTCGACTCTGGCTGTACGTCCTTCATAACTGCCTGGATTCAATGTTAGTGAGGCTTTTCTCTCAGAAATGATCACGTATTTTCAAACCAATTAGCATATTTGAAATAAAACTTTTACTACTCAGGTGACTGAATATAGTTCACTTTTACTGCTGTAGGATTTTAAAAAATGTGCAATGACTTGAGAGGTTCTGTGAGTTCCAAGGTAACTTGTACTTTTAGTACATGGCAGGTGAAAAATGCTTTAAAGTGTGTTTTTGATTGATGTTGGAAGTCTTGTGTGTGATTGGACGGTCATACTGAGGCTCTTTTTCATGGTATATGGCGCAAAATGCTCTATTTCTGTGATTTATCTTGTGTTTTTTGAGTTGTGTATATATCATAAGGATTGCTGGAGCTTTGGTGATATTAGGGAGTTGTTTAATCCAGTCAGCGGTGACAGATTAGGAGTGAAGGTGT
Source organism: Salarias fasciatus (assembly GCF_902148845.1). Classification (NCBI taxonomy): domain Eukaryota; kingdom Metazoa; phylum Chordata; class Actinopteri; order Blenniiformes; family Blenniidae; genus Salarias; species Salarias fasciatus. Next base: position 28,215,616 of record NC_043746.1, on the reverse strand, counting down.
GCACACTTAACAGAGTCTTAACCAAGCCCTAAAACTCAAACGACCTCTTGATTTTCTGAAGGCCAGCTGGAGGAAAACAAATGATGACAAAAAGAGAAGGAAGGCAATTCATCACTCATGGTTTCTGTCAGATTTATCATAGCAGCATAGAGAACATCAGGCACTATTTTAAACTTCTGAAAAAGACTTATTGTTGTGTGTTTTCTGTTCATAAATCATTCCAGAGAAGAGCAGCTGTAATATAACTGTGTAGTCTAGAACAGGAGGTTGTTTTCAAAGAGAGTGAAGATAACGCACACACTCACACACACACACACACTAGTGGAAAGGCATTGTTTTCATTGTTACCATCTTGGATTTGTTTGAATTTCAGAAGAACAGCCCTCGATAGCCGGTACTGTAAATGAGACGGGTGCAAATGAAGCTGTGATGTGAGCGACTAATTGGTCTGCAGATGATTAAGGTTAAATCCAAGCAACTTACAGCAGCCCCCTCAGGAAAGATTAAACGGCATAATTATATCCACATTTGTTCTAAGTATATCACAGGTGTGCTGAGAGGCTGTCGGAAGCGTTCGGACACTGCGGGGAGAGACGTCCTCGCCACAGCTACTGTTAAAAATCACATGACTTCAGGTCAGGGAGGGATATGCCACCTGAATTATATGAGTGGACACTGAACACCACTGTTCTTCTCTCCTAATTGCCGTTCTTATTGAAGATATAGAGATGAAAATGGGTTCCGTTCACCATCCGTCTTTCTTCAAGCGCTAATTGGACGTTACGTTGACCTACAGCAAAAATTTCCCATGAGCCAGTCCTGCTGCAGTTTGAGACACGTGTATAAGCAGACGTCTTCAAAGGTGCAACGGTGTTTTTGGCGATGCATCAGGTCAACGCTTCAAACTGTGTGTGAAGAACTACATGAAAGAAGCCACGATAATGTAAATATGTGAAAATCACATTTCACCTTTAGGAAATAAGTTGTGTTTGAAGTCATTAAACTGACTGAAATGACTTACTTTATCGAGTTGAGCTCAGAAAAGTCTCCAGAAATTGATGTTTTTCTCCTGGGATGTCTGTAAAGGTTGCTCACGCCATTGTTAGAATATATAGTGTATAATATACAGAAGGAGTTACATATTTAGAAGTTACATGGTCAGTTTCTTCTGCTGTTATTATTTTTATTATCCTCTTGCCCAACGAAGGGTTAAAAATCGAGTTCTAGTTTTTTGTCGGACTGGTTTTCAGCATCTCACCAGAGCGTGAGGAGATCATCCACCACAGAGGTAAAAGGTGCTTCAAGATGAAGACATCAAGCTCAACATCAATTAGCCGAGGGATTTATTATCATATTATGGGACAGATAAAACCTTTGGATCCCAGCAACGTGCTGGATGTCTTTCTGATCTTTATTTTAATGAGGTTTAATGAGGTATCCCCCCACTAATTAGTTCTCCCTTAACGTGTCAGGCTTTCAATTCCATTGTTGATCAATGGGGTGGAGACGAGCCATTTCATTTTCCTCAAGGCTAAAAGTATCAGACAACATTTTGTGGGAAGCGCAGTCTTTAATGATCCTGATTGCTGTAACTGATGATGCAGCCAGAGTCGCTCCGGCTCAGAGGTAAACGGCTCAAAATAAACTGAGGAGTGAGAGTCCGACCTTCCACACACACCAGTCCCAAAGGTCAGTAGCAAAAAAGAACAAACAAAAAAAAAAAAACACATCTGATACAGCAAATCAAGAAAAGTAACTTTTTATATTCACGAAAGTAAAATCAATCTGAGATCCTAAAGTGTGTGTGTATATATTTGCAAGAAAAAATTGAATTCTTCACTTCAGTGACTTGATTTTCTTTCACAAATAGGAAATAGAACAGATCTCTACTGAGATACTTTTATTCGAGTGTTATGAGGTTTATCATTTCACCTGTTAAGCCTTCGTAGCTCCAATAAGACAATTTTCTTCTCCTCCATATGATGAATTTGGATCAGAGGCGGCAACTGATTTCCCCACAGTGCCACATGAAGAAGGTGACTTCTTAAGTTGACTTGAGTTTTGCTCAATAAGAATTATCTGTTAATAAAAACACAATGTTTTGCGCATTTTCTATGAGCTACTGTTTCCCTGTGACACATTTCCTTCCCCAGTCTGTGTCTGGAAGTCATGATGTATTTTTTTTTCTGAATTTCTAGTTCAGTGAATAAGTTAATTATTATTAAAATTATCTTTTTCCATTAACCTTATTTCTGTGAAACACTAACTTTTTGAGGTAGCAATATCTAGTTATTGCTAGCCATGGTGCTAAAAACACAACCAATGTTTTAATGATGGGCAGTAACCTGAAAATGTGACCGTTCCAAAAGTAATAATGAAAAGTTTCATTTTCTGATGCCCAGGTCTGAATTAGAGTCTCAGAACTTGTGTTGCATGTTTCCATGTGACCAGTTATCACCTTTGAGGGAGTTCTGCAGTGTGAAATGACGGCTGTCAACTCACAACCTGCTCATCTCCTGTGAAGCGGAGTCGGTACAGAAAATGCTTTGATGAGCCGCAGGTTCAAAATCTTCCTTGAAGACATTTTATAACTGAAATAGCGAAGTCAGTGTCTCCCTGCATTACTGACATTACAGACGGGCAGGTTTTAACATGTGGCAGGACGGACTGCGCGTCAACTGTCTGGATAACTTTGACCCCATTTACACGACAACGTTTCAAGTGAAAACGTAACATTTTTGCGTTTTCGTTGTGTCAGTGTTTACACTGCAACGTTTTGAAAACGGTGCACATTTACAAAGCAACTGCTGAGAGCCATGTAGTTTGCATGCCAGACCACTAACTGGTGCTGTTGGTTGTTTTGGTGTGTTCAGATTGTGGACTGTGGGGTGCTGTAGGTGGAACTTAATGGAGTTTGCATGTTTTCTCTCAGTGTGCACTGACTTTCTACATTTTCGTCAGTGTCCTCTGAGTGTGCTCGGGCTTTGCTTTCATTCGCCAGATTCCTCTAACAAAATATAAAGCTCCTCTCACGCTATGAGAGTCATCCATTTTTCTGAAGTGTCTGCAGGTGTGAAAGTGAGGTGTGTTTGTTCTGTCACGGCGGCTTGTTGTGGGACGTTTGTGGAACAGAGCCAAAGACGAGGAGTCGGGGTTTCAACACTCGCTGGAGCTTCATGCAGAATTGTAGAGAGTATATCCACAAGTCAGCAGCTCTTTGCCGTTGTTATATTTTGTTATATCTTCAGTTTTAGAGGGTAAAACCCCCATTCACTACGCTATGAAATATTAATGGAAAATTACCAGATTGAGTTGTTTATGCGAAGATTGCTAAGACGGAACTACTTACTAAACATGGCGTCTGGGCGTAGTGATTTCAAAAGAAAAAAGTAGTTCCCAGTATTTGCTTCAGTGTCGTAACGCTACAATATTATTTGTTGGTGTTCCACAGCGTAGTGAATGTGCGGATTATAACGTGTCCACCAAAGTGTTTTGGGGTTGTTGGATTTTGTATTTGATGAGTTTGACAAGGGGAAGCAAAAATACCATCCACTTCCATTGTGTCCGTCCTGAAAACCTTCCCCGACTCGCCTCTGAATAAACAACAGCTCGCCCTCACAAAAAACAGAAAGTATGCTGTTCGAAATGACTAAGGAATTGTGCTAAATGGGCCAATTTGCCAAAATGTTGAAGTATCCCTTTAACAGTTGGCTGGAATCTGATGGCGTAATGTGACGTAGAGGATAGATTTGTGAGTGACTGAATGGAAGTGCAAAGATCTAAACTGACTATGTATCAATTTTTGCTTGTGGCGTTGTTTGTTCAATGAAAGGAATCATGATCAGTGTGATATTTTCAGTCTTGGTCAATAAAAGCACGGAGAAGAGAATTCTGCACTGTGTTGCGCTAATTGCTGGTGGTTGATGCAGCAGCAGCACAGTCAGTGCATTAATGTAATGGATTTAGACTTGAATATGGAGCCTTTTCCTCTGTTGTTGTTATTCAAGGAGGCTTTGAGAGTTTTTTTATTTGTGCAACTTTTGAAATAAATAATCATTAATATCATGCATTTATCTAAAATCGGCTGTCTACTCTTTTTTCGTCTAAAATAATCTGTATTTGTGATTCTTAGTGGATTTTGAAGATTCCGCCATCCTGTTGGAACTTGATCTGATATTCATCATTCAACTCGATGTATAGAAGGAGGGAAGCACTGAGAGGAGAAATCTGTCCGACGCTGTATCTGATACTCATATTGCTGGTATGGCTTATAAGTTGCTTTTGCAGGTACTGAAAAATAGGTAGAGGCAGAGAATTTTGAACAATATGTCTGTTTATTTCAGTGTTTTTTGTACGATTCCAATACGGTGGTTGATACATCTCTGTTTAGAAGAGCTGTTTAATCAGGTTTCCTGCTCCTGTTATCGATTGACTGTTAAATTGACGAAGACAGAGAAGTTACAAGATGTGGTCACAGATCTGATTGAACGGTAATGAGATGCCTTATTAACAGCTCTGTGAATAAAGATCCGTGCAGCAGCTGATGACTTCCTGTGAGTCTGAGTCCTAAAAGTCTTTTTTTTTTTTCTCCATGGTTTAGAGGTAACGCGTGAACTTGAGAAGGACGGAAGCATATGGTGGATTACCTGGTGGGCTTTTAGGAGGGATGTGGACTTGGCAACCTCGGGAGCAATTATCAAAATCAGCACAGCTTGGTATTTTGAGCTAGGCGGGAGGAGGCGCCAGCCCTGAGCACGGCTAAATCATGTTTTTGCTGACTGTAACTTAATGAACGGTGCATGCACACAAAGGCCAAAAGTTATTGGAAACAAAATCAATTCCTTTATATTAATGGGTAAACTTCGGTTTTGATTTGTGTTGGGAGAAACGAGCGGCTGCTCTCCTGTCAGACGGTGTGAGGGGATCAGAAGACGCTATGAAGCAGAGAGGGAAATAGAAACGCAGAGACTGATGTTTCTTTCTATCTATGATCCAGTGAAAAATTAGTTCTGAAATACCGTGATTAGAGTTTATGTAGACTTCTACGATGGGTTTTGAAGATGGACAGACTGATGAGCGGTCCTCACCTGGATCCACACGCCGGCCCGTCTTCTATGAATTAAATCTTCTTTCTTTCTTTTTTTTGCTGAACTTCAGTTTCTTTCTCAGATGACTTTGAACAAGGGTGATTCCTCCGTCTCCACATTTATGCTGAATGCGGTGGTTTTCTTCAAAAGTGTCTGGACTGTTGGAGAAATCCCTCGGCTTATTTTGTCTTTTGGGCTTGAGAGAAAATAGCCCGAGTAGTGACTTTTTTTTTTTTTTTTTTGGTCTGATGTGATGAAATTTTAAAAAAGAAAATAACATTTTTGTTTCTTTTGCACCGGTTTGTTTGACTATAGATGCTTTTTGTTGTGAGATTTTTGAATTACACATGTTTAACATGACATTGAAGTCACATTATGGAATAGAATAGATGTATTTGACAGCGGAAAGCCATTACATTAAAAAGAATGTGGTGACATATTGACTGGCTGCTTGGTCCATGGATTTGGACGATGGGCAGTTGGTTGGAAAGTGTAATGAGATTCAGGAAGGTCCGTGCTGCTGCCTCAGCCAGAGAGCTTACCCAGGCTTATCTGCAAGCTGTACCACAGAGGAGGAGAGAGGGAGAGAGAGAGAGAGAGGCGGAGGCGGAGGGACGTATCATCACCTTTTCATAATGAGTGACCAGCACTGTACCTACACACTGCACTGTGTGGCGCTCGGACCAGTGGAACCACAGGGTTTAATGTGAGAGCGCCACAAAATTCTTATTTCAGTTCGATGATCAACGATCCATCCATCAGTCTTCCACACTGGTTTGGACAGGTCACCATCCCTCACCTCACAGAGGCCAACAGTAAGAAGCAGCCACATTCACATCTGTGGGCAAATTACAGACCTATAGATTAACATGACATTCATGTTTTTTATTCTCTAACTACTGAAAGAAAAGGCTCACCTGGACTGTGAGGCAAGGGTGGACAGAGCAGTTATAAATACTTTAATTTTTCAACTAAACTCGAAAAAAATCCTCCAACATAACAAAGGGATCCTCAGAATGCTGAAAAATTCCTCTCTTTTCCCATTTGTTTGAAATTCAATCCAAATCTGTAATTTGAAATTATAATGTCTTTGAGCTGGAACCTCTGACTCGGTGCATCAGCAGCAGGAGGCACCAGAGCCGTGTGGTCTTCGTCGAGCGTGTGCAGGAGCCGATAACCTGAGCACTCCCAGCGTGATTTGGCAGTGCCGCAAAGCGCTTCTTGTGTTGTCAGAAATGCCTGGCTTCCTCAGTCTGCACATTAATACTGAATGGGGCGGAGATTAGGTGGCTGTGGAGTAAAAGTCCCCGACATACAGCGCCTTGCTCCTCTTAGGTCTTCAAATAGTTCCTGCAAAGCTTTGAGGTGCGTTTGGAGTCATTATCCTGCTGCAGTATGAATCACCCTTCACAAAGATGCAAACCAGAGGGAACGCCAACATCTCTGAAGAACGGAGCGGTGCTCCTTCTCAGCGAGTCGACGCCGACGGACGGGAGGACTCTCGGCTCCGTGCTCCTCTGTGGGTCTGAGGAACTGGAGGATCTCTTTCTGCCCCGTTTGTATCCTCACATGCACTTTCCTGATGCTCCCAGGAATGTGAAACTTGATTCTTCAGTAAATTCAGCCTTTTTTCATTCAGAGTCAGCGAGGCGCGGGTTTGTTTTAACCTCATCCACAGTGTTTGTTCTTATTTTCCCCTCTAAAAAAAATGGTTTTAGGGCTTCTGATATATATATCTCCACACTTCTACTTCTGACAGGATTTAGCATGTGTGTTTATCATAGCTGTAACCCCCTGACTGGCTCTCTGAGGAACATCTCGAGGGTCTGTTTACATGGAAATGGTGCCCGGAGTCAATGAAAACACAGCCTTTTGAAAACAGCTCCCAAGGTGGAACTTTTCTGCCGTTTTCGTCGAAACGGGCATCATTTCCAAAATACTGCAAACGCAAAGATGACGCGTTTTCACTCGGAAACGTTGCGTAAATGAGGACTTCTGCTAACATTTCAGTCGTCTTCATTCGATCATGAGTGCTGAGCAGCTCTCCTCTCTGGCCGTGAACGGAGCTTGGTGCATACATTCAGCGTGTTCACCTTTGGTCGGCCTGGCTGGAAACAGCTTGAGGATATTTCATCTTGAGGTTGTCTTGGGTCATAGTTGTTTTTTACTTCATAGTTTTATGTAAGAAGTTTAATTTTTCTATACCGGCAAAGTTGGATTAGATCTGGGTAGATTTTCAACAAGGTCTTTCGACTTTTGACAGAAATTTTTCCTTCCTTCTCACTGAAACTGACCTCAGCATTGATTGTGGTTCTTTATGCTGCATGTGCACGTCTTATATCAGAAACGATCAAATCCATGATCATATGAGCCAAGTTAATACATGCACAGTTCTCTTTCACTCATTCCATAACGAATCCCTGCGTAATTGTATTTAATTTGTCACAGAAATAATTTAGCATCATGCATGCACAGCATACAAAAAGGCAGCTATGAAAACTAAAATGTTATTAAACATTATCAAACCTACATGAAATTAGTTTTTATTTCTACTTTCAACCGTCCATGGAGTTTTTAACTCTCGTTAATAAACTTACATAACTTATATCTGCTGGCTGCGTTGGCTTGTGATTAATTAGAGATGGTTAAAAAAAATGTAAGAAAATATGAGATAATTTTCAGAAGCATGCTGCTCAAATGTTAGAAATAGGATTTTTTTTTTTAATGAAGACTTTTAAGATGTCAAGCAAAATGAAGCTGAGAAAAGAGGTGCAGAAGGTGCTGCATGAAGTCCTCTCTAATTCACTGGAGATAAGTTGAGAAGGGTTTGAAAAGGGTTTTAAATATGTTCAAAATCGATGGGGTCTTGTCAGTCTGGGGTTCATGAACTGCACCCATAATGCAGCAGCTATTGGAGAGGTTTTTGGGACTGTTTTAATTTTGAGTCAAAACATCATTCAAAGTGGCTTGATGTTGACGTTGTAGTCATTTATGGTTCGAACATTTTGTAAAAACAGATTTTTCAAACCAACCACATGAAACTCTTCCCCTGTATGGATGGAGGTGGAGGTGGTACCAACTCCCAGACCAGTTGGCCATCGTTTACCCAGCGGCGCTGGGATCCTACCTCGTCTGAGGAGATAACACAGCTCATCACGACAATGACCTTTCAAAATCTGCTTCTGTTTAACTTAAGTCGAGGGAATACATTGCTCCGTGATACGCGGCGCTAGATTTCCACTGTTTTCAGAGCGCTTCTCTTTTTCACAAGAGTTTTTTAGTTTAGTCGACAGAGAAATGAGTCACCAGGCTCCAGCTTAATGTCAACAGGAAACCAGAAGAAAACTTCAAATTGTGGAATAGCACTTGAACACAATCATCTGGGCAGATGTTGTCACTGCTTAAAAATGACAAAAACATTGATTTCTACTTTCAGGAAGATCGCTGTCAGTGTTAGACATTTGTACCAGTTTGGGAGTAAACATAATGTGAGTCAAATGTCTTTCATATAGTAGATTTCGAGGAGTGGAAACCTGTTAGATACCAAGATTTTTTCCTGAACAATCTCCTAGAGTAGCATGACTTGTTATTTTTCTTCCAAACTGTACTGCTTTTCTGCTTTTCCCAGGAAAAGAACGGAGAGATGACATTGTTGACACGTCTCCCCTGGGAAGACGCGGCTGATGGATGGAATACAGTAGCCCAGTGACTGAAAAAAGCACTTTAACATTTGGCTCATAGCTTTGGTGACAAGGTGTCGATGAGATGTGACCTTGCCTGTATCAAACCAAGGTCGTCATCCCTCTATCGGGACCGTGTGAAAATGGAACCAATAAATGATCTATATATAGACCCTGTGGGGATTAAAGGTATACATTGTCACGGTGTGTGAAATCCTAACAGATAGTAGTGTGTTGGGTAACGCTCAGGACAGTAAGAAGGGTAGATACCTTCACTAATGCCGATCAGTCACGGTGACTGTGTGCGTTCGGCTCATGGAGCACATGACCAATCGAGAGAGCCGTGAATAACGCCCGTAATGAGTGGCAGCAGGAAGCGGATTCGGCGCGAAGCTTTTCTTTACAGTATTTATCGTTGCTCTATAGCACTTATCTTGTAATCAGGATGTCTGCGCTCACATAACTGGCAGACTTTCTGTTAATTTGTTTAGGTGCCTAATTATGCGATTGTACAGCTGCCACTGCACATGTTTTGTCCCTGTTTGCGTGCAGTATGCTATTTTTGTCTTCTTCCTCCTCAGTCACTTCTGACAGTTGGCCAGCATCAACTGCTGAAGCGACTCTATTAAAAAAAAAAAGTTCTGACAAAACAGAGATGCAAAACAATGTCAGCTCCAGGGATATTTAGTAATCAGGTTACAGGGATGAAGAAGGGAGATTAGATTGCCTCTTGGCTCAGCGCTCCTTTCCGTGCTGCTGCTTTTTCTCTTCATATCTATTTAATTTTACATATTTATCAAGCATTATTTGGCTCTCTGAGGAGTATGGGCGGTGAACCTTTCTGTCTGACATGGCTGGAAATGGCACAGCGGTAATTGTCAGAAGCCAGAGCCGGAGAAGTGCATATCTCAGTGTGTGTGTGTGTGTATAAGGGAAAAGGAGAGGAGGAGAGAGAAAACGAAAAGGGTGGGGAGGTGCAGGGAGAAGCAGGGAGTGTGCATGTACGAGGGAGGGTGAAGCTGAGAGAGGGAGAGAGTTAGAGAGAGAGAGAGAGCGAGCGAGGAGGCGAACGAGCAGCCCGCCTCATTCCGCTGCTTTCTCAGCATCCATTCTGTGAGAACCGATTCCGGAGAGGGGAGAGCTGCGTAACAGGCACGTCGGAGGAGAAAAAGAGGAGAAAAAGCATTGGTGAGGAAGGATACCGGGGAGAATTTCACCTGATCCCGGCTCAGTGGCGTCCACTCACACCTCTGGCGGCTGTGGCGGAGGAGAGCCAAAGTTTCCATCCGGCGGGGGACGGCGTCCCCTCGTTGTGGGGATGAGCGGCGGATGCTGAATCTCATTCCTGAAGGCAGGAGGAGAGCCGCCGGGACCGGCTGGATTCTCTGGCACTGGAGCTGGTAGTGCGCACCACCAGAAATCCGACAGTGGCTCTTTTTTTTTTCCCTCTCTGGCTCCGTCTGTCACGCACCGGGCTTCCAGTAGAATACCTAACATTGTTTCACTGTGCCCGGGTGGAATATCACAGCCCCAAAGAGATCTCAGCCGGGGGGACGGATTATGTTCGCTTTCAGTGAAGGACATCCTGTTCACCAAAAGTAAGTTGTTATCGGAAAGAAAAAAGCTGTGAATTGGAAAGACTTGGAGGATTTCTCTCTTTTTCCTTTCTTTGTTGTGGAGCAGCACCAAGACAGATCAATCGTAGTGGACTATAAGGTTCTGGATCCTATCTCAGGGTAAGAATCCATCCATGGCTCTTGTGTCGCACCTTCTGGATTTTTTCTTTTTTTTTTTAAGGAAAAGAGGAGATGAGGAAGCTGGGAAGCTCAGCAGGGGAGATACAGTGAGAGAGAAAATGAGGGAGGGAGGGAGGGAGGGAGGGGGATGAGGGGAGGAAGGGGGAAAAAAAGGTGTCTCATCCACGACTGCATTTAATCAGTTTCCCAGAAAGTGCAAAGTTGGGGGAAAACGTCATAACAGTGCATTAACAAGTCCCATGGCTTCCAGAGAGCCTCATTGCTGGTCTCTTTTTCCTTTTTTTTTTCTTTTCTCCCCGGCTGCCGTTGTCGGGCTGCCGCCGTCCGCAGAGGAGACTGTATCCATGTGCATCTGCATACATGTGCATGTGTGTGTTTGCTGTTTGCTGCCAGTCTGCAAAGCAATTCATCTCTCTGCCCGGTCGGCGCACGGCGGCGATCACCGGGGGAGGCTGCTGGTGGAAGGGGCATAATTGCAGTGGTTGTTTGTCCTCGTCTCTGCACACCTAACGCCTGCGTGTGCAGATTTACTTCTGTACAGTAGCCACATTATATCCATGATGGTGAGAGCCCCTGCATGTTGAAGGCTGGCCTCACCCCCCCCCCCCCCCCAACAGAGATCTGATTGTGTCCAGTATTCACCATCACACATGCCCTACATTATTCCCCTCACCTTCAGTTTCTATGTATTTGTTTGTCGGTGTAGCACTGCATCTCTTTTCACGTCCCATTTGTCTCTTTTTAGCTTTTCTCTCCGTATCTTGCTTACCTAGCTTCGTTCCCGATGGAAATCATGACTTTTATTGGAGGAGATTGTGTTGAGGAGACTAAAAAGGCTGGAGCTGTGCCGTTGGGTTTGTTTTTTTTTTTTTTAAGAAGAGTGAATCTGCTGCCCTCTTGATCAATACCAGACAAGTGCAAGGCTACCTTCTTTTGTAAGGCAGTGGTTGAAATATTCATTGCATGAGCATCCTGTCGGTCCCCTGAAATATTTAAAATAATTGAATAATGAATAGCCTGTCTAAGCTGTCAAAGCACCTCTTTTTGTTTTTTTTGTTTTTTTTTGGCCTGGCCATATGATTATGACGCCACCGCCTGTGGTGACTTGCAAAACACTGACCGTTTAATGTGTTTGCCCGTGGATATAAAAATTTCAAAAGAAGTGTTCCTCCTCGTTCAAGCATCCACTGGGGGGAAGTGGAGCCTGATGGGAAGTTGATGACAGCTCTGCTGCTGCCGTTGAGCGGCCACATCGGCTCGCAGCGTCAATTGTTCCCTTGAATATATACACGTACGGCTTGATTTCAGACGTTTTGAAAAAAGACATTTTGCATTCAGGAGGCATCGTCTGCGTTTCCTCTGAGGAAGCACAGACCTGTTATCTCCTCTGCCTGTCTCATTCATTTAATCCGACGCTCCACATCTTGAATATGCATGTGCGAAGTGTGCACACGAGTGCGTACATGCGTGCGTTACCGAGGCTGCGGGAACGAAAGGCGGTTTGAGTGTATCTGGTATCTGCGTGGGTGTGTATTTGTCCAGAGCTCTGAGCTTCATCCCTTTTGATGTTTTATTGAGTGTTAACCATGGTAGAGCTGACGCATTCCCTCTGATATGGAGGAGCATGGTTAAAGGAAAGCTCTGAGACTGACTTTGCTCTTCCTTGTATTTCCTTTAAGTCTGAATTAGCAATGCTGTGTCTGCCTCTTTCAGCCCTTTGGATCTGGTGAATGCTTTGGTTCAGGCACTGTTTATGTGTGAAAGTGTTTGCAGCCATAAGCCACTGGCCGACATGTGCACACATGTGTGCATTAATGCGTTCAGGTGTGAGTGAAAGACCCTGAATCTGCGTCTCAGCGTCGGAGGGGATGAAGAGTCAGCAGGCAGCTTTTTCTTCCCTTCCGTGCCTGATGTTAGCCGAGGAAGACGAGGCCCTCCATTTTCAGTGATATTATGCATGGCGTGAATCACAGGATGGACGGAACAGAGGGAAGGGAAGCCTCCTCGATCTGGTGATCGTGCTGGCAGGATGTTCATGTGGCGCAGAGAATCGAGGAAACAACTTTGATGACAGTAGCGCCGGCGATTTGATTCATTACTCACAGAAACATAGTTTGAGTCAGGATGCATGCAAACCAGCAGGGAGCTTCGATCTGACACATTGGCTTCCAAATGTAATAAATCATTTACAATTCTCTGCCATTTTTGGCTCGGTATCAGCAAGCTATCAGTCACACTGTAACATAATGGGATTTGTGGAAAACAAACAGACGCTTTGGTTTTTTTTTTTTTTTTAACATCAGACTTTCGCAGCTTCATGTGCAAGTTCACTATTCCATGAATACTCCTAATTGATTTAGCTTTTGTAAGGATGCCCTCATTATGTAGTTGGTTAGTCATGTCACAACATCTGGAACGGAAGAAAACAAGGAACAGCATCTGTTGTGGAGAATGCAATGCATTGTCATAATGGAGAACACAAACTAAAAGCACCGGTTGTTATTTTGTCTGAATCACATCAGAAATGTTGTTGAGATGACATTTTTATGAAGTCTGTCCATGTTGGCGCTCTTTTAAAGGAAATGTTCACATGGTTTTAGGGTTTACATGTCTTGTTGCAGGAAATAAAGTCTCACATTTACACTGAAATGCTGAAATTGAAGCTGCTTCCAGTTTCGCCCACAGTCTTCCTTGTCGCACCTCCTTTCCAAAGATCTGAACCAGATCTCAGTCTGCTGTCTGAGGACAGACATATAGAGAGCTGTGTCAAAAACGAGATCTGCACCCAGAACCGGTATTTTTAGCTCGTCCATTAAGGACATGGAAGAAAAATCAATGATCACAGACTGAAACACTGGGTTTCAAATTTAAGTCGTTGCTTTCCTCCCCTTCTTTGACCTTTCGGATACAGTTGGGAATATGCGACTATCAAATTCGAGCCTGGTCAAATCAGGACTCTCATTGATGTTTGAAACAAAGACTTTCAAGTTTTGTCATCTGATTTTGTTCATGAAGGAATAAAAATAACTGTAGACTCTATTGACCGAGTGCTTTCACTGGAAATATTATTCCATATTTATCAATCATTTATCCTCATGCTTCCTTGTATTTAAGCGGAATCACCGTGCTCCTGCTAGTTATCATGAGGCGGTAGCTTCACATCTGTGGGACGTTCGCGCCAGCGGCCGGCTGAGACAAACAGAAGACCCCGAGTCAGAGCTTCAGATGCAGACCCTGAACGGAAGCGGCCGGTCTGCCGTCGGCCCCTTTGAATCCCTGATGAGGCGAAACACAATATGCTCCAACAGCTGGGTCGTTTATGGAAAATGCTGACTCAGCATCGTCTACTGCTGCTAACGGGGCGAAAGAACGTCTCACAGAAATTAAATATCTCAAAAACATTCGATTCTTTTTAAACCCTGACATAATGAGTAGTTGGGATAATCCAATGAGCTCAGGGGCCACAAACAGTCCAGTTTCTTCAGTTTGAAATGGCACCTTTGAATTCAAACGTTAAAGATTTTCTTTGTTGTAGCTACAGTATTCATGATGGAAATCTCAATATAAATCCAATTTTACTGAAGGTTTGTGGGGGAAAATTCAGCGAAATGTCTGAAAAGTTCTCCTATAGCTGCTGAATCCTGCAGGATTTAGCTAGCTAGCTAGCTGTCATGGCAGCATCCACGATATCTCAGCTCGACTCTGTGTTGTGCTGTATCTACTACTAATTCGTTTAAAAAGTAAAAATAATAAATGTTTTCATTGAAATTTTTACCATTTGCTTGGTGATTTAGTGGGTTGAACTGAAGCCTTTCGCGGTACGGTTTTGGCCCATGGGCCTCATATTTGACACACCTGAGATAAACCATGATAATAGATGTTGCTTCAGGAATTTCTGATATTATGAAAATGTATTAAAGATTTGAATTGGGAAATATTTTAAAACCAGCTGGAACAATATGTTCTTTTCAAACATCTAACTCTCATCTACACAGAATAGAAATACTTTATTAACCCCCGAATGAAATTCTTCTAAGAAGCCATATCAACAAATTAAATTGTATTTAAATTGTAGTGTTGGAAAGTGCAGCATACAGGTATTTGTTTCACATCAAATGTGTTTAGTTAGAAGACTGGCTGCAGCCAATGCTTTGTGCGTTATTTTCAGTTTTCCTTGACGTCCTTCACCAGCATATCCAGCACGTTTCCCATTACACGTATGGAGACGCTGTCTGGGGACGGATTAATTTGTTGCCTTTTGATGCTTCAGTTCTTGTTTTGGATTTGAATTTGAGGCGGCCCGCGAACAGCCTGTTGTGAAGGAAAGCCGGGCTCCGGCTTGAGGAGGCTGACGTGTGTTTCTCTCGCAGGATGTGATGTGCTAAGTGACTGCTGGTGGCACTGTGGCCCTTTCCCCATGCAGTAACCCGGGGCGGGCAGAGCCGCTTCCTCTCTCTCTCTGACCTTGCTGTCTGTGTCACTTTGAAGTATGACCTTCCCGGGCGGGCCGCCGAGGGCGACGCTTGTCGTACCACCTTCGGAAAGCCCCACTCTCCGTTTGTATGTCGACACGGAGCATTAGCAGGAGTCAGGGGTGATGCAGCCGGCCAGGAATAGGGGTCAGACAGTGCTGCGCCGTGTGACAGCCCAGATAGAACAAAGAGAAACACAAAACCTTCTGGGTTATTCCTCCAGAAAAAAAAAAAAAAAAAGAAATCAAATCTAGTTCAAACATCCCGAAGCTGTGTCCACAGCTTAAATGAAGAGGTCTTCTCTCATAACCTTGACGTGAACTTCTGCTTCCGCCGGTACGTTTCTTTACACAAGCCTTTCCTCAAAAACCTGCCAGACACGGCGAGCAGCATACAAACCACAACTGTTGTATTTCTTCTCCCTCGTATGATTGTGGGCGAGATTAGACGGCGTTATCGCCACTGCGGCATCAGCTGTTACACCTCCGAAGGAAAGTACACGGTTATGAATGGAGAAAGCATTGGAATGAACGGAAAATCAATGCATGATTTATATGCACGCGTCGCTTCTACTATCTCTTAAATGACTTTATTGTGATGAAGGATATTGTCCCTGCATATGTTATCACGCTCGCTTTACTTGTGCTGACCTTTCGGGGCGTCTCACGCACGGCGAGCCACCAAAACATCCCTGACCACGGCGGTTCTGCTGTATGGGAGGACATGGCGTCCTTGTGCTGTGCACGGAATTCAGTGGATTTCTACCCTGTGAGCCAATGGAGCCACAATCTGCTAACACAAAGAAAAACACTTACGCGCCATTACTGACCAGCGTCTGCTTTTTTTTTTTTTCTAAGCTAATTAAGAATCATTAAATATTCACACAGTAGAATAACCTGCCTGTTTCCTAATAGCACAGAAAGATTGATACCGGCTCTTTTTCAGTGTTGAAGCCATCCATTTTGTGTTTTCGCCTCCATCAGCCACTTCAGGATGTCCTCACTGCGACTTCGCCACCTTCATCCTTTTCAGTTCTCAGCTGTGAAATGGAGTATTGAGAGTATTGGCCGCTCTGCTCTTCTTCCATGATAACAAACGCTTTCATCAAGGTGAGGCGCCTTCTCCACATACATCACTCTGAGTATGTGTGTGTGTGTGTGTGTTTTCAGCCCGATCTATTGTCCTGCCGAACCAAGGTTAATCTGTTCATTTATTCAGATTTTTTTTGGAAAATATGCAACGATTCTGTTAATCCATGACACATTTTTGGTTGTAAATGGTTAAAAGCTGGGATTCAAGATCAAACTTTGCGCAGCGTGTCACAGAAACAGAAAGGGTCTTTCAATCGGCTCTGGACAGGCATCAATTTAAATCTCCTTCCGGAGCTGCGAGCGGTCCGACCGTTGCCCGGAAAGGTTAGCTGACTCCGTGCGATACAGTATCAGCGCTAATGCTTCCCAGACGCACGTCCACGTGTCATCTTTTCACTCCGACAATAGTGGAAATGTCAGTGCATGCATACGTCCTCCCGCCTCCGACGGAGCTGTGGACCTCGGGTCTGTGACACCGGACCTGCCTCACCTGCGCAGGACTGCAGAGTCAGGATCGGGGTCTGTTACTGCAGGTCACACGTCCCACAATCCTTTGGGACTTACAACTATGGGCTAATTATTTCTATCACTTGGGGAGCTGCCTTTATGTCAATATTAACTATTGTGTTGCTGGATGTGTGTGTGTGTGCGTGTGTGCGTGTGTGTTGGGGAGTCAGATGACATGAGATTAATTGTGTGCCCACAAACGAATAGCGTTTTTTACCTGCATTGTTGTATTAAGATAGTGACAGTTGGCTGCCTTCCAGTGAGCACAACCAACCCAATTTCAGCGCGGTGCAGTCACCTCCCGCTCTATTTTAGTCTGTTACATAAAGCACTAATACACGGGGAGGAGGCGCTCCGCTTCAGAGCGGCCACTTCAATACCTGCTCCTGGACTCCTTCTCCTTCTCCTCGTTCTTTACGGCTCCGGCGGCGTCCTCCCGGCCTCTCCTCAGCATGCCGCTGCTTTGGCCGTCCGCGGGAGGCGATGGAGGTTTTCAAGGCAGGGTGGAGGCTCCTGCATGCTGTGGTCTCACTCCGCTCTGTGTTTAAGTTATGAAAGGACGATGGCTGATGAGTCAGAGGAAACAGAGTCTGCTGTGTCTGCAGGTGTGTTTAGGTATTAAGATGAAGATGTGAAGGACTGACAGGAAACACTGAATCCTCAGATCATTCTATTCTATAGTTCCAAACTAACAACAGTAACTAACAACAACTGAATAATGTATTTATATGACATGTTAGGGCAATATGAATATACAGAACATGTAGCTATTAATTGAATAAATACAAACTCTAACAAAAAGACCCCAAATAACACAACCCTGGAAAAAAATTCAAAGATTCACAATACAGATGTGGAACTGTCCAATGTGGGATAAAGGCTGAGACAGGACCAGCTTGTGTCGGGTTTCAGGATTTTGGTTGAAAATTGTTTTGTCTGTAGCTTTCATTGAATATTTCTTAATTGATTCAAAATTTGAAAAAAAAAAAAAAGTAAATGCTAATCTTAGATATTTGATCATGTGCACTGTGATCCAAAAAATCCATATTTTTAAAGTCATAATTGGTGTTTTTTTTTAACAAATGTGATTTTTGAAATAGACTTTAGTTTTTATAATAGATTTTTTATAATAGATTTTAGATTTTATGTTTAAATGGCTAATGAGTAAGATTTTCCTATTATTCAAAAGCTCAACGGAGAGAAAAAAAAATCTGAACTCTCCTTGAATAAAACCATTTGTCAAATAACTAGGGGTTAAAATGTGGTGATATGTCTTGTCTGCTTATTTAATCCAGATATTCCTCTAACACAAGACTGTTTTTATCTATTACTGTAAGTATTGACCTGGGATTTCATTCATTGTTGATACATTTCTGAGCTGGTTCATTATATGATTTAATACCAGCTGTGTGACACGTCGAACACTAAAGTCACAAACTGCCTGTAAATATTTGAATCCACGTGTTTGACCACATTTCTCCCCTGTCAGGGTTACATTTTCATCATTTATAGATCAGGTTTAACACCACCGTTGATTAATTTGGTGCGAAACAGTTAAAAGCCTCTTCTTGCATAGATTAGTGATCTGTTATTACAATCTGACATTTCCCGTGGAAGCGCTGCCTTCCCGTCGTGGGCTTTATTTACATCGTGATTCAGAGGATCGAAGACGTCCTCTCACTTTGATATTTACGTATCATTTTATTTATTTATGTGACCTTATTGACATCATGAGGCGGTTCAGTGTTTCAGCTGCAAGATGTTCATTTGGTTACATTGATAAATGTCAGGTTACTTTCATTTAAACAGTAAAAAAAAAAAAATCTAACTTTTTTCTCTTCATGTACAGAATGTATACCTAAACACATAGATAAATAAAAGTACAGGCTCCCAGTCAACCGCTGTCTTTTCACTCTTTCCAATCCCTCTCGTGCAGCGGGGTTTTGACACAAATGCATGCTCGTTGATTCGTACTTCACAGTGACCACGCTGGCATCTGAGGCTGGGATTTACACATGTTGACAATGGCAGTCACTCTCCGAAGCAAAGGTCAATGTTTAAATTTGGTGATTTAATTCCCGGCTCATCAAACAGCGGCGTTCGCCGTATCTAATGTGGCAGGCCAGCAGAATTCACTTTCTGAGTGCTGAGAGGCTCTTTTTTTTTTTCAGCATATGCACATTTAATCTTTGTCATGTGTTGCATGCATTAAAAAGATGGCGTGTGTGTGTGTGTGTGTGTGTGTGTGTGTGTGTGTGTGTGTGTGTGTGTGTGTGTGTGTGTTATTATAGCGCTGTCAGCCACCATTTCATACGCCGCACATGTGATGTCCTTCCTTCCTTCATGGCCTGTGTGTTTGAACATGAGCTATAGGGACCCATTAATGATTCAGAGAGTATGTT
Organism: Salarias fasciatus; assembly: GCF_902148845.1. Classification (NCBI taxonomy): domain Eukaryota; kingdom Metazoa; phylum Chordata; class Actinopteri; order Blenniiformes; family Blenniidae; genus Salarias; species Salarias fasciatus. The sequence goes on along the minus strand of NC_043746.1, from coordinate 28,196,620 downwards.
CCATTTACAGGAGACCTTTACACAGTGTGGCTTACGCTACCTGAGTGAATATAGAGTGTATAGTTTCAGCATTAACGTACCCCACTGATGGATTTGATAGACGTTCTGCCACACCGAAGGCTTTTTTTAATGAGTGATATCTTTTATTGCCTTGAAATCTTTGCTGAGTTTTTATCAATATCCGTCCATCCACCGGTTTGTACTGCTCCATCCAACTTGACACAACGATTTTAAGTGAGAACGCAAAGCCTTCATTGCTTTTTCAGTGTCTGTTTATGTGACGAAAACGGCTTTATGAGGTGGAACTTCTCAAACACCTCGGCTCCGTCTTCAAGGACTTGACTAAAAATGCAACTTCTGTCTCCATGGAATTGGGCAAAAACCCTGCTTTTCTGAAAGGCAGATACTGCTCCTGGGCTCAACGGTCATCATAAATATGTGACAAAAAAATAAAACAGACATTTACTTTGTAGCAGCAATGAGGATCATCATGAAAGGCCAGCTAAAGATAAATGTAGTAAACTTTATATCTTCATCAACAACAAAATAGAGATCACAGCAGTGGACAGTGGCTCACTGCTTTATCACAGCGTGATCTTTTTTTATTCGTAAGACAATAAAAAAAATGGTGCTCAGCGATAAAGATAGTTTTCCTCCCCCAAAAACAAGAAAAAGATGTGCAGAACACTGAGCTTTAGCTTCGATGGATGATTTCATTCTCATGCATCCTCAGTGTGTGCTGAGAAACTCCAGGCATTAGAATTACTGCCCCCATTTACAGCAGTTCTTGGTTTTTAACTCAAAGTAATGTGTCTGAACCTGCAAGGTGAGGAAATCCAAATGTAGAGTGTGTGTGTGATTGTCAATTAATGCAAAACAAACATTCATTCCTCTTATTAATGTGATGTCTGGGTGTGTGGCTCACAGGAAGTGATGGGTGATGAGCTCCATCTTTTAAAGACATATGTGTTCCCTCAAGGCACGACACAAATACACAAACCCAACACACGCAAAGACACACGCGCACAAACTCTTGGATGCACACTGAAATTTGAATAATTCAAATGCGGTGAACATGTTAAGATGCATTATTTCTAAAAGCAGCCAACAGAAACTAATGAGATTATCGTACATGAATGCGTCAGGAAGCCCGTTCAACACGTTTCCTTTACTTTTAAATGGAGGAACACACAGTTCCTTTACGGTAATTAGCAACTTAGTGACCTCAGACACAGAAAATGCAAATAACGATAATTGTTGTATCGTGTGCATTTTGAATGGGGATGCAGTTACAGCCGTTTCACGTGAGTTAAACCAGGCAGACTTCATGCCGACGACCGCACAGCTTCTCATTTGCCCTGCAGGAAGGAAAAGATGTGGCTGTAACAGTTTACTGCGGGGGGGGGGGGTGAAGCGGGAAGCGATGGAGAGGTTGTTAGGAGAACTTTCTGTGTCTGCACCTTGAGTACAGTGAGTTTAGGGAGTACATTATCTTGACAATTACTCTTGTGCGAGGAGATGAAAGCTTTCTATCAGCGCTTTGCGGCCGCAGCCTGTGGTCCTCCGGGTTACCCCTCCACTCAGTAGCCCTGGTTTCCACTCTTCCGGTGCGACACCCATCTTATCCCATTACTGTTTGTGACTCTCTACAGTCGTCAGGAAAAAAAGAAAGGGGAAAAAAAAGCACATAAATAATGTATTCCTCGGGTGTATCCACCCCCAGATCAATGGCAATACAAAGACCATCTACAAAGACGGTTGGCTCAAGGCCATATTTGATCACTTCCACCACGCACGATCACTGCTCCCTTTTTTGTCAGCCCGCCGAGACTCAATTATTTCCAAGTGTTTGTAAGCTATTGTTGAAAGAGGACGAAGTGAATATTTAAAGTTGGTGAGGGGAGGAAAAATCTTTGATGAGACATGAAAACAGCTGACGGAGGGTAATGGTGAAGCGTTACAGAAGTCAGAGCGATTGAGAAAGGGGAAGGCAGCGATGTGATGTTGCATCCTGTTCCTCACAGGCTGCCGTGTGCTCGACGGCACGCCAGCCTTCGCCGTGTTTACACAACTCTGCAGAGGGAAAAGGACAAATTACAGAGCACTTGATCATTTGAAAGTAGCTGATGGAGCGGGTCACGGCTTTTAACCAATGAGTGCGCCTCAGACAGACTCTTCTACCTCGAGAGGCTATTAACTCTTTTGGGAAAGTTTTTCTGAAGCGTTGTTCCTCAGGTGGTGAACCTGAACACAGACGGCTGCTTTTAGGAATGAAGACAGAATTTTCCAAATGATTCACGCGACGCCCGAGGTCGTGATTGAAAGGCACGGGCGACGCTGCTGCAGCTCCGTGGTCCAAAGAGCCACTGGCAGCAGATTTATGTTTTCCTGTCATATCCCTCGCTGAGTTTTTTCCTCTGTAACCCAGATGGCTGGGCTCATAGCCCAAGATTTCCACCATGGAGGAGGGGGGGGACACACCCAATTTTTTATTTATTTCCAACAGAAATCTTTCCTCCTTCAGTGAGGATTGATGGTTCGTCTGGCACTGCTCCGTGAGTTTGACCGTGCCACTTATAATGAGTATTTGTGTGAAGGGCAAGGCACATCCTAAAATTAGATCAAAGGTTCGCCACTCCATAGGCATCAAACGGTGGGCAGAAGTCGTGCTCCAGCCTGGATGGTGCCCTGCCCGCTCGCTGACTCGGATGCCATCCGACTGGTAATGACTGGTTCGGCTTCAGGAGCGGTCTTTTGATGTGCTCTTCCCCAGCCGGCTCATCTTAGATGTATCACCCTCATTTGCATTCCTGACGGTATTTAAGACATTACGAGTCTGTAGCCAATCGGGAAACTTGAAGACGTCATCGATCGGTCTCAGTTTATCGGCACCAGATAGCGACTCCACCTGCCGCCGGTGTCCTCTCCTCTGTGCCATCGGTACCGCCGCCTGCGTTGTGTTGAACTGTCCTGACACCAGGCAGCGACTGACGGTGAAGAACTGCAATGATGGGGTGTAGAGGATAAGTGGGATATGACAGCTGCAGGGTCGGGGTTCTGTGTGTGTGTGTGTGTGTGTGTGTGTGTGTGTGTGTGTGTGTGTGTGTGTGTGTGTGTGTGTGTGTGTGTGTGTGTGTGTGTGTGTGTGTGTGTGTGTGTGTGTGTGTGTGTGTGTGTGTGTGTGTGTATGTGTGTGTTTGCTGTGATAGACTGAGGCCTGTCCAGGTGGAACCTGCCTTCACCCACAGTCAGCTGGGATGACTTGAAACACCAGGGATGATGGATGGATGGAAGAATGAATGGCTAGATGGATGATTTTATGGTGAACTACAACTTATTTTCGTCTAATTTCCTGACTTAAGTTTGATTTTTTTCCTACAATCGCTGTTAAGTCTTGTAATTCACACCCAGTATCTGACCATGTGGTTCATGGGAATTAGTCATTCCTGGATCTAAACGTAACACACTCAATGTTTTTCTGTATCTGAGTTATTTGTATTCTCTCATTTTTTTTTTTTTTTATAACAGCATCCACCTGTGGCTCAACATGAAAACTACATGGTTCTCAAAATGTTTCTGTGTTTACATGAACCTGTTCTCAAATGAAAACACCAGAACGATCCAGTTTCACTTGCAAGGGGATCTGGAAGTGAGGAGAAGCGGTGAGCAGGCCCAGGGGGAGCTGATGCTCACTGACTCATGAGGGGAGTGAGAAGTGGTCTGGCTGGTCCGATCCAACGAGCCGCTGGTGAAGTTAATGCTCCTCCTGATGGAGAGCTGACAGAACACACACCGCGCCGCTCAGCTGGATGTGTGTGAGGCCGCGGAGCCGCAGACCGGTCAGGGCGATCATGCCGTTCATAAAGTGACAGCGGACGGGTCTGAGTAACGACTCAAGTATCAACCTCCAGCAAAAAAAACTCCGGCCTTTTGCAGAGACGGGTTTGGGGCTGTTAAAGAAAAACACAGGAGACAGACTGTGCAGCTCACCGAGATCAAATGAAGCCATAACGTGGCGACACCTCCCAGACTGGCACTACATTTGATCTATCACTCAGCTGAGACGACACATTTTGTTCACAGTGACCCAGAAAATCCATCTAAACATTTTGTTTCAGTATACACATTTAGGATGTTTCAAGATTAAAAACAAGCCACGGTTTGGAGTTTTGTCATCACTGAATCATCATGATTAGAAATGCAGACATGTCCTTTTGTTTGCATGTCATCTCTGCTTTTTAATCCTCAGGGGAGCGTTTGCTCTCTTGCCTGTAATATGCGCCGCCGAAACACTAATATATGAGTTGAGCATTGTCTTGATTTATTTTGGAAAATAAATTCCTAATTGTTTGGTTTATCATCCAATCAACGGCGCCATTAAACAGTCAGAAAACGTTGAGTGTAATCGTTGGGAAAGTGGCAGGGATTGTCAGCTGGTAGGAACGAGGCTGGCTCCTGTCACCGGGGATTTAATTAGAAAAGTCTGCGGCGTTGGCAGGAGCCTCTGCTCTTCATTCTGCTGTCTGATGAGGTGGAGTAAACACCTCCGTGACGGAGGTAACCTTTCAACAGGTGGAATTGGCAGCGTGTCATACGATCCGGGCTCGCCACTGACTGCGCAGTCGATCGCCAACCATCCGTCATCCTTAAATGGAAGATGTGGATTGATCGTAATTAAAAGGTGAAGAATCGATGGGCCTTCCGGTAAGAAAACAAGAAATCGAAGCCCTGCTGATAACACAACAGAAGGGTTCACTGTGTTTCAGTGTTTTTATATATTTATTTTTGTTGTCTTTTTTTGGGTCACGTCAATATAATGGATAATTATAGGCTCTCGCAGAAATGTTGGATTTTATGAGAATATTACCTTTTAAGCTAAACATATGATTTATTAAAATACTTCCATGGAATATGGGATGAAAATGAAACACATTTAGGGTTTGAGAAGGGGTTAGTTGACTTCATTTGACCCTGAACGTGACCTTGCGTGACTCCAGTGGCCTAAATGAAAGTAAAGGACACAATCGAATGTCAAGAATCACCGCAGGCCTTCTGATCCATGAACATAGAAACCATCAACGTAAAAACCTGCAGTCCCTCACGTGTGAAACCTTCGGTGAACCATTAAACCAGCTCGGACACCTCAGTTCCAGCATCAAGGCCCAGTTGGGGTTCATCGACTCGACTCGATAAAGGTACTTGAACTCACTTACTGTAGAACTTTTGGAAAACTCTTGGAAAGGGAAGACTGAACCTGCCTGAAACACTGTGACTGCACGTGTGCTGTCAGTATTTCTGGGAATGGCTGTTTTTATGACAAACAGAGCACCCATGAGCGTCTCCACAGGAAAAACACACCGAGTGTGTTTTACATGGCACTTTTAATTCCAAATAGAAGTTAATTCCACTCTAAACTGACCACGTAAACGCCTGAAATCTTTATTCAAAATCAAGTGTGTTGACATGAATGTATTCAGGTCGTTCTGCGCCTCGCTCGTTCCCTCGACGATGACAGTAATCCAAGATGGCGGCCCTCCTGCACCTTTTAAACACAGCAGTAAAATGACAGGTGACGGTAGGTGGAAACCACTGCACCGGTGTAAATAAACAGCTGAAGCCAGTTATTAACTCAGGGAGAGATTCTGTATTGAAACGATGCAGTTCGACGGCCTTTGATGCTAGCCTTTGTAGCACTAGTCCCTTTTGTTGGGTGGAAAAAAAAGAAGGTCTTGAGAAGTTGTAGGAAGCTGAATATCTTGTTGACTGGGCTCAGGTAACCTTGCTAGCTCCGCTCTGATAGGAGCATGGATGTATTTTCATTAGAGTTTAAGTAGGTCAGTGTTGATGCAGTAGACCGACTATACGCCTGCTAGCAGGGAGCACATGTGGGAGATGCGGCTTGGCCTTGAAAGAGTACATTCACTATATATTTATATCTTATTTATGACATTAATCTAGGCCAGCATCATTACCTTACATTGATTATTTATTCTGGAAAACTCACTCACTTTGGTGCCTTTTGACATTATCAGGACGAATTTTGTTTTTACGTCTTGATTATTGCCTGCAGTTTTTTCTAAAGCACTTCATTTCATGCAAATAGCAGCAATCACGAGCAGCAGAGGTTTTCTTTTTTTTTTTTTAATGTTAACTGCCGTGTTTGTGCACAGATGGCGTGTGAGAATTTCAGCGTCCACCATGTCTTTACTACGGACTGTCTTGTATTCCTCTCAACTGCTTGGCTTTCTCCTCATTGGATTTTTGTGCAGTTTTTCAAAAAGAAGAATCCTTTTCAATTGCATTTCCATTCAGGTGAAATCCATGTAACACACACCACGCAATTTTACTAAAGAGTTGAAGGAATCTCGTCACACACCACGTGTGAAACACTTTCTTTGTTTTATTCTTTGACGATGACTTCCTGTTCTCTGAGGATAAACTCAGGTTTACACTCCGTCTATGGGTGTTTGGGGGACTGAAGCCGCTTCAGTTTCAAACTTTCATTTACCAGTTTTTACACAGAAAAAAGATGCATTCAGCTCTAATTTTGTTCATTGCCTCAATGGCGCCATAGTCTGTTTAACTCTCTTGGTACACTCTGTTTCTTCTTGTCCAATTCATCTTTCTGTTTAGCCAGATGGCCCATTGTATTTTTTTATTTTTTTTTTATCTCCTGCTGCTTACTCGACACATATGGGAGACATTTTGATGTCGTATTTTTTTTTTTAATGTATATATTTACACCATTTATTATGAGGCACTTTTAATTTAAAAGCTTAAAATTACTAGTTTACTTAATTTAATTTATTTATTGCGAGTGATCAACAGAGAAGCTACAATTGAAAGAATAAATCCTGAATCCATTCATTAGTGTTCAACAGGGAGTGGGAAGTTTTGTTACCAGGGAAAAAAGAGAAATCATGCATACACAGGAAGAAGTGTATACAGAACAGCTCCCACGCCTGGACTCGAACCGGGGAACTGTCAGACGAGAGCACTAACCGCCCTGCACCTTGTAGACATTTCAGACTCTTTTAATCTGGTTGCACGTTTCCTTTCCGCCCCCACCTCGTGCAGACGTGCGCAGCAGCGCTGCGAAGAGCGTCTCTGCGCTGATCTTCTGATGGGGCCGATGGCAGAACGGTCAACACCGACCGAGAAGTGTGTGCGTGAGATGAGAAGACGCTCCACGCAGCGGGCAGCCGGATGGAAGTCTGAGCACACGGCGTTCCCGCTGACGCTTCCACTATGTGGGCTGGAGGCTGAGCGCCGAGGAGATACCCTTGGGTTTCAAAGGCTTACTCCAAAGATCCTTTGTGGGCAGCATTAGACTGTCTGACCCTCGGAAGCAGGAACTTTGATCTCCGAGTCTCTCTGGGAGCCAGTGACATTTGGTTAGCGCCGACCTTTTAAAGCTGCTTTTTGTTTCCGAGTTTAGATTAAGCAGGGGAAAAAATAATGTCACGAACGAGCAGAATTCAGAATATATAGCGCCATTAGCTCACCACGCAGGAAAATGCTCACGGATAATTGGCTCGAGAAGCTGTTGCTTCTGTTCATGTTGACACTCTTTAATCTCACTGTTTCTGATGTTCACAGTTGAAATGTAAGTAGATGAAGTTATTCTCCTCCTAAGAGACAACAACACCTTTGTCTTTGCTCATCGTGAATGTAAAGACTTCTGCACGTCCGAGTTGCCAAAAGTACTTCTGCACTTTATTACATGAATGAACAGGAAGATGCTAATTTGATTTGTCAATTAGCAAATGTGATGGAGAGAGTGCTTCCGTATTTTTCCCTTCTTCCGTGCGGTTGGTCATCTGAGCTGAGTTTCAGTGGTTATTTACCAGAAATGAAAAGACTAATGTAACCATTTCCTTCTCTTTGCAAACAGCCTTACATTAAGAAACTCCTGAGTGCTTGTGGAGTCTAACTTGATGGCAGCGATACTCTAACAAACTCCTCTATTCAAACATGGTTGTGTAAGTGTAAACTTTGAACCAGAGGAAGTCGAACAGACTTTGACCGTTTCAGTCCCTGAAAACACACAAATCTGAATTTTTGAACTCCAACAGAAAGGTGGGTGTGAGGACAGTCGTTGGACGTACGAACTCATTTGGACCACGCTCAGAGTGATGCTGGGTTTTAATGAGCCGGCTGCACAGACACACTCCTCGTTAGATGGACTTGTTTTGCTCCGTTTGAGCAGGTCTGCGCAGGAAGTAAGCAAGACCCTCTCATGAGCACTCCACTGGACGGTAACACAGAAAAAAAAAACACAAAATCACACTTAAAAAGGATTCAATATCGAAATTTAAATGACCTATAGCTTCTTTTAGAGCTGTGAACTGAATGATGTTTCCCTAATAAATACAAACACCGGGTTTTAATTGCCTTTGTTCCGTAACATCACATTATTTTTACTCAAGGCAAAAGTTGTTTGATGGCAGTGATAGAGGGGGGCTGTTTGTTATCTCGTGGATTTTAATTGTGTGTCTCTTCCTGCTCTTGTTAGTTCAGCCCTAGATCATTAACCTCAGACCACAGTCCTCATCTCTGTTTTTCTTCCCGTGACGAGCACGCCAGCCTTCAAAACTCCGGCCTGTGTGTAATTACGCAGTGTGCTGATGAGGTTTCAAGACTTCCTCAGTGTGGTTACACGTTGTTTGGCCCAGCCAGGCTTCTTTTGTGTGCACATCTCGTGGTTTTTTTTTTTTGTTTTTTTTTTTGCTCATTTACTTCACTACTAGCATGTGAAATCTGTAAACCGGACAATAATCAGTCTCTACTGATGTCAGAAAGGAAATCTGAATGCCCAGCTTCGGTGCAACTTGAGTTCATCTTTCTTGCTGATGGCTTTTATATCTTTTCTTTTTGAGAAGATGCAGATTCCAGTTACCAAAGCAACCTCAAAACCATTCAGTTTCCACTCACATAGATCCTTTTATTTTATATTCTTCAGTTCCTATTCTCACATATTTTCATTTCGATGTCCGGAGCTCTTTATTTGAAAGGCTGTTTGTGAGTGCTTTTAAGATGAAAAGTACGGGTTTTTCTCAATGTTCTTCAGGGTCAGAGATGTTTTCTTCCTCTGAATGAAACTGTATAATTTCTTACCTACTATTAACTGATTGTAATTCACTATTTAGAACTGATGTCCCACGGCAAACTAGATCCTTTACGGTGCTCCTGGGTCCTGAACCAACCGATGGGACTGGATCAATATCAAATTAGTGATGGGTCACGGCTGTGCACAGAGTGACTGAGGGGGGTGAAGAAGTTATTTTCATGTTGTAAAGCAGTGATTTTCAGCATTTTTATTATGTTTTAAAAAGAGGTGGGGGGTGGGGTTGTTGAGGTTTACAACTGCATCATCTGGTGCAGGAATGGAAACTAAGCTTCTACTTTCTTGAGAATGAAACCAAAAGGCCAAGAAGCTCCTTCAGTCTGGGAGAATTAGGTTTGTAACCAGCCATATGTTTGACGTTTGCCTTTTGTTTAAATCAACTCAGAGACATTTTCTTAGAAACACTGACATGTAATGAGACACTATTTAGTGAAATTCCCTTCAGAGTCACATAATTTCTATACATTGTATTTTAGAAAGCATTACCTCGTCAAGAACCATCCTACTCTGCCTCTGATTGGCTCGCCAGTCCTCATGCTGTGCAGTAAACTTAGACATTAACCAATCAAATCAGTGCATGCAGTGAGTATTAGCCAATCAGACGCAAAGTAGGGCGGGTCATAGCTTCATCATCCAACCTTTCATCAAAAAACAATCGACCTTGTGGCTTATAGATGCTGCTGAGTGGTGCATCATGGGAGATCTGGAATTGGGCTTATGCAATACTGACTAGAAAAGAAGTGGCTAACGCCGGATTGCACCACCTTTCAGAACAATCGTGAACGAAATGATTATTTAATCCACCTTATCACAACCCTAACGCCCTCTTCACCTTTAACCTGCACTGCAGTTTAGAGTCAGTAGTTTGAATCCATTGTTTGTATGAACTGACTCTGAAATAGATAAACAGATTATCCTGGATCCATGCAGAGCATCGTCTTGGTTCTTCTGGTTGGTGTCTGTCGATGAGCAGACGTGTGTTTTTCTGCATTCCCATTGCAGGGTGGTTAAATTGCACCTTGTATGAAGGTTTCTGTTTGTATCGACGTCTTCTTTATTCTCGTTGGAAGGTGGTTTGCTTTGTGTTCTGTCCTGCAGGGTTGGACAGCTGGTTTAATCCCACTGGTAGATGAATTTTTTTAATGGTGGAATGATGCATTTCAAATAGTTTTCAGATCCTTTGAAATTCCTCAGCAGATCTACAGGCATCCACAGACTTTTTTTTTTTTTTTTTTCCTTTTTAATCTTTTCTGAGGGTCTTGGAAAGCTCTTCAGATCTTGACATGATCACACCTAACACAGCAGCAAAGAGAACAGCCGGCCCTAAATGTCAGAAGTTTAAATAAGAGACGCTTCACAAAATTGACACATAAACCAAAAATTTCACTTTTATGCGTCATTTCTTTGAAGACAGGCACTGATCAAATGTTTTCTTGCTGGGATACGTGGGAGAAAATGCCTTTTCCCGTTAGACGAACGTGTGTTGACGAGTGGATTTTTAGGGCTTGGAGATAGGAGCAAAAAATAGAGCTGGCATACGAAGACAGCGAGGCGGGGAAAGGAGCCAGGGTCATGCGTGGCTCACGGGCTCGGCTGACACTCGCATCCCCGGCGAGAATGGAAGAGAGGTCGCTGCCTCGACGTGTTGATGCACAAAACCAATCTGCGATGAGCAGGTACATGGAGGACGGGGACGGGGATTTCAAACGGAGGAGAATGAGGGAGGAATTGGCTGGACTGACGCTGATTGGCACGGACCCGATAAAAACAAGGAAAAAGCAATTAAAACAATATGCAATGTTGACATGTTGTTTTAAAAAAAAAACAATCGAGAGTGTATTTTGACACAAATATGCCTACTTGGACTTATTTGTCTAGTGAGGGACGCAATTAAAGACCTGTGTGTGGGTGTGAGTTTTCATGCCAAGCCTCGCTGACCGAGCCTCGCTTATAATTACATGCAAAAGATTTTCTTTTTTTTTTCCTCTCTGCCTCTCTTCATTTTATGAGTTATTGCTCCACCGCAGCTGTCAGAACTCTGGCTCCACTGATTGGCTGTTAAATGGGAATGTTATTAAAATGCAAG